>NC_066613.1:13798333-14114861 GCF_025231255.1 Drosophila biarmipes
GTTAGGTGTAACGAGGTGTGTGCTCCTGTGTATTTCTGTGTGTTGCCGTGCGATGGCATTGTGACTGTGTCGGTGGTGTTGTTATAAAAACACAACAAAAATTGAATGGCACATTGAAAGTGGTTGACAGGCAACTGGAAAAACAACAGCATTGGCAATAATGTCGAGTGTCCTTTCGGCCAAGGCAAAGTGAAAGCAATACTCGCCCGAAAAATAGAGAAAATATATATTCAAGAGCGATAAAAACAAGAAAAAACAACTGGCTATTGCCAAAAGTTTATTATTTTACCATTGATTTCGAGGCAAACGAAGTGCGCAACAATTTCGAAAATATATTGAACTAGGTTAGGACTTTTGGGCTGGCTGAGTGGGTCTCTTTGTAGGACATCAAATGTTTAAATACAAATTAGTTGGGCATGTGTTCCGATAAATTTGATTTCCCCTCATGTCATGCCGTCTCTTTCAGGCCCACACCGTTCTGTCTCTTTCAGTGTTGAATTTTCAACAACTTTTTGGCATGTGGCATACTTTTGGGGATTCGTTGAAATTAATTTCCGAAGTTTTGGCTTTTTGTTCCGATGTATTTTTCCTTTTTTGTGGTGTATTGACAGCGAGTTCATTTTCCAGGCTCTGAGTTTGGCCCCGACCATGTTTGGTTAATTAAGCCAGTGAAGTCGCCGAAGTGCGATTTGAAGCCCGGCTGATCAGACGATGATTAAAAAAAGCAGATGACACCGTCAAGGCTTCGGGGAAGTTAAATGGGAAAACTTTAATTGGCAGAACGGTTGGGGAAACTTTTTTGAGCAGCTGGACAAATGGGTTGTACTTTTTAATTTAAATCTGATTAAGTTTCACCGAAAGTTTTCAACAGTCAGTCAATTTAATTCTCTGTAGAAAACACATTGACCCTAAAATACTTTCTAATTAGCCATGTTTGCCATTAGTAGTCTGCAAACATAGTTTACTTTTAGGCTTATTTAGTAAAGTTTTGGTAAAGGTGCCAAAAAGTATGGTGTTCTACAGCTTTCGCATATTCCTTGCTATTTTAATTGCATACTTTTTGGGCACATTTTTTTTTAGATTTAAAATCCCTGATCAAACTACAATACAATTTAATGGTTCAATGCATTTTAAGACTGGATATTAATAATGGACACTGTCCTAAAAAGCATTTATGTCCCTTCTGCGTAAAAGCAGCGTTTTTATTCTATTACGAATAAAACTTTTATAAACCATTTCCCCACATTACGAATTTATGTCCCAAAAGTTGGCAAACGCTGTTGCCACCGACCGAAAATGTAAATACGTACAAATGGATATACTTCATTTGGTATTTATTTAATTCTAACGCTATAAAAGTCATTAGTTATTTACCAAGTCTGAAAACATTAAAATTATTCAAAAGTTCTCTTTCACCCTAGTGAGTCACAAATAACTAAAAGGAATTTATTAAGCAATCATTTTCCAAATTTATGGCTTCAATAAATTACAATCAAAATCAGAAAGAAAGTTCATATTTTACATTTAATCGATAAGATAACAAAGTAAAGGCATGTTTTGCCTGTTTTGCAAGATAATGATAAAATAACTCAGGAACTAAGAGGATTGTATTTTGCAAGCTTAATTATAGTTTGAGCTAACAAAGAACTGCACTTAATCATTTTATTAACATATAACACATAACACTAAATAATGTGAAAATGAATAAAAAGTCATTTTTAGAAGTTAAATTAAGGCTGCTTTTAATTTATATCTATCAGTAAAAGCTACCCCATTTCTCTAAAATTTAATGAGGCCCAAGGATAACAGTGAAATTGGTTTTCCATTGGCCTCATCATTCATCTGTTTTATTATCAGCATCAGTTTCAAAAATCCCCCAAACCAATTAATTTGATTGGCACAAAAGTGTCACCATTTCAGGAAATTTCAATTTACCGAGCCCTGTTGCCGACCGTTTTAATAAATTTATTACCACCGAAAAGTAGGCAGCTTCGATGAAATTTTAATGAAATTAGACCGGCAACCGATTTCCGCAATTTTCAATTGTACAGCGCCTATTCAGGGAACAATTTGGGGAATGGCAGTGGGGGCTTCGAGCTGGCCGCCCCGCAGTTTATGGCATTTTAATCATTTAAGATCGCTCTTGCTCTTTGCAGTCAACATGCAAATTGCCTGTGCCGGACCCGGACACCGGACCTACCCTACTCGCAGTCGAACCCAGGACCAGAATCCGCATCCACAGTCGTCGCCATCGTCAGCATCCTCATCATCATCAACGGAGGCAGTGGAACGCAAACGCACCGTAGAGCCGACAGGGGCGCAATAAAAATTGCCTATAAATGGGCGGAAGTGCCAGAGGCGTGGGGTGGCAGGGGGTCGACGGGCAGGATGTGCTACGCACAAGGACGTTAAGAGGGGGGGAGGTTGGCAACGGCAACGGCAACGGCAACGGCAAACAGCGGCACAACAAAGCCAAACTTCCGCATAGGATGCGCCCGAACGGAAGTTATTTTGGCCGCCTGAACGTAAGCCCGCTGCTCATCTACTTGTGGTGCTATCTGCTCCTGATAATGGCAGCATCTGGCGGCAGCAACAACGTGGTAAACGGCCTCAAATGCTACTGCAATCCGAAGGAGTGCGACGTCATCCGCTCGCCCGACTGCCCCGGCAAGGGACTCATGCTCTGGGATCCCTGCAAGTAAGTCGCCGCTCCCTGCACTCCAATTAGGAAGATATTTTCCGGATGGCGGGTAGGAGCACCATTCCGGCGCCCCCGTGCATATAAATCATCCATTTTATGGTCGTTCTAGGCGGAGAAATTGATATTAGGTTCTATTTCAGCGGTTTTATTTCCATACCATGCGTATAGGTTTAAAGGATTCTTAAATTTTCTTACGTTATATTTTTAAATTAGTTCTTCTATCTGTAATTAGCTTTAGTAATTTTATGTAAACGGTGAAAAGTTGTTGTTTAGTCAGAGTTACTTTTAATTACCTATAGGTGTACTTTTAATTGCACATATTCCAATGATTAAGTCTGTTTTATAGCTGCCCATGTCTTTTAATCTACATTTTTCTCTTTCAAATCATTTAGAAAACATTTTAATTTCGACCTATCACCTAATTTAGACCTATCAATATTTTATTTACCAAAATAAACAGGACTACTTTATACCAGGTTTCAGTTTACAAAGCTCACTTGTTGTGCTAATTTAAACTTATTTTTGTTAAATTACCATTGGTATAGTAGGCCGAAACAATAGAAAACAATGAGGTGCATATTTGTGAAGCTTTGGTGATTATCGACACAATTATTAAACATTTTTATATCCTTTTATTCGCAAATTATGCAAATGTTTTCTTAGCGGCTACCTACACTTATGGCCAACATTAAAATCAAATTATCATTAACGTGTTTGTGGTATGCTGAAATTTTAAAAATGTTTATAGTTCAATTTACTTTACGGGTGACAAAATTTAAATTATTAATTGAATTGGCTACCAGAAACCAATGAGTCATTATTGCCATAAAATTAAGAATTAATCTTAATTAAAGTTTCCACACTATGGTCGATCATGTTATTCGATTTAAAATATATTCATTTATAATCTACGATGCTGCTTAAATATTTTTTGAAATTGATACCATTTGATTTGATCATTTAGTTATTTAAAGTTTAATTCAGTTTCTTAAAATAAAGTATTGCTTTACGAACTTTTGATTAATGAAGAACCAAGATGCCAGATGCCAGACACGCCATGACCTTAATAATTGGCAATGATATAATTAAGAGAGTCAGCCATCAGAGCATCTAATTTCCAATCCGATTCGCATCGTGAGTCACGTACTGCTTAGGAATTCAACTCAGGCAGCCACCGTCCCCACATCACAATAGGAGTGTTAACTAATTGTTAACGCTTATCGAATCCAAGACGGAATCGAATCAATTACTACTGGGATTGATCCATTCACTCCGTCTCCATGGCGTGAATATTCTCATACACACATATCATGTACGTCCAACTATTCGCAGATGTTGTCGCATATGCGCCAAAACTTTGGGCGAATCCTGCGGCGGTCCGGGCGGATTTTCCGGTCAATGTGAGCCGCCCCTGCAGTGTGTGACCAAGCTGCCCATTAGCAGCGGACTGGGCGTGTGCATGGGTAAGTCGATGGATCTGTATACATATTCATAACTGGGACAAATTTCCACAAATTAAAGCTTTTGCATATCTGATTACGGAATTTATTATCGAGGGGCCTCAGGGATCATGTGTTAAAAAAAGAACAAAGTTTTCTAAATTATTAAAAAATTCAAAGTGGATTTAATAAATCTTATACTCTTAGAAAAAGTATAGAACAGATATTATTTTTTCCCTTAAATATAAAAAAACACAATTGTCACACTTTAAAATAGGAAATATACTATATTTACAAACCATTTGCTAAATACAAAATATGCGAACATTTTTGACATTTATTAAACAATTAATATAATCTGATAGACATTAAAACTTGATAAATATCTATATTTATTGATTGATATATTACTGTATTGTACAAAATATAGTCACCTTTACGGAGTAAAGTTTTTGTTACCATTTTAAATTATTTAAGTAATTGTCAAGTTCATTGCGAATTGTCAAGTTGATTACAAATTAAAATATGAAATACATCTAGGAATAATTTGTATTTTAAATTAAGATAGATAAACATTGGTACTTTTTTGCCCAAATAAACCATGTGTGGCTTCTTCAAGTGCATATTTCGCACATATAAAAAGAGGACTGTAGGACCCCACCATAGCTCGCTGGTTATGGTTATGGAGCATTTGTATTTAGTCGCATCCATTATGCATTAACGTCACGTATTATAGACCACAGCGCCCTCGAATGATATGTCCGCCACCAGCTCGGAGCGCTTCAGCAGTTTCGCTCGCATTTGCCACTTGGACTGCGGGGCTCCTGGCGGGAATTCGTCCGCATTGAATGTATAGTTGCGGATCTCGTACTGTTTTCCCTGCATAATTTGATGGCATCCAATGGCAGCCATTCGGTTTTTGTGTGTAATCGTGTTTGGGGAATTAATGCGTCCCGGCCGTGCGGCAGTTTGGAAATGAAAATGGAAAATGGTAAATGAAATAACGGCAGAATGTTGTTCAAATTTAACTAGTTTTGGCCGTCGAGAGTGCCACAACACGAAATGTTGACAAATATTTGCTTTTATTTATTGAAAGTTGCTTCCCCAAGGAAAATATTGGGCTTCCTCACGCTGGGCAGGGCCAAAGTTTTAACGTCAAGCTACTGGCACTCAAAAAATAAAAACACAAACGGAAGTCCTACTTCATTAAATTGCTCTCTCCGATTGTTGTCATCGAAACATATTTATTCTGTTTTAGTTTTGACAAGTTGGGTAAACTGAAATCAAGTTGTTTCTGGGATAGGAGCTTGAGTGCTGAAGTTATAATTTAATAAGTGTTGCAAAAACATTTCGGCAACTGAAACACTAGGCGCAAAAATAAGAGGATTTTTAAAATTGCATTAAGTAATGATTTCACTGACTAGTAGACCAAAGGTGCACTCAAAATTGAGTTGAAATATTTCAACTAAACCGTTTGTTATAAGTAGTAATATTGTTATACTTTTTTCCTAGTTGGTTAAAATCGTTATAAACTGTCAGCTAATTTAATTTAGTAAACCCTGCTAGTCTTTTGCATACCTTTAAAATAGGACAACTGGAGGGCAAATTGCTGACAGACTTGAGTCTTTTGAACATCTTGCCAACGATGTTGTTTTGATACAGGGAGTCCATGGACAAGTACTTGCATCCATCCATCTTCAGATCCGCTATGTTCATCCGCGTATTGTCTTTCTTTAGCAAATCGAAGGAAACATGCATATTGAAGTTTTCTATGGTTTGATTCAAACTAAATTTGGCCGACACCACAGCATTCCGCTTTCGCCAAAGCTTACAATCCACATCATTGACATATTTCCAAGTCACCACTTTGCAGCTCATGGACTTGATAATAATATCATAATTATTCTGCCAAGTAGAATACATTAAACACCCTTTTCAATTCCAAGAGAACGAACCTTTGCCAAACCGATTTGCAGAGGAAGAAGTAGAACCAAAAATGAAAACCGGGCAAACATTTTGCCCAACTAAGCCGGAAAGGGCCAATGGGGTCGGCTTATATAGGCCTCGAATAATTTAAAATAAACGTCACCATAATCTCTCTTAATGCGCCGAGAATCAAAGTTCATTTTGGGGCTTAATGAGCATTTAATATGTGGATTAATGCGCACCAACAATTCCCCTCTCGATTTGGTGTTAATAACTTTATGCGTTTGTTTGTGTTTTAAATAGATTTGCAGCACCTGACCGCCCTGACCTACAGTCAGCACGAAAATTGCTCCGACAGCGAATCGATTGTTCTGCAGCCGGGCTGCGAGATCACAAACAAACGTTGTCAGTGCTGGCCCACAATGCGCACCTGTATCAGCGAGCTGACCAGCGATGGGGGTTCCCCCAGCGATTCCCGTTGGCACTTCGAGAATCTAGAGGTGAGTGCCAGTGTTACCCACTAAATTCCCTATTAATTTCCACAACTTCCCCCCCAGGACTGCCAGTTGAACTTGCAAAATCTAATTAAAATCGAACAGGAATTCGATGAAGACTACAAAATCTCACCGAGCAAATTCACATATAAAAAGCTGCGCAGAAAGCGAAAATCGCTTAGAAAACGCATGTAAGTTTAAAAATATTCAACACACTTTTGTAAATTTATAACTTCCTTATCTTCAGCATCATCTTGAAGGATTGAGGCTTCTGTGTGCCATTGGAATATCATCCTCTTTCTCAGCTCTAAACTCAATAAAACCAAATGAAAAATCTCTGTACAGATAGTATGCTTACTTCTAACTTTAAATATGGCTATTATAAATAACATATATATATATATATAGCAACATATACATATACAAGAGGAAAAATACATATGAGAAATAGACAAATTGTATGTATCCTAAGACATTTGTTACTTTATTGTTTTAGACTGCGCGTACGTATGTATAAATTTGCAATTTTTATTCCTACTGCCCCCGGAAGCAAAATATACAAAACAATAAATGGAAAACATTTCAAGAATGTTGTTGCTTTAAAAAATACAAATACAAAATGTGCAAAGTGTTGGAATTTTCCATAGGCATAAGTCAAGCCATTCAATAAACAATAAATCCGAATGACAAATTTTGCATGAAACAGCATCGAAAATATATAAGTGGCCAGAAAATAAAGCGCAAGTTGTTTTTCTTTTTTATGACTCGATTCTGCCCTGCAAGAAACTGTCTCCGAAGAAAAGGTCTTAAATTGGAGGTTAAGTATATGTGGAGAGGAACACTGAAAAAACTGGCTTAGATTATTCAATGATTACTTTGTCCATGCCTTCAAATATTTTATTTAAAAATATACATTTTTTAAGCCCAGACTTTTTAAAGTGCTAAACAGATAGTAGCTTTGAATTTTATTTGTAAGAGGAATTCCAGTCATATTGCATTTCTAGGTCTACGTTAAAAAAATTAATACAATTTATTAATTTATTTATTATTTATTATTTAATTTATTTTTGTTGTTTTTTTTTTACTTTAATTGTTTAAGGTTAATTTTAAAAGCGTTACGATAAGGATACACCCAAAAAATAACTTATTAGTATTGGTATCATAATCAATTCAATTAAATACTTACCTTTCATTAGATTTTTAAAATTAATTAACAGGTAAACCTATTACTTTTGCTTACTTTTAAGGTTTAACAGCAGGCTTGCTTTATTTTAACAGGGAAAAGTATGCAACAAGTTACAACAATGTAGAAAGGTGTAGAGCAGCATGTAGAATAGAGGGTTCAGCTGCATGACGCTAGGTGTCGCTCGGGTAACATTCTGGCAACGCTGCGCTGAAGGCGCATTTGTTCAAAAATCAACCACGAGGAACAACATTTTTACAATTTTATGTTTTAACTTATTAAGATGCTCGAAGCCGAACAAAAACTTCTCTAAGTCAAAGTTTTTGGTCTCAAGCAAATAATTGTGTCATCTTGGGACCAGTAACAAAAATGATAAATATAGTATTCAAAATTTAATAAATGTCAACAAGACTTATATAGTCCGAAATTAATCCTTACTTACTAACAATTGTTGGTTTTTTATATATTTTGTTATACTATATTTACTATCAAATAGTAAAACTATTGTAAAAATATAACTATGAAATTAGTAAATTACTATAAAAATAGATGGAAAATGTGCTATCAAAGTAGTGAAAATACTACAACAGTTTCCTGACCAATTTTGTTAAATTTAAAAATATTTAAAAGCTGTACTAAAGAAGGAATTGTAGTAGAATATTTCTTATTAAGATAAGAATTAAAATGGGGTTTAAGTACAAAAAATTTACACACTTTAATCTTATAAACGTCTACAATTTCCTCCATGTACTCAAGGAAACTACTGACTCACCTGCCCGGTTTTCAAGCCCCAAGAACTACAAGGCGAATAAAGCAAGCCCCTTGCCCCAAAAATATCGACCATCAACGGCAGTCGAGTGGGGTCAGTTCTTCATCTTGAAAAGATCAAAGATACACTTTGGCGCTTAAGTGTTTTCCCGCCACTCTCCAGCCTCACCGCCAGCTATCAGCTGAAGGAGTTCGAGATATTTGTTTCGCTTTTCGAATTGAGTTGTTATATATTTCTGTGGCTCCGTGCACTCGAGTTCGTTAGGCACCTTAGTGGAGCAAACAAAAGCAATTAGACGGCGTCATCTGACAGCCTCAATGGAATAGTTTTCGGGGCAAATGCCGAAGGAATGCCGCAGAGCATTTATCGATCGCCCTCTGATGGGATGTCCAACTGTCAATAAGGCCGGGTTGAATAAAAATAAGTGAAATAAGGAGGGAAGACGAGGGGGGGCCACTGTGTCCAGGGCGGAGAACAAAAGATCTCGAGTGCGGAGGAGTGAGGTGTTAAAAATTCTACTCTTTATGCTCCTATTATGATTTGACTCGCTGCTTGTGGACTTTGATGGACACTTGCGATATAAAAAATCTGTGTGTGTGCACTTAAAAAAACAGGTATAACTCTCTATTAAAGATACAACACATTAACATTCATAAACTGTTAACAAATTCCTTTATTTTAAGAAATCCTTGTAAATTCTGCGGAAAACAAATTTAATTTTTTTAATATAAAAACGTAACCCTATTAAGTATTGATTTGTTTTTAAAAACGCTGAAATTATTAAGATTTTTTTTTTAATTTCCTAACATTTTTCTGTCGTTAAAATATTTGTAAAAAATTTCATTATGAGTAAAGAATCTTTTTAAGTACTGTTTGTCATAACAGAAATCCTAGAAATTTCCAAGATAATTTTGCCATTTTTCCCAGTATATATGTGTGCGTGGAGCTTTATAAATCTTTCCAGCTTTTGTCTCACTTGTTTGACAAGCGATGCGTACAAATCAAAGCAGGAATCCAGAGTCAGGGGCCCCGAGCCCGACTCGTCTGTTGTTTGATTAATAGCCGCACAATTGATATGTTAAGTGGTAAATTACGCCATTGGCACGCAAATGTATCTTCAAGATACATTCGTTTGTGTGTAGACAAAAACCTGGGCAAATTGTTGTTTGTTTAAGGCGCCGCTTTGGACGGAGATAAAAATCTCGGAGCTGTGCGCTATAGAGTCTCTGGAAAGGCGGAGCCTAAAGTGCGTAAAGTGATTTAATTTTGAATGGACGACGGAGAAAGTTCATCAAACACACTCGCTCGCTGGCCGGCATACAATTATTCAATTATTCGGTTGACTTTTCTGGCGGAAGAAAAGCTTGGCGTTTTAAACAGGGTTCGCTCGTTGGCTTAAATTAAAACCCATTAGTCTACTTTTAACACGCTTTCAGGGAGTTTCTGCCTGTTGTTTTTATGGTCCCGTTTATATGTTTAAACAAACCGAAAAACAACACCGAATCGAGGCGAACAAAAAGTCCATTAAAGCTTTTTTGTATATTAGAAAAGCAAAACAATGGGGAGGGAGTTCGATTGATGTCATTAAATTTTTGCCACGCCATAAAATTTATCGAATATTTGTTGTTGTTTTATTGAAAAGCTGCCGTAGAAGTGTTATAAAAAGCATTTAAAATACGGCCGAGTTGGCCGTAGGTTTGATGACTGTTTTGTGGTCTCTGCTTTGCTTTTACTGCACGAAGCCTTCGCTCATGCTCAACTAAAATGATTTAATTTCGAAACGTGCCTTGCAAATTTTATGATCAATTTTCGCTTTAAATATAGATTGAATGCCTCGTCGAATTATTTAAATGTGTCTCTGGCTTATTTATTTATTCTGTTCTTTTGTTTTTGCCTTGTTTCGGATATCATGTGACGAGGGGACTTTATTGGAATGCAAAAGTGAAGGAGGGAGCAGCTTTTCGATGATCAGCAACGGATTGAAATATTGTAAATTTTATGGATTTGATTTACGATATTTTAATAGAACGGTGATTTATGGGCGGTAAAATAAGTCGCACGGTTTTCGGGAACAATGCGTATACGCATTGTGTGTTTTATGTAGAAATGTATTACAACTGAAGACTTTAGATTTGATTCGTTAGAAATGTATTTATTGTACTTGATGCTAGAAATGTCATAAGAAATACTACAACACTTTTTTTTTATCAGATGTTCTTTATTTTTTCCATTAGTGAAATTAAATAAACAATCAATATTATGGCCCATTAGGGCTCCTGTGAATATCAATCTTCTTTTCTAATTCGGTTTCGATTCCAAGCCGATGAAGTTGACTTCATTTCCATTTCTATTGAGGCATTGATCTCTCGCTCTGCCTCATAAATAAACTGTGGCAAATTCTCTAAGCCAACTCGCTGAAGGCCCATAAATTATAAGGCGATGGGCAACAACTAAGGAGGCCAGTGTGGTTGTTGTGTCATTTTCTCGGCGCGCTTAATAAACTACACACACTTTATGCGATCTGTGGTTCCTGTTGTTGTGGCCTGCCGATTGCTGTTATATGATTTCATATATCATCGGAGCCAAGGAGGACCCTCCTCGCCATCTTCTGCTTTTAGTTATTTTTTTATTTCGCCGAGTTCGGTGTGTTCAGAATGCGCAGGCGTGCGGCATTTAGTTCAGCCTGTCGACTCGCGATTGTCCCCTCTTTTTTTGTGGCCCCCGGCTCCCCAGATTCTCCCTCGGCTTGTTGGTATATATGCTTTTTGTTTGATAACATTTTATTGTCCGCTTTATAAATTATTGGCGTTTGCCGGGACTCGGGTTGGGATCGGAAACGGGGCAAAAAGTATCCTTTTACGATGTGCGTTTTTGGTATGCAACATGTGTCCAAATTTGTGCAGCATACAAATAAATACTAAGGGAAAATACTCAGGATTGGTTGGGGATACCCTGTAAAGCTTTAAAAAAGGGTTCCAAAATATTTCTTAAAAAATACACAATTATAATATTTTAAAATTGATTTTAATAGTTTAAAAAATTATATTTTGTATGCTTTGTCAATGCAATAATATTTGATTTTGTAGTTGGAACTTGCAGGGTATTTAAAGGATCCAACATAACTCTCTCAGACTCTAGAGACCGACTTGATTTTATAATTTTTCTTAGTTTTTTTCGCGGCCTGTTGAGTCTGTGCGTGTTTTGGCCTTTTAGGGCGCTTTGGCCCTAAAACAGACAATTGAGTGTAGTGTGAAAGTTGCTTTAAATACTCTCGGTATCGGTATCGAGGCGTTCCGATGGACGACTTGTGATGGAATGGGAGGAACGAGCCGGGGGCTGCCACCAAATCAAACCATTTATGTCTGGCTCATGCGACACATTTATCATCGTCAAGTAACGAAACTCACCTGCACCTGTCTGCTGCTAAAGAGGCCAAGAACGAGACTCATTTTGGGGGGAAATCGGGGGAGAGATCCTTAATTATACACTGTACAAGGCACACCCGCTGGGCCGTATGGGGTTCCACTTCTCAAAGTCTTCTAACTGGAGCCCCGTAATGAGCTCATGCCCTACACTGCCAGCAACTAAATAACTCATGTATGGAGAACAATGAGAAATCTGTCCGGTATTCGTGGCATCCCATTATAGCCCTCGATTTATACAGGTACATATAGGGCTGCCGGAGGAGCGCGGCGCATCGATCAATCGAAATGATATAATTATGGGCAAGCCTCAAGAGCGGCTCTGTGTAAATTGATATCAACAAATTACGCGAAAATATTTCAAAAATATTAACGAATGTGAATGATATAATGATGAGATGATGGATCTCCAAGGCACTGAAAGAAACCATCGTGTGAGAAACATAACAAACTGTTTCCTTTAACATTTACCACTAATCTTGTCTGCATGTCAAAAAGTATTCAAACAACCTTTTTTTAAACAATATTTAAAAAATACAAATATAGTAAAGCATTGGTAAGATATATCAAAAATGTGTTTAAAAAATCTAGTTTTAAACTCATTTAAAATATTTATATAAGGGTGAGCTTTTTTTTAGTATGGGATTTACTTAAAGTTTTAATTAATTTCATTAAACCAATTTTTAATTTTTTTTTATGTCTACTTACTATTTTTTTTCAGTGCCCCTGCTCCACCCTAATTATGCCCAATTTAAAAAGGGTTAATTAAGGCACAAAACGCATTTCGCGTCCTGCCTCCGCCAATGGAGAGCGTTATTAATATGCGACATTTTTGATATCTTTTTGCGGCTGCCCGGGAAGAGGAAGATCGATGCTATGGAGTACGGTCGGGCCGACCCATAATTACATACAGCATTTGTCATAACACCAGATATGGACATCCGATGCTGTTGCGCCGGGCGCGAAACCTTCGAGCCCCGCCAAAAGGCAAGGGCCAGCAGACAAAGGACCCCTTTGGACCCGGCCAAGATGAGAACTATGCGACAAATGTAAGGGGGCATAAAAACAAATAAAAACAAAACCAGGCAAAAGTGAAAAAAATGATATAAAGAGCAGGGAAAATTGTAAATATCATTGGATGCAGCCAGCGATCGCTGGGCATTTTATAAATAAAACAAAATCATAAATGCTGCACTCGGCGGCCGTTGAACGGATCGGAGCTCGGATCTTGGGTGCCATATAATAATTACAGTCCGCATTCGCAATCGCCTCTCACTGGGCATTGGGTTCTGGGCAGACGCGAACGCCTCGCATTGGAATTCGGAGCATTGTGTCATATTTAATACAGAAATTTTAATTAAACATAATTTGTAAGGAGTGCACGTTGATGCATTCTGCCCGGACACACGGCCAGGAGATTGAGATTGCTCGCAACGATAGCCCGACTTGGGATCGGAATAGAGTAATTTATGGCATTTTATGGTTAGGCCATAACTTGTCTATCATCCGTTGGAATTTCACTTTGATCTCATCGGAACGTGTGAGAAGTGGGTTCCGAGAAGGAGGCCTATTTAGGGTGACAAATGGGTGGGTTGATTGCTCTATTGCGACTTGGTCAGGTGGTGTGCAAAAGCCCTTTTACTATATTTCGTTTAAAGTTTTATAATGAATAATAAGGTCCTACAAATCAAAAGTAATTGTATTGAATTTCTTTATATTCCCGGTGATTTAATAAAATCCTCAAAAACTCATTTTGAACGCAGAATACATATTTGGCAAATGTGGATACTATTGACTTCCACAATATACCTATGCATCTGAACTCTTTGGTCAATTATTGGGGTAACCTTCTGTTGGGCTACCAAGAGATACCAAGGAGATGTTGAACAATGCCAATGCAACCCAAATTCAATTCCGAATAGCTCCTCGGTGATTATTCAAATGTTTTAACTAGTTCAGCGCATTTGACCCTCCGTGGGCAGCGCTCAAGTTCGACGGGGGCCCAACCCCGAAAAACCGAACTCCAGCTTCCTAAGGTTGCAGCTCCGAAATATGCTCCCCGAAATCGGAGGTAACGTCGAGGTAATGCCCCCGGGCTATTTGACTGACTGACTCCGACTGCATTACATTTGCAAGACAACAATGGGCATTTTTATACGTTTTTTCGGCGGTGCATTCGGCGGCGTTGGGCGTTTTTATTTTTACAGATATTGTTTACAATTTCCCAAGTCCAGTCCGCAAGAGCTGTGCCCTCTCATTGTTGGCGGAGAGCTGTGGCAAATGCTGATGCTGATGGTGAAGCTGGAGCTGCTCCAATCATCATTTTGTAGATATTCGCTTGGTGATATATTTTGGGTGAGCGCTTCCGGCAAATCGGAGCCAGTGAAAGGTCAAGATGTGGCCAAGAAAAGCAGCCGGAGCATTCGGAAAACTGCTGCCCAGGGAGCTGTGTGCCATTGGAATGGGATTGCGAATGGTACAGTCAAATGTATTTGGAAAACATTTTCTGGAGGCATAACCGTAACTTTATGCTTAAAATAAATTATACACACTAATATTTAATATTTTTATAATATATATTTTTAAATCCTGTAAAAAAAGTGGTTTGGCAGTGAACAATATTGAAAATGTAAAGAGCTGATCATGATCAGTTTATAACTGATCAGTTTATTATATTATTGCTTGCGATTATTTGATCTGAAGCGACAATGTAGAGAGGCTCCACTGTATACCGTGTGGCATCGAAATAAACAAATCAAAGTGAGCCAATGTGCCCTCTTCCTCCTCTCGTTCGATCTGCGGTATGTGCTCAATTTTCCATAACATATTTGATCGCTGCGATCTTTGCAATCGCCTCTGACTTTCCACTTTTCCCTTTGTTCGCTGCTTTTGTTCGTGTGTGAGAAAAACTTATCGAGTCGTGGCTATCGTTTCAGGGATTCGAGGATTTGGGGGTTTCGGTTTGGGTTTGGGACTCGGTTTTGGGTTTGTGTTTCAGGGGTTTGCGGGTTCAAATTAAGCCCAGGTGACCACGAGGCCAACGAGCTGACAAACCTTTCGCAAAACGCTCGGAATGCCTTCACACACGAAGATGATCTACCGGCGGTCGGATATGCCAGGCAGTACGAATATTTGACAGCCTCCAGATAAACCACATTCGAGATCATTAATTGCCGATCTTTTCGCTCCAAAAACTGCCCGAAAGTAGGATTCGTTTGGTACCGCGGATTGCGGATTGCGGACTGCGGCTTGTGGATTGTGGACTGGGGCATGGGAAAGCGCTTGGGCGAAGATCATTCAACTCCCACAGACACCCACACCCACACAACACGGCGCAAATGGCACAATCCAGCAGACATCAAACAATGATCACGAGTGGTGCTCTCGGTGGTGCGGTGGTGCTGCCTTGCTTTCTGCCCTGGTGGTGCGGGTGCGGTTGCCTTTGCCTTTGAGTCTGAGCTCGAGCTTGGCTCTGCTTTTGGGCCAGATCGATGCTGGCCGGCTGCTTGATGATAGCCTGTGACTATGACTCGCCTTGGCCTGGCTTTGAATTGTTGCACTCGAAAAAGGAAGTGCAGTAAAGTGAAATGTTTATTAATTAAAAAACGATATAGTAAAGATGTAGTAGTAGATTATAAAATATCAGGATTCTTAAGAACAGGTTTCGTCAATACTTAAAAAAAATTATACAATTTATATTGTTTAAATTATATATTTCGTAAGATTTATGAAAATATAAAATAATATTAGAATTAATAGAATAAAAATTCAGATAATAAATAATATGTTTCCCAAAGAAGTAGCCAGTGTTTTCTTCGCAGTGCAGCTGCCTTTTTTCCCTAAGGCCCTTTCGATTGAACTTGTTCCACATTTTGATTGTAATGCTGCTGTCGGAGAAAGAGGGGCACTGCTGGGCAAGACAAATATGATTTTCAATTTGCGGCGATCGCTTTCACAAGATTTGCATTCCACTTTGCATCTGGAACTCCGTAAGTCTGGGGCCCCGGGGCTCCCCTCCGGCCTTTCGAAAGCCATTAAACACTTGAGCCGAGTCAAAGTTCAACTGGGTTCGACTTCTTCGGCTGGCTCCTCGCCGTTTGGGCTCATTAAAACGTCACTCCAGTTGCGGCCGTCGCATGTGCCAGTTGTGTTTGCATTTGTTCCTGCGAAAAGCTGCGTTGGCCACAAATCAAAATATTTATGGCCAACGCGGCTAATGAGTGGCGGCCCGAAATGCTCGATTTACCACCCAAGACGGTTATAGATGCACCGCATAAATAGCCACAAAGTGTGTCGTAAAAGTCCAGCGCGATCATCAAAATGTTCCTCTTTAGTGGACGCACCTGGGAGGATCGGGCGACTGGGTTCTTGGGCCACCTGCCTGGAGCAGCCCAGTTTATCAGGCCGAGGCCCGTGTACAAAATGCTATGCAAATTTGGTTTTTATTTGCCCGCTGCTGCCAGAACAAGTGCAAAAGTCTCCGCCGCGTTCCCATTCCCAGGTGGCCCAGCACTGCGAAAAGTTTCGTAATATTTTTAATGTCAGGCTATAAGAAAATTTAAAAAAATAAGATTTTTTTATAGTTGTTAAGGACCTTATATCAATTATTTCCTAAGACATTACCAGCCTTTTCCTGTATGTTTCCTTAACTTGAAGTTAGGATGATAAAGTTTTTAAACTGAAGAAGAATGTTAAATATTATAAAATATATACACAACTAGTAAATATAATCTATTGTCTTAACTTGTTTTCAAAAACTGATACACTTCCAATAAAGGGCCATTAATTGCTATTTTATACTATAAGAAAACTCATTAACAAATATATTTATATTTAACTAACCTATGAATATAGTAAAGAGGATGTAAAAAAGTAAATTGCAGTACCTTATATTTTCCGTGCAGCTGAGATCCCCAGTTCCATCCTCGGGATCGCGTTCGCATTCTCCCTAGCACCCATCGATGGCCAGGATTGGGCCATGGTGCACCACTTACGGAGAGTCAACTCTGGATTTTATGTGTGTTTGGCATTTGCGAAATGCGTTCGCATGCACATTTGAATCAATCGCTGAGTCAGATTGGTTTCCTCCTTTTTCTCGGTTTTTACGACGGGAGAGATACCGGTGCCATACCGGTTGGGGTACCGGCGAGCTGCGATGCTTTTGAACTGCACTGATATCGTTTCGATTTGACATTTAGCATCGCTAATTCATGCGAAATCACCCGAAGATTATGTTCATAAGCACACATTACGATTACACGTTTATTATAATTTAGGAGTTTACTCTTCGATCGCATCGAAGGCGGCCAGTCGGGCCTTGGGAAAGTCGGTGACAAAAGCATTTTGCAGTGGAAGAGTCTGTGGTCGAGGTGAGATCACTTAGTGCTGGATATCTCGGATACGAGTGCATTTTGTTTTTATTCCTTTTAACGAATAAGTGACCTGGAAATTTACTGAAAGCAAAGAGTTTGCAAAATGGGCGAAATAGGCAAAAGGGGCTGGAGAGATAATGGATGGCGAGTGGGCTTGGGCTATAGATGAAGTCTAAACTAGAGCTAACTGATGATTTTATATTATAAAAAAAATGTATACATATATAAAAATGATTTAAATCTTTTTTAAATATATTTATTTTCACGGGAATTATAATTGTAAAGTAAGTTGGCTACTTGCTCTCCAACCATCATTTAATGATATGTACTTTCACAAACTTTAATATACTTTTATCAAAACCGTAAAATACAAAATAAAATATTTATTATTTTAAATAAACTTTATTTTAAAGTAAAAGTATTTATGGTTCAGTCCTGCAGACTCAAGAATTTTGGATTTAAATTTTCATTATAAATATTTTTTTACCATTTCTGGTTGTAAGATAAGGTTGTATTTTTTTGGTACATCCTGCTGACTTAGGGATTTCTAATATACCTATTCCCAATTAGTTTCCACTTCTCCGAACTACCAGAACCTTCTCCATCCCATGCCTAGTTAGCCATGATCTGTGCGATCCGCGGAACCGCAACGGTGGGTGGATGGTTAGAAGAACGACATCCCAAGCGTTTGGGGTTCGATGCGCTCGTTTGTGACATCTGTGCGGTTCCACCAATCAAGGAGCGGGTGATGGTCTGGAGGTGCAGAACAGAACCACCTAAGGGGGGCTTCACTGTGGGCCGAAAGACAGCGAATGCGGCACTGTCTCCGCACTAATTGAGCATTTAAATGCAGCGTAATTACTTCTCTAACACCTTCATCAGAGGCAGCCGTCAACGGCTCGCCTTTGATGCGTACTGCAAATTAGCATATAAATTGTCCCGTGTGAACATAAAATCAAATGACATGTGAGTTTGTCAAAAAAGCCGGCTCAAAGTGCCGCTGCGATGTTGCAGACGCAAAGCCAGAGAAGCCAGAAAAGCTGGCGGAAGGACATGATAAGGTGGAAAAATGCAGTCATTAGCATATCGAACGTGCAGCTAATTGGAAATGGAACAGATCAGCATGAATGAATTGCTGGCCTGGGAGCCAGTCTTCGACTGCGGACTCGGAAAATCGAAGAGCCAGCCTAAACCCCTAAATTCTGACCACCGGCGCCAGCCAGACGTCTTTATGGCCGATCACGGGTCGTTGTGGCGCATTTTAAATCGGCCAAAGGGCACACAATTAATTAACAGCACAACAGTTAGGCCAAACCCAATTGAATAACGGCACCTAGAAAAAGGGGGGCTAAGAATTAGGGTTCTCGTAGAAAATATGTGAAAGGTTTCGGTAATAAAGCGTTCTAAAAAGCCAATTGCTAAAATTTAACAGAGGTTGTTAAATAGTTGTGGGCTGACGAAAAGGTATATTAGTTTTTTTTTTAAAAAATTCCCAAAATTGAACTATGTATTTTTTTTCTCTGTGCATTTTTCAGTTTCATTCAGCACTTTTTAGCCGGCTCTATGAAGTGTGGGCGAGTTTTTTGACCCGTTGGCGGGCAGGAAATGCAGCGCGTTCTGAATGCCAAGGCGTATTCCAAATGATCGTTCGATGGTCAATGGTCGACGATCGTTGGCAACCCTTTCCCCACCCCCACCCCCAACCCCACAACCTGCCCCTCTTCCTGGCTGGGTATCGTTGCATAAATGCGCTTTGCATAACTGAGTACTTTTTGTACTCAACCTTAAAGCCAACGATGACGTTGAGGACTGGCGCTGCCGCCGCTTTTGGGGCGTTTGCTGCACTTGTTGCCACAGAACCCCTGAATACTCGGCGCACTGAGAAAAAAAGTTGAATCTAAAATTGTATAAACAAAAATAATAACAATTAGCCATGTTATAAATAATACACACAAATTAACTTGAATTATGGCACATTTAGAAAAATGACATTGTTTTCTTTAAGATTTCAGCAAAATATTCTACATTCCTTATAAAAAATAACAAAAATAGCGATTAATTTGTATTGTTTCTGTAGGCTTAAGGTGTTCAAGTTATCCTACATATTAAATTTCCCGCAGTGATTAGTCACAAATAAAAAAAGGGTTAGAGGGGGTGGCAACGGGGGCAACGGGGGCATCCGGTCACAATTTTTATGGGCGATCATTAAAATCGATAAGAGAAATCATATTTATACTCAATGAAATATGTTTCCAGGAAACTAATGTGTGTGGGCCTTGGACTTGTTGCAATAGCCTGGGAATCAATGTTGGGTTTGATGATCGAACTGATCGTGCCAGAAATAGAAAATAAGTGCCGGAAAAGCGTCCGTAAACTGAAACCGTAAAACTTAAATCAAGTCTGGAAGAAATATTATAACCTTAACATTTTTTAATTTTTTTTTTAGATTTTCTTTTACGGATAGAACCAAAGTTACGTAACTGCTTTTGGGATCATGACTGTTCCTTATAAGAGGATGATTATTTTTTGCTTGCAGCACCCTGCTCTCCCCGTGATAATTATGATCTTATAGACCAACCTGGGTATAACCAAAGTCATGTTGGCTAATCTCGCTTCGTAGTAAGAGCGGTCCCTTAGGATCGATAGCCCTAGATCAAGATGGTGAGTGACGACGGGGAATCCCCGGCAGGCTGTTCATTGACGGCGTTTTTTCCCAGTTAGCTTAACTTGCTTGCGGCTTAGATAGATTATCGAGCATTAGACGCGGATTACGGGTCCGTGTTTTGCCAGGCAGTCAGTCGCTGAGGAAGCGGTCCCTATCCTTCCCGGCCCGCCGACTTGTGCAATCTGTGAAAATTCCAAAGCCAGGATCCGATCAAACAAGTCCCGAGTCGCCGGCCGAGGCGGATTTAATTGAGATCAGCCGGCCGGGGAGAGACTGTGTGAAAAACCGCGAAGCGCTTTGGAAAATTTGCAGCATTTCCCGCCTGGCTGGAAATTCGATTGCCAAAACCGCAGCGCGACTTCCGCTAGTTGGTTTTGCCCAGTCCCGGAGCGGAGTCTAATCTCAAACATGTGGGTACTGCGGGCCACATTAACATATCGTTAGCGATCTTAGATCTCCGCACCGTGATCCGTGGGAAGTTTGGCGTTGGTCCAAGCCAGACAGCATCCCAAAACTGAGGGAAACTCCAACGGAAAACTCGCAGATTTGGCCAAAGGCTTAGATCGAACTGTCCCGAACCCATCCGCAGTGCGTTGGACAAAGACTGCTGTCATAATTGTAGCGTAATTATTATTTATGCTGTCACACTCGATTAAAAATCTCATATTTGCCAAACGTCTTAGGCACCTTTCAACCCCTTTGCCCCGGCATTGTTCGCGTTTGGTGCTGCCATCAATAGTCATATTTCGGAATTTGCATAATTTCATAATTCCAATACAATGTCAATTGTCCGATCCAGTGATAAGCCACTACGTAGCCGAATTCCCGCCGAGAGAATCAATAAACGGTGGCCATATATCAAATGCAAAGCCCGCTAAGCCATCGGAACGAGTTTTGGGCGAGAGGAACAACGAAGGCGTAATGAAGACATTACCGAAACACAATTAAACAGAGGACATTTGTCAGGCGAAACCGAACCAACCACATATCAAAGACATCGAGAACTTCCAGATGCCATGAGAAATTGGCCAAACAAGTTTTTTTGACTTTTCCTAGCCCCCCGGTTGAATTTCTAATTTTTCGCCAATGTGTGCGAAAAGTAAATTTAATAAATATAATGCTAGGAACGTAGATGCGCTGGTTCAGCTTAGCGGACATATTTGATGACCTGTAGTTGTTAAATTTTTTTTAAATAATAATACTACATATAAAATTAATAATTGTTGAAAAATACAAAAGGTAGTTCTGTTTAAGCTCCTTAATATTGTATCTTTGGAATTCCCCAGATAAACATCCGCGCATTCCAAACAAGACCGAATAATAATAGTGCTTAAACCGAACAATTCTCAACTTACACCGCCTGCTAGATAGAAAATCCGTTGTGAGCGATAAGTATTTTCCGCCTCCGATTTTATATAACGAAAAGCTGAGGTTCTCCTGCCGCCGTCCGCCGCCGGTCATCAAAGCTATTTTTACTATATAATGAAACCTGAACAGTCATCGGAGATAATGAACACATCTCAGGCCAGGGCTCGACGGCGTTGTTATCCAACGCGATGTGATTCATTGGTTTATCTGAGGTATTATGCCCAAATCTCTGGTCCGTGAGCCATTAATTTACTAATTGTAATGTTGGCCATAAAATATTTAGCAGAACCCGGCCTAATCTTATCTTTGTGGGCCAGGCGGACAGACGAGCGTTGTGTAGGATATCGAAAATGCAAATTCCTCGCACATAATTACAATAACAATGATGCCAAAACAAAATGCTAAGTCCGAGCTGTTAAATCAAAAATATGCAAATTACTTTTAAGAGTCCGAAAACCGAATCCGAACAAGTCCGGACGGAGTCTGGGTCGATTTGATTGATTTGTGCTGGTTATACAGTCATTTGGCCAAGTGATGCAATCGAAAACTATGTAAATGCGAACGGGGCTCTTGACTCCTCTGACATTTTGAGGCTGATATGGCCGCACAGCCGGAACCGATCCGATCCAAAGGGGCCATATACCTAGGCGCAAGTTAGTGGCTAGCATTTCCGACAGCTTCTGCCTTTTTACGACATTGGGCAATTAAAATAAAGTTGAAAAGTCAAAAAGTCAGCGCAGAAATGTGCGTTACTTTTTTATTGTGTTTTTTACCGATCGACCATTTTTTAGCCGCCCGCCGAGGCGGCCTTGAGGTGATTTCCCCGAAAACGTGGTCGTTTTTTTACGCAACTCGCCCGCGACAATTGACTTTTTTATATGAGGTCCTGGTTCTGGTTCAGGCCCGCCGACTCCGGCTTCCAAGGTAGGGACATATGCCGGAGGGCCAGCATTTTATCCCTTTTCCGCTTAAAAAAGTGCGGATGGGTGGAAGGATGGGTTCGACGGGTGGATGGGTGGATGGGTGGTTTTTGGGTGCTCTGCTTTGGCTCGGGTTATGGCCATCGGCTGCTCGACTTTTTATGGTTACGACCGGCCTGACTTTATGGCCGAAGTCGGCCCAAAAACGCAGACGTGCTGCGTTGCAGGCTGAGTTTTTTAGGCCAATTCTTGTGGGTACCTAAGCCTGAGATTTCGTTACCTAATCGCGGGATCAGCTTACCTAAGCTGCAGATTATCCTAGGATCATAATTATGACGGCGGACGCGACACTCGGCTCGGTTTTTTTATTATTACTTCTCAAAGATGCGAACGCGTTGCCGGGCGGCAAAAAACTTAAGCCGGGGATTAAACCGGATTAAAGTCACATTGTCCTTATTTTTTCCTCTCCTTTCGGGCTAACTAATTACCCCGGGGAAAATTACCCATTTGGCTTGTGCGGAAATTCGCGAAAACGCTTGAGCAGCATTTTTTAAAAGAATCGTCGGCAACGCGTCTTTTTTATGGTGTGAGAAAATAGAAAAAACGGTGGGCCATAAAAATGAATCGATTAGAAAAAAGGCGGGTGGCTGGCAGGGAAGCGAGAGGCAGGAACCGAAGGATGGTTCTAGTTACTTTTTGACTTTTTTACAAGCCTTTTGTGCGATTTTCCCCGGTTTACGTGGAAAACCTCTGTCTGATGCAACAAACGAAAGTCAAATGCGGAATCTTCTGGGAAGTCGGCTAACGAGGTTTTTTAAGGGAACCCATACCTAAAACATAGTTTAGAAGATCGCTATGTTTTATAATACGAGCCACACTTCGCAGTCGCAAAGTCAAGGCTGTTTTCCTTCGGTTGAGCAACCCTTTCGGAACAATGCGCATCCATAAAAGGGTTAAGCACATAGGTTAGCGGCATAAAGGGTTAAACAGGTAGCTCCTAACTTCCCTTTGGCCCGGAGTAAACAACAATAAATATCCATAAAAAGAGTTAAGTGCCGCCATAAGGCTCTTTGTTTGGACAAAGGGGAAGTTGACTTTTGAAAGGGTTGCAACTAAGTTCGATTGATACTGGTATTATATTTGTAATGTAAGCCATAAAGAAAATGATGTCGGTGTTGCTCTGGGAAAAGTATCTCTAATATGTAGCGAACCTAATGTGATCGTTTGATGGTCTCTCTTTAAAATGATATTTGTTAATATATTCTGAACATATTATTTGAAAATTGTGCTACTAATTATAAGGTTACTTGATTATATCAATTTGTAGTAGAATAATTTCTAGAAAATACTGAGAGCATCTGCCTAGATTCTAATGAATCACACTGAATCCGGGTAATAACCGTCATAAAATGTATTTTTTATAACTCCTGGAAGCTGCTTGAATTAGCAACTCAAGATTTATGTGGATGATTCAATGTCAAAGTTTTAATGGCTTACTTGGTATTTACTTCATTTTAATCGATTTATAGGGGGCTATATGATAATATTCAGGGCAAAAGTGGGATATGATTCATACTGCAGGGGAAATCATTCGAGCGGGAAAAGATTTTTACATCCAAAAACCGACGGACTTTGCCAAGAAACCCCCAGAGCAAGTTGGTCCCCAACCATTTCGACTTCCAGCGGGCAAAAGGCTCCGCCCATGCCAAATAAAATGAGCCGCTGTTAAAATGAAGTCAATAGCTCGAGGTGGTGTGTGTTCGAGTGAGTGAGAAATCCAGCCGCCCTTAGCACGCGAGTTTCTTTGATAAATAACCGAATAACGAATAATATCGGGGCAATGCAAATCGCCGGATTACAGGGCACTCGAGACCCACAGAGAGCGAACGCGCCTTGAGTGAGTGTTTTGCGGCATTCACCGACTTAACAGCGGGCTAACAGGGCCGCTAACAGTTCCACTCGAAGGGGAGTTTTGAGCGCAGTGCGCATGTGTGCGTGCCCGATCGCTCTCTCACTCGATCCGAGCCGCAAGAGTGGTGGTTTTGGCCGTGATTTATCAGAGAGCTGGGGCTGGAAACTGGTAGGGCGGCTTTTGTGTGAGTGGCGAGTACATAAGCCAAAGAGTTCGGCCAGTAGGCGAGACACAGAAACACAGAAACGCTTCTTGCCAGTCGAACCTCTCAGCCAGAAATCAGTCGTCAGCTAGTAGCCGAAGTGTCAGTTACACACATCGAGAGTTCCCCAAAGAACGCGTTGCTCCGACATTCAGATACCATATCACATCAACCACGTTCAATCGCAGTGTCGAAAACCTGATTAAAAATCAAAGACTGATCTTAAGTGCTTGCGAGAACACCCGAAAAATCGAGTGTCTGCAAAAGTGAGAAAACGTGCAGCAACGATCGCGAATCGCTGCAATTAAAAAGTCGTCATAAAACCCAGTGCCCAGCCGAAAAAAAAAACTAAAGAAGGTAAGTTCTGGGCGGAAGAGAGACGGCCCGAGATCGAAGTCAATTCACGGTTTTTGTTTTTGGGTCATAGTTTCGGCCGTCGGCAGATTTTACGATCCCTTGTGCACTACTTTGATTTTTTACTGTTTCGCGCGAAAAACTCGCGAACACATTTCCATGTTTCCCTGTTTTTTTGCGGCCCCGGAGGCCACGCAAAAAAAATCACAATTTTCATAAACCGAATTTTCTATTTTTTGTTTGACTCGGGAAAAATCGGCGTGAGTTTTTATGGCCGAACGTCAAGGTCCGGGACTGCTGCATTTTTTTAGGGAACACTATTTTCGCAGCACTCGTAATGACTTCGTATAAAAAAGAAAATCTACCTGAGTTTTATGACTGGACAGCGCGAAAAAAATGAAAATGAACGCATAGGGTTGCATAATCCGGCAGCTTAAGTTTTTTGGCCTGTTGTGATCATAAAAAACGCCCATCCTGCCGAGTTTTTCACAGTTTCCTATAAATATCCTGGGCCGCGCAGTGCTCAGCATCAGTTGCTCAGCAGCATTCCAAGCGAACAGATCGAACACAGCCAGATCCTCCTCACATCGATCGTGAGAAAATCCCACAACATTCCGACAAATATCACTACAACATGGTGTTCAACTTGGTTAGTGTCTAGAGCCGTTCGCCGCCCTGTGGATTAACTATACACACCTCAGCGACCAGTGGATTAAACCCTTACTAACTCGGGATTTCTTTCTATTTTACAGATGAACCAGACATGCAAGGTGTGCGGCGAGCCGGCGGCGGGCTTCCACTTTGGCGCCTTCACCTGCGAGGGCTGCAAGGTAAGTTGTGCCTTAAAAAGAACCATTGAGAAAATGTACAGAGAGTTAAAGGCGAGGTATTCCTGAGACCCCAAAGGGGTGAGGGGAAGTACTCGGCCTAAAGTACATTCAAGAATCTTTCAAAAGTAAAAAAAATGACTTAGAATATTCTGGTGATATTTAATTACCAAAATATTTTTAAAATATTTTGAAAAATGTTGAATGAAGTCACGGCCTTTTGCCTGCTTTTTCTTGAATGAGTACCTCCTATTCTTAAACATAATCTTACCATTTGACTAACCCACATTTTGCCTTCTCCATTGCAGTCCTTCTTCGGCCGATCGTACAACAACATCAGCACCATCAGCGAGTGCAAGAACGAGGGCAAGTGCATCATCGACAAGAAGAACCGCACCACCTGCAAGGCCTGCCGCTTGAGGAAGTGCTACAACGTGGGCATGTCCAAGGGCGGATCCCGCTACGGCCGTCGCTCCAACTGGTTCAAGATCCACTGCCTGCTGCAGGAGCACGAGCAGGCCGCTGCGGCGGCGGGCAAGGCGCCACCCACAGTGGGTGGTGGTGCCCCGTCGGCCTCCTCGCCGGTGGGTTCGCCACACACGCCCGGCTTCGGGGACATGGCCGCCCATCTGCACCACCACCATCAGCAGCAGCAGCAGCAACAGCAGGTGCCGCGTCACCCACATATGCCTCTGCTGGGCTACCCCAGCTATCTGCCCGATCCCGCTGCCGCCCTGCCCTTCTTCAGCATGATGGGGGGCGTGGCACCGCACCAGTCGCCCTTCCAGCTGCCGCCGCACCTCCTCTTCCCCGGCTACCATGCCAGCGCGGCCGCTGCAGCGGCTTCGGCCGCGGATGCCGCCTACCGCCAGGAGATGTACAAGCACCGCCAGAGCGTGGACTCCGTGGAGTCGCAGAACCGCTTCAGCCCCGCCAGCCAGCCACCGGTGGTGCAGCAGCAGCAGCAGCCACAGCAGCCCCTCTCGGCCCGCCAGTCGCCCATCGATGTGTGCCTGGAGGAGGATGTCCAGTCCGTGCATAGCCACCAGTCCAGCGGCAGCCTCCTGCATCCCATTGCCATCCGAGCCACCCCGACCAGCAGCCCCCTGAGCTTCGCCGCCAAGATGCAGAGCCTTTCGCCCGTTTCCGTGTGCTCCATTGGTGGCGAAACCACCAGCCCAGTGGCTCCAGTGCATCAGACCGCCACAGCCAGCGCCCAGGATGGACCCATGGACCTGAGCATGAAGACCTCGCGCAGCTCGGTGCACAGCTTCAACGACAGCGGCTCCGAGGATCAGGAGCTGGAGGTGGCTCCCCGGCGCAAGTTCTACCAGCTGGAGGCCGAGTGCCTGACCACCACCACCAGCAGCAGCAGCAGTTCCTCCCACTCCCACTCGCCCAGCACCACCCACGCGGAGGTCAAGCGGCAGAAGCTGGGTGGTGCTGAGGCCACCCACTTCGGTGGCTTCGCGGTGGCCCATAATGCGGCCAGTGCCATGAGGGGTATTTTCGTGTGTGTCTGAGTACACGGCGAAAAAATCCAAGTGGGAGGAGTCGCCCCAAAACCCTCGTTGTTTATTTTTGTTACTTAAAAGAAAATGTAAATTTTGTTCGTGTGCTCGCTCGCACTTGGAGGAGGCGAAAGAGACAGGGACAGACAGGTTTCGCTGGAAAGAGACAGCTAGCCAGGTAGTTGCATTGCACTCGCACACTCACACATACACACACCACACACACACACTCGCCTATTGAGCTCATATCCAAAAATTATTTTTATGAAAACGTTGAAAATTGTAAATATATCTTTGAGCTTGTTTGCAATTGTATTTTAAAGTTACAGAGCCGTAGAAGTAGTAATCATTCCCACCCTCGAAACGCTATTGTACATACAAAATTGTTAAGTCTAAGAATGATCTTTATTGTCACTAAGTATTTTATTGTATTCTAGTTCTAGTTGATGTACGTCTATAGATTGGCTTTTAGTATTATGCAAAGAAAAATAAAAACTATTAAAAATTAAACTAACACTGTTTTTAATACCTTTGCGAGAAATTATATTTATGTTTTCAGAAAAATGAAGTACAATCCTTAAAATATGATTGTTTCAAACTCATTAATGCCACAACTTGGCTTCTCGCTTGAGTGGTATCTACTGATTTTCAGCTGTGACTGTTCTGAATAAATATTAGAAATTTAAATACCATTTTGGATCGTTTAGAACGTTCCCCAAAGTTAACGACCTCGCCCGCTTTTTATACCCCACTTAACCGCATTATTATGGACCATATAAGCCCGGTCAGAACTATCTTTCGGATGTATCTGCTGGCTGTCAACAAGCTTCCCCGACTACCGCGCATTCCTCGAGGATCAAAGCCAATAAATTACTATTCAGCTACCACTCTTGTTTCAAAATCAGTTCTTTTCGGACAGATACGAGCGCGTATCTGATCGGCGGTGTCTTTGCCTCGATTTTCGTTAACCACGGGCCAAATGGGCGTGGCCTGTCAATGGCAACACCAAACAGAGACGGAAAACAAATGCTTTGGCATAAATTCAATCAACATTCGGTTGCAAGTCGATCGGCGATGGCCGATGGCCGATAATAAAACCGATATAGCAGCCGTTAAGTGCTTTTCTGTGCCTGCCCATTGCAGTCACTGCCGTACGCTTGTGTAGTAAATTAAAAATGCCACAAATGTTACGCACAGATATTCCATGTTGGCCCCCTGAGCTCCCTGTTTTATATGCTGCGGTCATGAGCATTAGGCCTATGGCTATTCCTCCGATATGGGCCGCCTCGATATCTCCGGCCGATTCTGCCTGGCAGTGCGACCACGTGCTGCTTCAAATAATAAACTTTATATTAACACATACGAAAGTCATACGCCCCGTTGATGGCCAGAATTTTAATCACTTAATTAGGCGGCCGGGCTGACTGGCCGATCGGGGCGAACTTTGTTTATGGCCCGACGGCCTGACTGCCTTATCCACCCGATGACGAATGGGACAGTCGGCCGCGGCACGAGAACTATGCAGGATCCCCGACTTCTCGCCGATGCAAAATTCCGTAGTGCTCGACTTTGGCTGTGTCAAGAAAAAAAAGAAATACCCATGAGGCGTCAACGGTGATAAACCATCCAGGTGGGATTGGATTCGATTGGATCGAATCGGATCGTACCGTATCGTATCGCAGGGGAGAGATGAGCGAACAGCATATCATCAATATGCATGATGGAGCCCATATATGGGGCAAACGGGGAGCAGGGGACCAGCGCACGCCATTGTGCCGCTGACGATCGCATTCCGACGTGTGTTTTGTCGTCATTGTTTCTAAATTTATTTTTATAGTTTATTAAAGAGTCATAGTAAAAAGAGCCACACGAAATAAAATACGATAAGCTCAGGCCGTGGAAGTCAATACACTCTTAAGTAGGTTTCAAATAAAATTAAGACAGCGAATGCAAATTTTTCAATCGCCTATGTCTGTTATACAAGTAATTTGTTTTGAATTTTTATCAAATAAAATATTTTTTTAAAAGGCGTATAATCATAAATTTTTTATAACCTTTTAAATAACTTATTAAACTGATTAAATTAGGTATTTGTAAGAGAGTAAAAAATATCTACTTAACTAAAATATAAATATAAGACTTAAACTGCATTTGCATTCAAGGTAAATTCCTTTTAGCCTGTTCTTTAGTATGTACCATTAAATAAGTTGTTAAAATTAAATCAAGATTGATTTAAATACGATTTCCCTGAACTGAGTCAAACCAACTAAATAAAGCAAGTTCTAAGTCAGATTTACAGACAAGATATGTTCGCCCAAATCAAGTTCGTTTCTTAAGTCTTTTGTTTTGCTTCAGATTACTTTAATGTCACTGGCTTGGCTCACTCCAAAACTGATTAAAGCATACGCCCTTAAGAGAAACAAAACCAACGGCTGATCTGAGCGACTTTTACGCCGATTTCTGGGTATATCGATATCATTCGTCAAGTTCGTTGTCTTTCAAGTCTTTCGTTTGTCTCCCTGTCCTAAGTTCACCTGGCTGTCAAACTGAAGAAGTGGTTCATTTGTCTCATCGCTCCAATCTCTCCAATCAAAAAGCCATTTAGACAACAAAGACGAGAAGAATGGGGCACGCGGAGGGAAGCAAAGTCGATTCAGCATAAAAATGGACCAAAAGTATAACATTTCAAAATTTTATTGACTGTCAAAATGCAGGCGCCAATCGAAAATGCGCGCAGACAAGCGGGCTAGATCAAGTTACCTGGCGCCAAAGGGGACTTTCAAGATGCCTTATTGACCCCACGGAGTGTGTGTGTGCTTGGCGTGCTTGTCGGGTGATCTATGATAGATGCATTACTAATAGAGTTCGGGGAGATGGAGACAAAGACTCGGACTTTAGCTGCGGCTCGAGCTGAGCACATCTTTAAAAATAGTTCAAGACAAGCACCTGCACATGCTTTTTTCTATGGGCATTCGCATTTAATTATTTATCACCGTTCGCAATGCTAATGTTCCGTCGCTTATGGCTTTCAAATTAATGCATGCAAGACATATATAATACGCGCGTCGTAAGAACATGTTTATTAAATTAAATAATTGCAGTTGGAGTGGTGTGGCATCGCGCTGAAAAAATACCCAATTTGCATTTGAAGCTGACAATGGAATTGAAGAAACAATATAGAAAAAATCGCAGATATTATTGACACATTATAGTGGAAACATGTTTCTAATGAGAAATTATGCAAAGATTTGCATATTATTTTGTTAAAGGCAAGTCAGCAATCTGAACGGAGTCAATGCCTCGGCTGCTTTTGCGTCCGGTAGCGGCCTTAATTACCGCCGAGATTCTCTAGAGGGCAAGGGGCGTGTTCCTAGACTCGCAGCTCGCTGACAAATAGTCAAAACAAACTATGACATACCGCATCATATTTATATCTTCAGCTGCCAGTGGGACTGAAGAGCGTGGATCATTAAGTTTTCAAGGAGTCGAGGATTGAGGAAGCACAAAGCGACTTATATTACAAGTGGTTCTGGTACTGAGATAATAAGTAGAAGTGCATAAGTAATTTTTAAACCACTGACCGAAAGCTATCCGTATTACTTATTGAAAATAATTGTAATTAAATAAGTAAATTGCAAGTTTAAGTATTTAAGCACAGCACTAAAAATTAGAAAGTTATCATAAAAATATGATTACCCATTAAAATATTATTTTTAAATATTATAAGCAATATAACATATTCAAAATGTTTGTTTTTATCTCTTGCTTTATTATACAGTTTTTCCATTATCTTAACTTTGGTGATAAAAGGATGGAGAGTTGCATTTAATGAACTGCACTTCCCACTTGACCCCGACGGTGAACTCTCTCTCTACGTAACTAAATGCCGACTGCATTTCAGTGCTATCCCAAGATCCGATCGGATGACGGACAGTTCCATTGTTCTTCCACCCAGCAAGACATTAACCCACTTAATGCGGCCCGAGAGAACGCAGCCTCCGAGCTGGCCAAATCACATAGCACGCTGCCAATCGGGGGCTCATCTTTATTGATTTCGATTCCGCCGCCACCACCTTTAACCCCCTTGGGATGGACGGACGGATCGAATGGAAAAACAAACTCTGGGCTCGGAGGGGCGCTTGGCTGGGCTCACACGAGATCGGATTTGGCCGAAAGGGATTCCTGGCCCGGAGTTGGGCCAAAGCTGGCGCTGGTAATTAGTGATCTGGTGCACTTGATATGCACCTTAATTTAAACATTTCGTACACACCCAGCCGGGGCACGCATTCTGATTAAAGTGCTGCGATTAAGGTACGACCTGATCCGGTCTTCTGGTATCTGTTTCGTTTTTTTCGGATTTCTGGTGATCCCTTGGCTTCGGGTATATTATGTCAAGGGGCTTAGTAATAAAAGCATAATATTATAAGCGGTATAAATGTATAATAAATCTACACATCTATTAATGATTAATCAAAAAATGTATAAAAAAAATATACATGCGTTCTGAAAATATTGTTTTAATTTTTTATTAAACATTCAACTACTGGGTACCTTCCTCGACCATCACTTGCAATTCGGGCATTCCTTGGCAGGTCTTTCAAACGATTCCCCTGCTTTTCGAGGCGCATGCGTGTCCAGTGAACTTACAGGTCAAGCATACGCATGCCAGCGATAAAGTTGAGGTTGCCTTGCCATAATCATCATCATCGTCATCATCATTGTGCCCAGGGAAGCGATCATGATGGAAACGGGGAAAGAGGATCATCACCGGCTTGACCTAACCCAGACACGGTTACAGCTGCATAAATCCTTTCGTGGACTTTCTCTCTGGGGCCTGCTTCTTTACGACAAATTTGCCCATTGTTCTGTTTTGGCCGCCTGATGATGTCCTTTTGTCTTCGTTTACGTTTACGGTGTGTTTGGCCCCCGACAGCGTGCCTCTCCACCGGCCAGGTCCAATGTCCACGAGGACCGAACACCGGACGCAGAACTCCGAGGACCGAGGACCGCACACCACAATCCACAATATTAATTTGTGCAGCCAGCACCTCGAACATTTACGAGGACAAAACGCCTAACGAACTCGAGCTCAAATCAACTCAGGGGTCTGATCCTTATCGCGGAAGGTGCACTGAAAAAAGTAATACCTGAAAAAGAGTTTAAAGGAAGTAGAAAATAGCTAAATATAAATATAAATTGGAATATCAATGCTCCCATTCGTAGACTACTAAATATATAAGACATTTTAGGATCATGGCATTTTTATAATATTTTTTACAAGAAGTGAAAGAAAACCCCTGAAAAATATTTTGGAATCCCTAATAAACTTTATAAAATATAGAATAATTTAGAACTTTTAAAATGTTTAAAATAAATACTTGCATTTAAAGAAGTATTGTAGGTATTTTTAATAAAATAGTAACGATAAGAGGGGCTCTTTTTTCACAGTGCATGGCCTATCTCGTTGCCTGATTATTGGTTGTTGGTTTTTAGTGTCCCGTCTTATCTTGTTACCCTTATTTATTTTTGAAAAACGAAATTAGATTTAAAGGTCTGCGTGAGGCTGGGCCACAAGTGATTTTGATAGCTCGTAAAGAAGTCAAAAAGTCAAAATTTTAGTGGGAAAACCCACGATGCCGGGTTGAGTATCGACCACCGCAGCAGGAGCCCGGCCAGCAACCGATCGAGTGGAGACAGGGAATTTATGTTACAGCTCGTTAAATTAGTCTAATGGGGCAAAGCCAGCTGTCCGGTGGTTGCTTGGCTGGCTGGTGGCTTCTTAGCCTTTCTTAGTGTGGAAAGGGTTGACATCATTAGGACGGATCTCGATCGCGGCCAGCTTGCTCTGGGCCACCACCATACCAGAGGAACCAGTGCTTCTCCGATTGCAACGTGTGCGACCTTCTATTCTGTGCCATTCTTCCGCGATTCTCCTTCCATTCCACCTAGTGCAGAATCGCTGCACTTCAAGCCGGCAATCACCTGAGCTGACACTTAAGGCTTCTTCAGCAGCTCGCAACACTTATGCGAACGGTCGCCGGGTTATTGTGTGGTTAACTGATACGCTTAGTGCACGTATTAACCCAGAACCACTCTGCACTCCGCACTCGATCGCTCCGGCTTCTGCAGTTGCTGGAGCAGTGTCACTGTCAATGTCATTTTACCCGGCCAGGCCATGGCCAGAGCCTTAGCCAGAGCCAGAGCCAGACCCAGGCCGGGATCCATACCCATGGCCGGGCCAGATGCAGTCCGAAGACCCAAGTCGAAGAGCCAGACTCACAGGCAGGCCGTGCACTTGGCTCGAACTCAAGCTCAAGCTCAAGTCTTTTGCCTGCTAAAAGATCGTGTGATCCATTACCAAACGTGCGCGATCGTTTGCGCCTGTGTTTAGTGATATTTATTTATTTTTTTCGGTGGGCCACATACCCTCGCGAAATCAGGCAGGTCTATTATCGTGGAGCGGTGGGAAAGTGTCCAGGAATGCATCATCGGGATCGTCATTTGCATAGAGGTGCACATAAAGGCTGGCGAGCTACGTTTACACCAGTTAAACAAAGGTTTTGAATTCATTTAACCAAGAAAAATCGAAACATATAGATAAGTAATATCAAGTCATAATTATGAGATATTTTTATATCATAGTGCAAACTCATGGATTTTATACAGTAGATATACTTTTTTATTTAGTTTAAAAATACAATTAGAATCCCTGAAAAACATGTACATCAATATGGTGGCTTCACACTTATCCAAAATTCCAATAAAAAGTTTTTCTACTTGCTATATATCAGGACCTTCCTATAACCCTTTCCCAAAGAGCATTCGCAGTTCGTGTCACCGATCTCCTGCGCCCTTTTCCTCGGTTTATTTTTCCGATTCTTCACAACTCTTCTGCATTGCACCTTCTACTTTTTGCATTGACATTTGGTAAATATTGCCAAGGCCTGCACACCATTGAGCAGCAGTTGCCGTTGAAGACGTGACTCCATAACTGGTGCCTTCGCCTGCCGCTGGGGCTGGTGACTATGACTTGATTTGATTTTCATACAGACCATTTTTTTGTGGCTTTCGCAACCTTCTCCTCCAGGGGCAGAGCCACTCAATCAAGCCGCCTTTTGGTTCCAGCTTGTTTGTCTAGCGCACTTCTCCGCCATCGATGGATGGAGTGGGTTGCCATGGTGTGGTATAGGATGGTATGGGATGGGTCGGACCCCTAGGTACCTGTTCGCCGGACCACAGCATCCATCTCGCGCTCCTCACATTCTAATTAACTGCTCTAGCTGGGCAGCACAGAATGCAGAGCAGCGTTGTGTTTGCTGGCTTTTAAGTTTTTAGCCGTCCGACCGTTTTTTTATGACACTCAAAGTGACCGACGGGCGACGCACAATGCACTCCTTTCATGGCCTTGTTAGGCGGGATTCCTTTATTCCGCGGACGATCCCGATTCCTGTTGGCCCTCCTTCAAGCGTGCTGACCGCCGCCTGTTTGCCCAACATGATCGCTCTGTGAGTTCGGCTTATTAGAACGACTGGGTGTTGCATTGTTTGCCGACCATTTGAAAAGGATGCAACTCTGGACAGAGGTGCTCGTAATGGGTTCACACCACTCACGCCGAAGGTTGGCTAATGTTAAAGGGTTTCATACTGAGAAAAATTCAACCAAATGCAAGGTTTATTTAAAAAAATTAGGGAAAGATTTAAAAAAAGTCAAGACTCTAGTAGTAAAGACTCTCTAGTAAAAGTATAAGAGGTTTAAACAACAATATGCGTAACAATGCCAGTACAAAGCCTAAACAAAATCTCTTTTTGTATACTTAAATGAGTAGTTTAAAGGATCAAAATTGAATATAAATTAAGTCAGTTTCAAATATTAGTTAAATAGTAAATACACTACTATTTATGTAAGTAAGATTTAACATTATATCTACTTAATTTAATTCCATTCTTAATCTTTATCTCACGAATAACCATATTCTTTTTCCGGGTGTAAATGGCTGGCCTCACGCCCCCGTCTCCTAGAGGCGGTCAGTTGAAAAACCCGAGGAAAACCCTTTTGGGCCGCGATCTATTTGACAAATGCAAACAATTCTCACCCGCTCCCCGCTCGCTTCGTTCTGACCGCTTTCCAGTTAAAACTGTTTTTGTTTTCCCCCTTTTTTGGCTTGTTATTAGAACACTTTTCCCAAAAGGCCACTTAGGCACGAAACGAATCAGTTCCCCCACTCTAACCCCTGCCCCAAGTCCAGCTCCAACTCCAACTCCAGCTCCGTGTCCATTTCCATTTCCCAACTGCATCAGCATCAGCATCAGCCTTAACATCTGCATCTGCATCAGCATCTCATCTCTCGCATCTCCCTCGGCTGCGTTATGATGTAATATGGCTTTTTGACTTTTGTAGACATGATAAAATACAAAACGTTGCGTGGCTGTTATATTGGCTAATGGCCGCGGCCTTTTAGACCGTTTGAGAGTGGACCTGGCCGAGAGGCCGAGGTGTCAGGGAATCGACTTCAATGAATGGCCCGCTCTGGGGCGGTCGGAGATCAAAGAGCTCTTGTTCTGGTTCTCGGTCCTCGGCCTTTGGTCTTCGTCTTTATTGACCGTGGTCCAAGTGCCCGATGTGTCCGTGCATTTGTTGGTGCAGTTAGTGCTGCTTGAGACACATTGGGATTGGGCAAGTGGCTCGGGCCCATCACTATAACCATCATCATCGCAGCGACCACGACGACGATGATGAGCTTCGTCTGTCTGTCTCGGCGGCTAAGCCTTCTGCAATTGCAATTGCCATTGAGCGTAATTCAACTGGCCAGGGTAAAACTCATTTGCATAATTCACGCAAAAGTCTGGCACAAATAAAATACCAACCTTAAGGTACTCTAGGAAAAATGGTATCAAGTACTATATGATGTTCTCTACATTTTAAACATAGTTTTTTGAAGTTATAGAATGGAAAGCTCACAGAAATATACTTTAAGCAGTTAAATATATTTTTAAATATTTTTTCTTTCTGAATTGGCTCACTTATCCATCAAATTATTTATTAAAATTTATAAATGGACCAAGGCAAATTTTATTTAGTGGTGTTTTTTATCATCAGCAAATGAAAATCTAAGTACGTTTTAATTTTGGAACGGGCTTCCGCGACACTCCACCTGCCTGGAATCCCTGCTTAGACCTCAGCTCCATGACAAATTTATAGTACCCTCTGCCAGATCGGACGCACTAGCGAGCCGCGCCCTTAGCCATTCCGTTTTTGTTCTTTTCGCCGTTTGTGCCCTGGGCATGTCTAGAAGTTGGCCACTTCATCATTTGGCCATCATTTGTATGCGGGGATGTGCCCGGTGACATGTGCTTTATATATAATTTAGAGTTGCTGCTACCGTTGCAGGTCCGATCCGATACGATCCGATCCGATGCGATGCGATGGGTCGTGCCTTTAACCGTGCCTTGGTAGCGTGCCAATAAACGCGTCTTTTTCACTGGAATCGCCGTTGAGCCGACTCATTTCCGCAATCAAGCCGGGTTGGCTGGCCTCTGGCATCCTAGTTTTATGTCCAGCCACTATCAATGGGATCACAAATATCGAAAGCATTTAAACAGGTGCAAAATCAGTAGCCACCGTCGATACCCGATATCGCTTATATCAAGGTCCGAGATGCCAAAAGCGTTGCGAGTTGTCGCTGTTCGGCGGTTGATGTTGGTGCTGCTGCGGAGATATTGCTGTTGCTGCTGCTACCGATGTTGCTGCTGTTGTTTCGAATTGGCCTGTGAAATGCGTGCAACGCGAATCGAGAAGACATCGAAACAATGAGAAGCTGCTACCGGTGCTCCTCACTTACAAGGCAATTAAATGCCAGGCATAACAATCTTTTAGGGTAACCCTTGAGAATCGAGCGCTTTCCAATGATCGGGGGATAGGAATGGCAGCGTGACACGACTTATGGGGCAAGTACTACAAATATCGGTTAAAGAAACCAAAGGTTAAGATCGGTAAGGTTAGGATTTATGAGATTCCATTTTAGAAGGTGCGGATAATAAGCGATATTTAAGCATGCGACAATAAATGGTTTTTGGATTTCAAAATTAAAATCACTGATTCATAAACATGGTTCTAGGATACTCTTCAATAATTTTTATTAAGGAATTCATTAAAAGGGATTCAAAAATTTGTGTTCCAAAAAATTAGAACAAGACAGTTGGAAAATATAAATATCAGAAATGTAAGACAAATATTCTAAATATAATATATATTAAATAATCGAAATAATTTTTATAAGATAGAAAATGTTAAATAATATTTAAAAATTGCTTTCGTGTTATCTCTCGGGATCCGTGCTTGGTGGCTCATCTCCAACACCCAGTTTCCTCAGCGACTCTCACCCACCTCCAAGCCCACATCCAGTGTAGACTCCAGCTGCCCCTTGGCAGCTCCTTCACCTTAAAGCCTTATCAAATGCGGTCTATCGGTTTCACATTGCCATTTGACAAACACAATTAAAAACGATTTAAGAAAGTAAAATGTTCAGCGAGTGTGAATGGGAACACAGCCAGCATTTGGTCGGACCTGAAAGCCAAATCGCCCAGCCAAAGCCCCCGGAGCCCCCGGTCCACCGACAATGTTAATTAGCCTGCGATAGGCGCCAGTCTACAGTCGACAGTAGCGAAACATTTTGTTGTCGTCGCTTTTGTACAATTAAAACGTGATCAGGCCCTGGACAGGCAGCTACAAATTTGTCGAACACGCAAAATGGTCTTCCAGGCCGTGTAAATGCGTGCCCTCCTCCCGTAGACCAAATAGTATTGCATTTAATTTTGGTTTCGGTTTCGACTTGGTGTCGGGGACTGGGGACTGGGGATTTGGCTTGGTTTCGATTCCGATGCGATTCGATTCCCAGACATGGCCCTAAAAAGAAACTAGTTTTGCATACATAAACATGGCCATGTCTGCACTACTTCCCTTCGGGATAGCCTGCGCTCTGCGGCTAGATGGACTCCCCCGTTCCAGAGCTCGGAAAAGTGAACCAAAAACCAGACGGGAGACGACGACAAATCCGAGACGAGTGGCGTCAGTGCAAGCCATGTTTATGAATTGTTAAACGCCGCTGCATTACCCGAGAATCAAACAAAAGGAAGGCAAGTGACATGCACAATAGCGCCAGGGATGTGGCCAGCCAGTATTTGGTGTGGGAACGGAAAGATATCTAATAAATGTACGTTTCTTCTAAATTCAATATCTGTCTCGTTGCTATGAATTTTTACCACGAATATGTATATTTTTTAGGAATATTTTATTCCATTCCCCTCCTTAACTCCTTGTCCTTTAGTTTCTGCGTTAGCTTAAGCTTAGGAACTCAAAAATTATATTATTTACATGACCTATCTTGTCCTATGAATTTGTAATATTTTACTTGAAATACTCTTATCTTTTATATATTTTTTAATTTTTATAAAAGTACTACTTTATTAAAAATGTGTAAATATAGAAGAACATTCATTTTTAAACATGTTATACTATCTAATACAAAATTCGCTTTTTAAGGGTACTGAGTTTTACAAGGTTCATCTCACTCCTCAACTCCGCTTCAAAGGGCTAACTACTTGCCAGCCCTGGGCCCCGCGCACTTGCCGGCCAGACATTTGCCTTTCCATATTCTTTATTAGCTTTTTATTGCCACCAATATTTGTTAGGGCCAAGAGACAAAAAGGCGGGAGCAGCTAGGGCTGATGGCTAGGCTAGCCCGACCAAATGTCACCACATCCGGCCCGGGCAGCGAACTGAATTAGTATTCTAAGTCAACAGCAGGCTGCCGAGTTGCTGATGACTTGAGTTAAGACATGGCTGTCTATGATGGGTAAAATGGGTAAAAACGAAATGCGCGGACAAAAAGTGCCAACAGTTGGTCGACAAATGCTGCACTTGCCCCGGGGGAAAAAGTCTCTGCTTTTGCCTTTGCCTGGCTTTGATTTCGTATGCATGTGTGCGTTATCATTAATATTTCTTCTGGCTCTGCAAGGGCCATTCATATACCTCAATAAATTTATGGCCATTGACAATCAGTTAAGACAATCGGATATCTAGGGTAATAATTTCTAATAGTGGGGAGAGTCTAGGGTCCCTACAGCTGTTGAATGACAACCGAACGAGGCGAAACAGACTCTCGAAGAAGAACCCTTTGGGTTCCCTGGGCAGGAGGATGCACCTCGGAGTTTTTATTCGTGTTGCCGATCTGGAAGGAAGTCGACCTGGGGGCTTCCGCTCCGGAGACAAATCGTAGCACATGTTATCGCAGTCTGGCCCAAGAAGAAGCCTAATGAGAACCGGCAAGGTATTTCCCAGAAATCGTTGGGCATCGAAACGGAAGATGTATAAAATCGATCACTGCCAGTTATTGTGGAATAAATGGTATCTTATGATCCTTTACCTACATCCAAAACATATTTGTCCTAAGTAGTACATTTTTATTTTTTAATTTAGAAAACTAGTTCTAACAAAATCCTCCCTCACCAGTTAGAAATTAATTAAGGACTTTTAGGCTAGGCATACTCGTCTTTATTGTCCACAATGTGAGCACTTACCTCGAAGGCCATCCGACTAATTTGTTCTTTGTTTTTATTATGCGTGTGCTTGATTAATTTGCCGCCCCGTCAAGACTTGGAAAATTATTCCAGCCTTGACAGCAAATCTGCTGAAAATTGTATTGAAAAACATGAAAATTAACCCAGAAAAGTTTCGCCGCTGCTCAACAATAAGACAAAAGAATACGTCGCCGGGTCTCTGGGCAGTGTCTTATGGCAATCTGCCGAAGCTATGGCCATAGGTATACCCATAGCCATGGTGTGTTGTGCGGAGCTTGTCACTCTGACAGTCGTCGTCCACCAGAGTCATGCTCATGTGCTTAAGTTCAATGAGTCGAACGGTATAAGAAATAATAAAAGACAATGCCAGAAGTGTGCCAGCGCGGGGGGAGATAAATATGTATTTTATGATGCAACCTGTATCTGCAAGGTTTTTCCTATGCATTTATTAAGCGCGCGGAAGGTCGCCGGCATTAAGTCAGGCAACCAATTTCACCCACTAAACTCAGGCACACGACCAAGAGGCCAAAAACTTGACAATCTTTGACAATTGCCGGAGCCACCACCGTCGCTCAGACCCCCCATATCTCCGATCTTGAGCTTCCCCCGCTTCTGGGGGCCGCCAATTACAAGCCGGCTATAGTCGGCTGGGTTGCCTGAGTTACCTGAGTTGGCCTGGGTTGTGTGATTTTCAGTGACACAGAAAACTGAAATTGTTCATTGTTCGAGAGCTGTTCGAGAGCTCGTTAATGACTTGCTCCCCATATATACTATAGCCGTGCACGTATATAGGTATATATAGATTTCAGGGTTAAGTTGGGGAAGTTATTATTATTGTCGACGCTTCAGTAACTTTTGCCAAAGCTCCACATTGAACAATTATTAACGAAATTAATTGCCTTAAGCCGGTGTCCCTCCTTTTGGCATATTGTCAAAGTTATTTTTGAAAACTGGCCGAGCGTTTTATTTTAATCATCGCCGATCTGCCGGTCAGGCAATTGTGCTAAGGTAAAGGCCCCGCATTATTTCATCTACATATTTATAGCGCACACATTTTAAGCCGCAAGAAATTCCGCAATTAATCATCCGCCAAAAAACCCATAAATGTTTTGACAAACTCTCATTCTAAGAGCAGAAGACCCTACTCTGATTCGGTTTGTTTTCCTTTGCGCTCTTTTTTGCGGTCACCGATTTGTTTATTCAAGTATTTGGCGAGTTTTGCGATGAAGAGGAGGCCTTTTTGGGGAATTGTGCGTAAGCGCGGTGGCTTTGGGGCAGGCTTAAGCCACACTTGGGCCAAATATTGCGGTCGCCCAAAGAATAATATTGTTCTTTCATCGCGCCTGGCTTCTGCATAACTTTGAGCTAATTTCTGCCCAGCTCTGTTTGCCCCACAGAGGCTTCAATTAGAGTCTCGAGGCGCTGGGCGCCAGAAACGGAGACGGGGGCCCAAGTGCCCCTCGAGTGTGGGCTTGTGGACAATGAACCGCAATCACAATGACAATGCCAATGATGGAGATCACGGTGATGAATCATGGTTGTGTGGAATCGGTAACAGAAAAAGGTTGGGCTTGGTCAACCTGCTTGTGATCTGAATTGGTTGCCATACTGTGTATACTTGATATATATATTTTTTCTTGGGTAGGAAGTGATAAATTTCTGTTAATATTTCATATTTCTCTTGCCTTGGTGACTGTAAAGACTAACCCTGAATTTCTTCAAAACACGGTACCCCGAAATCGAAAGACTTAGGCAACGAACGTTTTTGCACTTCCCTTAAAAAAAGTTATTTTATTTATTGAAAAAAAATAAATAGAATCCCTAATTGTAGTTAATTTAACAATGCAATTTGTGACAATTAATAAAATATGTTCTCTCTGAATATCAAAAGACTTAGGCAACGAACTTGTTTTGGTAAATTGTTTATATGTAAGAATACAAACTAGGCTCTTTTGTTTTAGGGAACATTGGGTAAACCCTTATTACATATACATATATTGTTATACCAATAAGGTTCCGTATATCTTACATCTCTACTTTTGCATAAGAAATGTGGTCTTTTCCCACAGAATACACAATCGAAGGACTTGCGCAAGGAACTCCATTTGGTGCACCCTGAACTGATTTCCCGGGAAATCGCTTGAGATCGACCTTAGGCGAAGGCCCAACCTGCACAATTGGTAAACCACAAGGAGAGTGGCAAACTGGCGCCAGTCTCGGGACAAGGACCACACACTTGCTCGAAGGTGCGAGCCGGACAAGTGATCTATTTAGGTTATTATGTCTTTATGTTGGGACAAGCAACCAACTCGACGAGGGGCAGCTGCAGGGATCGATCTCATTGTTATTGGGAAACAGTAGGTGGTGGCAAGGACGCTAAAAAAAAACGGAGGAGAGGGAGCGAAAGAAGTCCTGGACAACTCACTGAAACATAAATCAAACATAAGCTGGATCCAAGAGCCTTATAAATCTCGGGGCGCGATGTGACTCTGGCGATTTCTTTTCATTTTCGTACCTTGCTGGCTGCAAATCATATTTAGCCAACCGGAAACCGATCATAACTCAAAAAAGGAAATGCTCATATCCTTTCGTTTTGACATTTCTCCTTAACATAATCAATGCCTCGATTAATCTAACTTAAAGTTTGCTCACGCTCCGTACGTGATCCGCCTGTGAATTGCGTTAAAGAGTCCACGATTGAGTCGCAGTCGCAGTTCACATTCAACTCCAAAACGAGGAAGAGCTACTAACAGATCCTTTTCCTGCCCTGCCCTGCCCTGCCCTGCCTTTATTTTTATCTTTATTAAGAATTTCAGTAGCCCTCCGTTTTGATATCTTGATTTTATTCCCTGTGCAGGGCATTAATCATATAACAACATACTATATGCATGCCTCTTGATTTGTTTTGTGTGGCTTTGATTTCTGTCAGTTATTCGAGTTGCATGCCAATTATCCGGCTTTTGTCAGGGGTGCCAAAGGGGGCTTTTATGACCGTAGAATTGCATCTAACTCAGGACTGACTGCTAAAAAAGTGTAGATTTTAATTCATGTGAACTCTAGAAGATATAAAGCCGTCTACGCTCTTTCCCATAGTTTGTTCTATTTCACCTCCCACAAACACCCACAGAATGACAAGCTTTGCTTAGAACACACAATTCATAGTTGTTTGATTTCCATTCCCAACTTTAACACACTTTGATTGCACAGCTTCAGAGCTGGAAGACCACACACACTACCATTAACAAACTCAAGACTCAATTCTGAGCCCAACTCCCCCTCATCACATATTCGTTTGTCTTTAGCACATGCCTCACAAAAGTATGATTTAGACGTTTATTAAACGCCAAACAATGGCGACTGAACTTTTGGAGCTGTGTAAGCTTTTACTTGGCAGGCATTGTGGGAATTCAAATGAAAAGAACTTTGACATGTTTATTTAGATTTTCGATTGTCGGTTGCTAAGCCTATGGTTAGCACCTTTCTGCTGAAGAGGAACGATTTTTAAGAGGAGTATTGACATGGGATACTTTAAAATTAGATGCTGGAATATGTTATAAAACTTAATAAAAACTGGACATACAGGACAAACAAATTTAGAGACACAGAAAAATAATTAACATTTAAGTTATTTAAGTACGTACAAATATAAGGAACTCAACGATCAATTAATAGCTTTAGACCGAAATTAGCAGTACTTTCGAGTCTAATAACATCGGATGCTGGTTCTGCGAGAAGTAAATCGAGACTGTCTGCGAGCCGTTAGCCAGATCATAAATATTTACTGGCTTGTATTACAGAGCCCCCGTCGATCGCCCCTACGTCCGCGAAACATCCATCCACGCACCAAAGCCAATATAAATTACAATACAACCTACATCTACATAGTACGGGGCTTTAGGTCGCTGTTGTTGTAGCACCCAAAAGCCAAATTGTTTTTTAAAAGCACCATTTTTATTACCGTCCGATAAGTGATCTCGCGACATTTTCAATTTTAATAGGGTCTCTGCCCAGGTCTCCTTACAAAGCCTTTGCTGCGGGCCCCGGCCTGGCTCTTTCAGTCGCCAGCGGAGCTTGGCTTCAACATGGAGCGATCATTTGTCGTTGCGTTAATAAAATTGCATTGGGCCAGCATTTGAAACCGCTTTGGCGGTGGTCAAAACGCTCAGCGTTGGCCCAGCTCGGGCATTATTAATAATGCGGTGGGTAGAGCCACACAGGCGGATTGGGCGGCCCGAGGGGCTGCGAGAGGTCACCTCCAAACGTTGCAAAAATAAAACGGCAACCATTTTTAATATGATTGTATGTCATCCTAAGCCCACACTCAGGAAAAGTATTTTAAGTGCATTGTGATTCGGGATTATAAGCCTACAGAATTCAATAACTGATATTCTAAACACTAGGCCTACTGTAGTAGTAATTTTAAGAAAATAAATAGGTCTAGAAGATTTTGGTATTAAAACAATGCAGTTAGAAGAAATATTAATTACCATTTTAGGAGATATTAAAACTAGCTTTGAATTTGTGTATTTTTTAGTAAAGAGTATTTAATATTATTATTATTTACAATGGGTTTACAAAAACTGTGCTTTAATTACGAGTTAAAAAAAAGGATTAAATTTAAAAGAATAATTTATTTTAAATGGTTCTTTGGGGATTTAGAAAATAATATAATATATATATATATATATATATATATATATCTGTATATATGTATAATATACATTCCTCCCGTCCATTTATATTACTTAATTCCTTCTGCCACTTTTTTCAACTTTTTTTCCTAGTGCAGTAAAGCCAGCGCCCTGGGCAGTGCCTCATCCTCAGTTATAGTTGCCACAGAGCCATGCGTTGGCTCGTCTATTCGCATACTCAAATTATCAGCCAGCCGGCATGGCGAGAGTTGGGATCCGGTCTCCCATTGTGTGGCATGGTGGTGTGGAGCTGCCCCAGGTCCCTGGGTGTCGAAGACAATTTTTCATGAGATGAGCATTGGCTCGTATCAGGTGTGTCTGCTCCTCCGGACGCCTCTGGCGGCCCCATCCCCATCGCCATCGCGATCTCCTGGTAATGGGTTCGCCTAAATAGTTGGACAAGCTAACTTGTTGGTCGAGTGAAAATGGGTGATAATCCGTTTTGACAAATTTGCCTACACGCTTAGTGCGCCTGGTCAGAGTTCAAGATGGGGAGAAATTCGCAGAGAGATGTCGATGTCCTTTCAGGGAATTGTTTTTTGGTCTTTCAACTAGAGGTGCGGACTGCTGATTCTACCAGAAAAAAATGCTATTATTATAAGTTTAAGAAAAACATTTTTTATTTGGACGTTTTATTTCACATGGTAATGAGTACGATTTCCCATAGCATTGGGCAGACCCAACCTATCTCAACCGAATCAAACATAGCCCAGCCTATTTAGACACCTCGCCCATTGATAAATGCCGTGGGTTCCCATCGCTCAGACCCCCCGTTCGGCTCCATTGAGGGGATCATCTTTGCACGATTCAGATTACAATTAAAGTATCAAGTTCCTCTCCGCACATAGCTGGCATTTCATTTGAATAACTCAATAAGCGATTCGTCGCCGGCAATTTGCAAGTGCATTTAATTAGCTACGGCCAGTTGCAGTTGCAGTTGCCAGGGAAGAGATCCGGCTCAAGTGCAAGTGCAACTCGGCGGCAAAGTTCAGTTTTAATATCATATTAGGTACTCGAGTGCTGCCGTTGCTGCCGTCGCTGCCATTGTTTTTGTGTGGTGCAATCTTTTGGAATTACCCAATGGGAATTCGCTCTGTGTGCGCGGCTAAACTAGTTTAGCAAATCACTTGGGCATGACTAAGTGCCATAAATGCATACAAAATTCCAGCAGCGACTGCCTGGCGAGAGCCAGCTCGATATAGTCGTAATCGTAATTCGTAATTTAGCGAAGATGTTTTCCAGCGGCCCCACCATATAATTACACCATTCGTCTAACGTCCTAGGGGCTGGCATGTTCAGGTGTGAAATGTGGCTGCAAACTGATTTGCCAAATCATGCAAATCATTTTGGTTTTTATGGCCCCAATAAACATATTAGCCGAGCGTTGAGCTGCATCTATTCGCCCTGGCCGTGCCGTATTTGTAACTTATTAATATTTTTCCCGCAGCCGCACGTAATTTCTAAACTTACAATCGTCGTCGTAGCTCGATTTCCGGCCCCTCTCTTGGCCGCACCTCATCCAGCACACCAGCTCTCGTTCCCCGCCTGGCCCGCCATATCACAGGCTGCACACATTGTTTAACGTCATTCAGTGGCTGAGATATCAAGCGTGAGAAAATCTATTATTATCTATCGCAAGCATTAGCCGTAGCTGCCGCTTCTATTGCCCCACGGCAGCTGAAAGCGGAACTAGCCGGTAGCACCTAGCCACATATATAGAGACGGACATAAAGACGGACAGTGGGACCGATCGACGGACGCCACGTAATCACTGCCCAGTTGTGGGCTCGACTTCGCGTAGTTCACGCGATATGAGGTAAGTTGCCTCTAATTGAGCGAATCTTTAATACAGATCCAGTTGAGAATCGAGTTTGTGTCTTAAGTCAATAACAGACTTGCAATATAAATCAAGTACCTTTAATGTAAAACGTTTAAGCTTAGTAACTCTTTTAGGTAGCCCCTATATTTATCATCTACAAAAAATACTTTTTTTGTCAAGCCTAAAAGTCAAGTTTGTGTCCTAAGTCTTTTGATTTTAAAAATATATTTATAAAACTATTGCTAAAGACACTTGTATAAATCGAAATCAGCGACTCTTTCAGTTAGTCCACCCTTAAAACGTGTTAAAACACATTTATTATTATCTAAATAATATCCTTGACAGTTGCTCATTCAATTGTAATGGTTTTTTTTATGGCTCTGCAATATGCTAAACAGCGCACACAAGTCAACGCTGCATTCAGAAAACGATAAAAATTACACCCTTTATTTATTGGGTAAGGTTATGGGTTCATGGCATAATAACTTATAAATAGACATGTGAGTAAATTTATTAAATGGCAATGATCTCATTACAATTTAATGCCTGCAATGGCTCCACACGTTTTCCTTCATTTCTTATTTTTGCAAAGGCAAAAATTTAAATTAATTTCATTTAAAAACCACTTAGGCCCACCCCCAACACCAAGTGCCCACGAGCTCTTGACGCCGAAGCTCAAACTCTGAGTGAACCCCAAGTCGGGGCTGGGGCCCAGGCTGAAGTTTCTGGCTCTTGGAAGTGACAAAGTGCGGCATGGCCAACTTGTTAGCATATGTTAATTAAAGCGGGCGAGCGAACACACTCGCAGGTCTCAGCCGCGTCGGAGATGGAGTCGGATATTGGGGCTCTGAATCGGAAAACCAAGACCCGCTGCCTGCTGCCAGTCTGGCTGGGTCGATGGTGACTTATGGGCTTGGGGTCTCGAACCGGGGCTCCGACTTCATTTTAGCAGTCGCTGCAGAACTGCCAATAGCTGCCAGATTAGTGCTGACAAGCTGGAGGGGGGATGATTGAAAACCCATTACGTATCACGGGGTTTCTTGGCTGCAATCGCAGGAGTCACTAAACCATTCAAAATCGTTTATAATACAAAATATTGAATATAAATAATATACAATTATTTATCGAGGCTTTCCTTAGACCTTACTACTTTAAAAATGTTCTATATAGTGAGGCTTTTATATCAGTACATCTATTTTATTAAAGAAATGTAGCGTTATGAAAGAGATTACTTACAATTAAAATAATATTAAATTAAATGAATTAAAATAAATTTAAAAAATAAAATAAAAACTTTCTTAATTTTTGTTAAATTATTTCGAATGTTTTTGAGTAATTTACTTAATACACATGGGTTATTTTGTTTACCATATTTTTTAGCAATATCACTTCAATTACTTCAGAAGTTGCTATTGTGACTGCGACTGGCTGTAATATATCAATCATCACTGTCGAGCAGATCCAATTCGATTTGCGCCCAATTTCAACGCCTCAACTACTTTGTGCTCAGATAAATCATCGTGGCAACAATAACTGAGTGAGTCATTGACTGCTACATGTGTATTTTGTATCTTGTATCTCGTTTGCATCGCCTATCTGCATCTGGGCAGTGGCAGCGTTTTCCATAACGCTGTTTTCCAATATCGAATGCGTTGGTCGGCGGCGGACCCGCGCATTGATTTATTTCGTTTATTTGTTTGACTTGCATAATCTATCTAATGCTCCGTGGGCTTTTCGACTTGTCAGCAGTCGGGGATTGCTTCTCTAGCCCAGAAGTCGCGATTTAATTGACTTAATTTTCGGGGGCTTGCGTGTGGCTCTAAACTCTCTTTAACTGGAGCAGGAAGAGCTCCGAAAATAGCCGACGAAATTAGAGGAGGCTAACAAAATCCAGCAGCTCTCGTTGTTTTTCCATGAGAAACTGGCCGCGTAATTTGGCTGGCCTTTGGCAAGAGGTTCTCGATGGCGCAGGAGTTACCAATCGAGCTACCGTGGGAGCTGCTCTTGAGCTCTTTTCTTGCAGCTCATTTTTGTGTTTTTCTTTTTTCCACCTCGCTTCCGTTGCTACAATTTCGTTTCGGTTTTCCGTAGCGTGACCACAAATATCCAGAAGACAGCCAGCCAGAAGACACCTCTTGGTGATGGAGGGAATGGGGTTCCGAAGGAGGGGCAGTGTCGTCGACAACACTCTCTGCCACTAAATATCCGAAAATGATGGCGATAACAATTTTGCGCCCATGGCGTTGACGTTTTGCACTTATTATTTGCGCTTTTCTTTGGGAGGAAGGGTATACCAACGAAGTTGGTTGTTTTGGCAGAGAATATACCACACCAAAAATAATAATATTTATAGAAAATATAAATAAAATAAATATATATTTTTAAGTAAGGAACTACCAATTAAATTAAATTTATTGAATAAATCTGTATAGTTCTTTTGGTTGCCTTTTAATTTTTAGTGTTTTTAATACATTTTTTTTGTATGTTTAGCACATATTTTTACAGTTTCCATATATTTATTCTTATTTCAATATACCAAAATTATTGTTAGTTTTGTTGTATTGTTTGTTTAGAAAAGAAGAAACCTAAAATTTGTTTGATTCCACTCGATTATTCAGATCTAGAGAGCATCCATCTTTCGTTGTCCCCCATCAGGGAAACCCAAGCCTATCCAGGTCCTTGGGGCCAGTTACTGGTGACTGCTCATCTGGTGTGGTTTTTAGTCGTCTTGTGGGCCGGGCTCTGATTGGAATCTGTCGGCTGGGAAGTCGGCTTTCCTGGCTGGCCTGGCCGGCCGGTGAGCAGAATTATGGCTGTCATCAGGCTTGCAGTTGACATAAACACTCATAGCGGCAGGGGGTCGATCATCGTCCGATTCTCGGTTCCTGGGGAGATCTCCTCTGGGCTCCCTTTGTCTGCAGCTGTACCCGTGACTCCTTCAGTCCTTCCACCCCATTTGCATGCAGTGCACGCACACGATCCTCCACTCGCAGGATGGTAGATGTTGTGGCTGCCAAGGGCCTTTATCAGCACAACTAAATATAAAATATGCTTTTAATCACATTTCCGCTGGACATCAAATAATTCCACACGAAACTAAAGTAAATCATTTGGAAATTTATGGGCCAGCGAGCCATGAGGAGCGAACAAAACCGAGCCAAATCGAAATGAATCGAAACGAAACGAGTCGAATCGAGGCAACGCTGGCTTATCAATATGCAAGGCGCATTTGTTTTATAAAATCCATAATTGGTTCTACCGTACTTACGCACCGAAATCGGGGTAGCCGGGGACCAGGGGATTTGTATTATGATACACAAACAATCAGACACTTATGGTCAACACTTTAGAGCCAGATTTGGGTCGAGCAAAGTGGCCCGCGTCGCCGCGAGCCAATGACCCAACTGGAAGTCGCTTTGGGGCCTTTAATTCGCAGTCCCCGCCGGCACTCGGCGGCCCACTATTTGCTTAGGTCGCCCAAAATGGGTCTGGCATACGCATAAATATCAAAATAAGACATATGATTTCTTACTATATCTATCTGCAGCAGTGCCTCTCATTTGTGCCATCGTTTTATTTGCAATACGTGTCTGGAATCCGAATTCACCGGGCTGCGGGCCACATTTCGTTGGCCCTACTCCGAATGGGGATTGCAAAACCTTTTCGTCAGATTGTCGTCCGGCTTTTCGGTTATTGGTACAATTATGAAGTTTAATAGACGCCGTTATTATTGTAAATCAAAGCACATTGTGACACTTATGACAACTAAAGTAGCTCACATAACCGTTTGTCGAATGAATCGGGTTTGGGCCCCTGGTCGTTTATGGTAATGAAATCGATTCCGACGAGCCGACGAGTCTTTCGGTTCAATTGGGTAACGAAAATGCAGGTCGATATGGAAAGTTAAACATCCGCTTAACGTAAAGTCAGCTCATTAAAAATAAGATTTGATAAAATGGACGTATCTTAAGAATATGTAAACTTAAGTTACATAATTTAAAAATCCCACGTATTGTTCTGATCTCTGTTTCTGGAATACTGCCATTTCCCGAAGCAAATATCTCCCACACACAATTCCATCCCGAAATTTCGCTCGCCAATTAATCACATGTGGCGCTTGGTTCTGATCTGCCAAAAGCGGCTTCCATCCATCACGGCTCATTTGTCAAAGGTCAAAAGTGAAACGGAGAGGCCCGAAAGGGCCACACACAAAGTAGGGATACCTGCCAGACACCTTGCGCATATCGGGGGTTCCTCGGCCGTAATTGATGTCTTACTCTCCCAGCACTCTGCTACAATTTTCAATTTGAAATTGAGCGTGCGAATTCCGAACCCTAATTATGGGATGAGCTCTGGGCCAGCACACACACCGAATTGGCAACACGATGAGTGTGTGTGGCGTCTTTTGTTGTTATTCTGTTTCCTTTTTTGTATTTCCGCCGGAATTAAGTTCTCAATTTTCGGACAGACCCAAAAGCCGGTGCTACCATTATTTTGCACTTGCCGTCGGCTGCCGGTCACGTCACATCCAAACTGGCATAATCCTCTTAGGAGATCGGAACGTGGGCGTCAACCTCGACTTCCGCCAAGTGCGATCGAATCACCAGAAAGGCCACCCAGCTAATAGGCTCTAATGGAGTTATTACTCGAAATTAATGAAGCTATTAGAAAGATAAACATTTAGTCTGGGTGGTGCTAACAGGGATTAGGGATAGGTTAGAGTTCTTTTAAGTGCTTTCTGTGGATTACTTTAAATTAGAATTAAAGGAGATCCTCAATAATGAAACATTTGGGTGAATTGAATTTTGGTCTTGACACTCTGAAAATCATTGCATTTACTGAATAATCGAACATGAAATGGGTTTAAATGTAGAATGTTTTAATGTAGAATGTTAAGGGGATTCCACTACAAACTCGTAGAAGTATCCCACATCAAAATAACTCAAGCTATGGAATCTGGAAATGCAGCTTTGCGGTTCCCATTCTGAAATCCATTGGAATTAGGGAAAAATCGGACATGAAAATGGGTTAAAATGTGACCCTCCTTAAACATAATGATTTTAATGCAAAATGTTAGAAAACTCCACCACAAACTCATAGAGGTATCCCACATCAAAATCGCAATCCAATTACTCAAGGTATGGAATCCGGAAGTGCAGCTTTGGGGTAACCGCCCTGGAAACCATTGGAACTACGGAAAAATCGGACATGAAAATGGGTTAAAAATGTTACCCTCTTTAAACATAAATATTTTAATGTAGAATGTTAGGGGATTTCACCACAAACTCAGAGAGGTATCCCTCATCAAAATCGGAGTCCTATTTCTCAAGTTATGGAATCCGGAAGTGCAGCTTTGGGGTATCCGCCCTGGAAACCATTGGAACTACGGAAAAATCGGACATGAAAATGGGTTAAAAATGTTACCCTCTTTAAACATAAATATTGTAATGTTGAATGTAGGGAACTCCATTAGCTTTATCTGTTTGGACTTTGAGTACCTTAGGTGTACAATAGATTGGTAAGAAATTGAAACAAAATATATAATTTGTTCTTGATTTAACAGTTTATTGACTTTAGTGAAATATAACCAATATTTTTATTGTATCATGAATCAATAACAGAGATACAATCAAATCCGCGCACCATCTCGCACAAAATAGGTTAAGTCTCCCGATATTCAATATACACTCACGATTAAGCAGTTGCAGGCTCAATTTACATGGCGCACTCCAAGTTTGACTGGAATTGAATGCTGGGGCTGGGGTCCAAAGCCGAAAGGAATCCAGTAGCAAATTGTTGCGTGCGGGCCACATTTGCAATCGCAACTCCGGCGCAGATACAATATCTTCTATCTATAGGTGCAGCAGATATGTACAGACAACCACTGCCACCTGCCATTTTCCTCGAGCGGGGGATCCTGAGCATCAATTGTCTGCGCTGCTGCCTGGGCTTTTTGGTCACCACGATATTGTTGTCGCATTTGGAAACGGCGTATTTGCGCAAATACTCAAATTAAATTCCAATTCATTGAGGGGCACACACGGAGAAAAAGAAAAAGTCGCTCTGGAGGCGGAAGGCGGCGCTTGGAGATACAGACTTCCAAGTCGCAGCAGCTCACAATGCGCCCATGCTCAGGATTAACATAAAACAAATTATTCCAACGTGACTTAGCCATAAATGAATGAACGTACAAAACTTTAACTTGGATTGGTCTTCTTTTCTTTTCGCGGTTTTATTTTTTTATTTCGCCGCAGTTATTTCGCTCTTGTGCGATTCTCGGGAATCGAAAATGAAGCGAATCGCTCTGAATGAAAGGCCCTTGGGCTCAAGGAGTTCTGGTCAAGACTGAAATACTTTCTGTGTGAAGTGGAAGATAGTGAGGGGATCTATAAGGCTTGCTGAGCAGGTGACTCAAGTCAGTTAACCTTAATGAAATAAAACAGATTCTATAAAAAACCTCTTTACTAAAAATACAAAAGCAGTACCTCACTTGCGTAATTTTCTTCGGTATATTGCTTGGTCAGCAGTTATCCCGCTACCGTTGATCAAATTTAAATGTTTCAGCTTGTTCTTTAATAGCTGCAGCCATGTTATATCACCTCCCGACATGACATCACCAGTCGAGGAGTTGGGGTTATTGGAGGAAGTCGCAACAGAAACACAAGCAGAATCCGATTCAGATTCAAAGTCTGAGGCAGAGTCTGGAACTTTGCTCGGCACGTACGTCACGACGATATGAAAAGAGCAATCGAGTGGCACACAAAAAGCCAAATATGTGCATTAAATGTGCATTGGCATTAATCGTCGATGCCGAACCGTTTAGTATCCCCCATCCCATCGATCGGACCGATCGTATAACTGTTAGCCGCTCAATATCGGTCATGTTCCAGTTGCCCGTTGCGGTCTCCGGGTCTCCGCACCTCTGACTTGGCAGGCAGTGGAGCTACTCTGATCCCCATCGCTGCTCCTCGCAAATGTTTAATAATTTATAAATTTATTTGTGTGCCTCGAAGTACTCTGAACTCCACGTAATGTGTGTGCGCCCCTCTACCTGCACTCGCGAAAAATTAAAAATGTCTTTAAAATATTTGGTTTATGAATTTCCAAGGGATAAGTATTACCCTTTTAAGCAAACCAAAAGTTAAACATTATTACTATTACTTTTATCTCTCATGGTTACATTCTATATGTAATTTTCTCCCATATTATACTGAAACTAATGACATATAAAGTCTAAAATAAAGTGAAAAGATACCAATAAATTTCATAGGGATAACTATGTTTTTAATAAAATAATTATTTTATCCAGCTGGTAATCATCTATACCATTACACTTCAAGATTTTTTGGTTTTATAAATCATAGTTTAGTTTTGAGGCCCAAAAGGGCTCTCATCATATTTCGAGTGTACCATCCCTCGACCAGGGGCAGAGTATGATGTTGTGAGGTTGTTCCAGGTACTGCAGGACTTTGGCACAATTGCATTCCATTAGCATACACAATTAGCCAACTGGCTGCTGACTGATCGTGACGCTGGCATTGGGCCATGTCAACATTTATGAGTCGAACCTGCATTTGCGCAAATAAATCAATTTTACGAGCATCCTCCGTCCGGCTACCGTTGTTGTTCTTCCATCACGGCGTGGATAAACAGACCCGGAATCGGTTTTTTCGGGGGGATTACGGATTTCGGATCTCGGATCTCGGATCTCGTACCTTGGTTATCGATCAATAGACGTGCCTTGCTTATCGGGCAGGTGCTAAATTGCCTGCTCATTACGTGACAGAACAATAACAACACTCGCTGTAATTGACAGCCACCAAAGAACAAACTTCATTGAGCACTCCAAAGAAAACAGGAGGAACGAAAAGGAGGTTGAACCAATGGGGATTAGGTCGGTGATGGACACTGCAGATGCCCATTCATGGTAAGTGGATAACTAGTTGGGGGATGATTAAAAATACTATTTATAATATTTCACTTTAAGGTAATTTAAATGTCTTAAAATAACCTATGGCTAAATAATATTAAATATATATAAGATGGGATTATATCTTAATATAGGGCTTCTCCTTTCTGGGTTTAAGAACAATATGTGGATATGCTTAAGCCGTCAAGTCCCAGCATACCTCCCGACACTGATCACCAATGCCGGAGGATGGAAAATCAAAGTCGGCTTTGAGCTATTTAACCAGCCAGTGGCTGTCTAAGGCAAACACCATCGTCCAGTGTTCGATCGGCGGCTTGTTGTCCTAATAATTGTGTAAACAACAATGACGCGTTCCCGACTCCACTTTTCAGTTCCTTTAGTTTTTCAGTTTTCCCGCTTCGGCGAGAGGCGGCACAAAAACCCAGCTGAAGAGATCTGGCCACAAGTCGCCTTTCGTCGGCTTTCCTTTCAACTCAGCCGACTTCTTGGCGGACCGTGTGTGAGGAGGGTCTGCAGTCCGAGGAGGCCTAGAACAAAGTGCATTTGTCTGGCAGTTAGAGTTTGGCTAATTTTTAAGCAGCTGCCGCCTCTGGCCGCCGAGCTTCTTGAGCAATTCAAATACATAGTAATAACAATAATAACAAATACTAATGGTGGACAAATACGGACACCGTCCTCCGTCTGTCCTAATCCCGCACGGCCAGCGATCATCAAAAGTGTTGGTCATTCGGTTTTTGGATGGACAAATAGCAGTGCAGGGCCCACTTCCTGCACTTGCAGTTGCAGTTGAACTCGGCATGTGCATTCAAAAAATTAAACAATTAACTATAAGCTATAAAAATTAACTATTCCAAAGAACAATGTAAATAAATATGTAACTTAATTATATAATCTTTCAGCAGATTTTTTAATAGCTCATAAAGTGTAGAAACTGGGTGATTATAAGTTCCAAACAAAATCTGTTAAATATTTAAAATATGAAATCTGTTTAATAATAATAATAATAATTTGACTGGGACTGAACTTCAAGCTTTTTGGGAGGTCCGCCGCTCATTCATCGGCACTTTTCAGGGAAGTACACTCATTCAGATTGAACTTTGTCGGTTACGCCCCTAAAGTCACAGCTGGCCATTATATGGTAATGATTGAGTTATTACGCTCATTTTCCGCCGACTTCCGTTTGCTGGAGTGTTTTTCATTAGAAATGCGCTAATCGACCACACTATCTTGATCTTGTTGGACATGATGCACTCAACGCGAAAAAACCACAATCATTTTAATTGAAATTATGCAAAAATCCATCCCGCAAAAAGTACAATCAATTGCCACTTAATAAGAAAGTAATTTCGATGCCGGATCGATTCCGGTTCGGGTTAAGTACACTTTGTGGATTGGAATTTGTCTGTACTTTTTTATGGGTATGTGTTTTCTGCGAATTGCCCGGCAGCAAATAAAGTCGATTTTCATTTTAATGCGAAAACAGTTTTTCGAATTTCAATAAAAATGAATTGGAAAAGGGGGGTTTTAATAGGGAAAATGTACCACTATTTATTACTTTTGGGAATAGGATTATTCAATATAAGACTTCCCTTATCAATGTGATTAATGACTTCCGCAAAAAAATAAAAAGGTTATAAAAATACAATAATAATATAGTTGTCGATTAGAAGCTTTACGACTCTTATATATTTTCCAAAGTTCTTTAGCTCTTTTAATTTATTTAACATTTTTTGACACTTCTGTAAATATACTATACTGTGGTACTACGTATGTAAATAAAGCTAACTAAAAACACTAAGGAAATGCGTTTAGATGCAGCCCAACCCCACTGTATCCCAACTTTCTTTAGCTTTACACCCTCAAAACCAAAAACTGATCACGAACTCGCATAAATCTATCACTTCCCATCGTTCAACAAAAACACAATTCAAAAGCTATAAAAACTTTGATGTGGCCTAGACGAAAGAAAACCATGAAATAGAAAATAAATTAGATAAAATTTGGATTTTCAAAATTCAAAGCGCAATTTCCTGTCGTAAATACTGGAAATTGTGGGCCAAGCCCCGGCCGACGGCAAAGTTGGGAGGCGACACGTTACCAAGACCTAATGGCTTCATTACCACTTCATAAAGTCACGTTATTATTACGTTCGCCTGTCAGTGCAGCCAAACAAAAGTCAGAAATGTATCGGTTCGATTGACGGGCCCACAGAAAGTCCAGCAAGTCCAGAAAGTTGGACATGCCAAAGTCGGGGAATCATCTGCCAGGCGGAGTGACAGGCCCAATAATTGAAGACCGCGAAAGAACAAATTTCGAACTGCTATAGAAACCGGCGGACATATCATTTCGTGGCCATTGTGCGTTGTTATGCAAAACTTGTTAAAGGCATTTATCAAAATCAGGCAGAACATGCAAGTTATTGAACTTCACCGACCGATGTCAGGTCGATGTCAGAAGAAAGCCTCGTCGGGCGTAACTGTAAACCGTTCTTTTTGTTAATGAAAAAATAGGAATTAAGAAGTGCCGTTTATGCTAATTCGGGGCCCCTTTGGGATTTGTCAATTAAATGCACATTTCGTATGGCCGCCGTGCACTTTGCGCCCCCCAAAAAACTCAGTAACTAAATAAGAAGTCAAGCAAATTAATATGCAGCCAAGAGCTTTACCAAAACTTTGGGACTCCCATCGAATGGACATCCAGCCACAGGAAATGAAGCATAAAAAATGCATGTAGAAATATTTTTGTCATCGCATTCGTATCTGTACATTTGTAATTGTAATCATATGCATGACGTATGCCCGCTCTGCTCGATAGTTTGATTTTAATAGTCAGGTGGTCGGGGAAAGACTGGGAGTGGGCCAGAAGCCCGGCTTTTGGGGCATGCCCCAATCGCTTGAGACGAGACGAGACGCGGCGAGACGAGCCCGAGACCCCGGAGCCAAGTGAAGCCCACTGCCATCGACATTTTCCCACATTAAGCGCAGCCAAAGCGATTTGCAAAAGGCAACAGATTTGTGATTCGTTTCAATAACATGGAATTAAGGGGCCGAGCTAATGATGGAGCTATCGGGTGCCCTGGAATTAAGGTCTTTGGAAGCAAGTTCAAGCTGTCTTGCTATGATTTATAAAAGTAGGAAGCACTGTTACTTTAATACCTAAATAATTTAAATTTTATGTTACTTAATATTTATTGTGGAGATATTGATAAAAAACATCTAAGTAATAAATTGTGATATCGAGAAGGCAGATAGTGTTCGAATCCCCTGAGCATGCTTTAAATTTTATATATATTCTTACGTATTTCCAACTCATCTTAATGTGCGATAATTAATCTGACTTTAATTGTTTCGGTATATTTACAGCACTTAAAACCATAAAACCATCTCCAATAAGTGTTAAAATCTCTTTTATTTTAATTAGGTAATACCATTGCAATAAGTAATTAAATTGCAATATAATAAATTCCAGAGAGTGCACGCAAGCACCTCATCCCCTGCGCTACCCCTTTTTATCGATTAACAATTGCTTTGCATAGCATCTTTAATCACGTTTTTATTGTTACTGATGTTGCTGCACAAATGAAACCGAAAACTCCCCTGTTATTCGAACCGAAGCATTAACACTTGGGCCCGGGCAATTATAGCCATTGACCAAGTTTCCGTTGATTGGCCTTACATGGCCATTTGTGCTGTTGTGATTGCAGATGGCCAACGCTTGTGCGGTGGGTGGTGATGTACCAACAATGATTGAATGCTCGCTTGAGGTCGATCGCATGATGGATCATGGGAACAGGCGTAGCACCCCGGCTGGACAATGTGCAGAAAGAGTCGTGTGAACGGGACCACCCAAGATCGGTGGGGCAGTCCCTAAAAGCTGACTAACTTGGCCGCTAAATGGAAGCGCCAACAGAGGGGAAATCGGAACCTGTGCTAGCCCATTAGACGTAATTAAAATGCAACTCAAACGGGCAGAGACAAAGAAAAGCCGGGGAAAATAGAAGCTCGTTGTGCGCCTTTATCGACGAATTGTCCAAATTATCACACACAAAGGGTACAAAACATGGCAAACAACAGACAACACACACGAAAATTATCAACAAACTGATTGCCAAAGCAAACAGTGGGCACCGAAAATAAGCAACCGAAGACGCAGACGAGGCATACTTAACACTTTTTGGAGCCCAACCACGGGCTCTACCTATGGGGAATTGGATATTGGATGTTGGATATTGGCTATTGTACACTGGCATTTGTTTCAGCAACGCACGAGTGGAGTTTGCCGCTCTCGCGATTGCGCATTGATTTAAATTAACTTTTTGGGGCCCGGGTGTTAATTGGCAGCGACAACAGAACGGCCTAGACAATTGAAAGGCACTCATACTGAACTCATTTTCACATGAAAAGATCCATCTGCGCCAAGGCAGCACCGCATTCGTTGACATTTCGTCGGGGGACAAAACAAATGACTTAGGCAACGAACTTAGCCAGAACTCATATTTTATTTATCATAATCGGCGACAGCTACCTGAAGCCATTAAAATAAAAACCGTCTATATCCAAAAACAAAACGTACGCTTAGCTGCAATCAATTAACTAAATGTGGAAGACGGAAAAAAATAAAACCACCGCGGGGGGTAGACAAATTTCGTCTTACCTTAAATTCTGGCTGTCTCGTTAGCTTCTCTTTCTGTGCGAAACAACAATTCCATTTGGCAAATAAAGTTATTTATCTGAAATGATTATTCTCGATTTCGATCGGCATAAGGCCGCAGCTCTGACGGCATGCGGCGTATTCAAAACTTAGGTGTGAATTAGTGGGTAATGACATCATTGAACTTTAACTCGGCAGCGGGCGAGACTCAATAATAACTGTAGCTTTTAGCCTGGCCTAAGCTCACTTTACCACACCTTCCAGAGGCAATAACTATGCCCATTCCCAAGCAGTAGATATGGAAACAGATATAGATATGGCAGTAGTCAATGTGCAAATATCACAGAATTCTATTAGGGGAGCCGTCGCAGTCGGATGCAAAAGGCAAACTGAATGCAGGGCAACGAATAATTGTTTTAGCCACATGTGTGATTTTCGCAGATAAATTTCTATGAATTACGCGATGAATCTGCATTGCAAATGCATAGATTCTGCTCTGATTGATTTAATGAGCCATTGATTAGAGAAGTAATAATGTGCAATCAAGGCGAGGGATTTGTGGGAGGAATCGCTTTTAAAAGTTGTTTTTTCTTGGTGTCACTAGGAAAGTAGATGAGGATCTCGGATCTCCTCACCTATATAGGTACTTCATAGTCGAGATCCATGCCCCAGAGCTCCATTCTCCACTCCTCAAATAAGTGTGGCCAGCTGACAGCTTAGCCCAGATTTATTCGAAAATCTGAATAGATGCGAAGACAATTCCGAGGGCTACTGTGAGAAGAAGTAGTTTCTAATGAGAACGAACATGGGATTAGTTCAGGACAGGTGACCTCTACCACCGAAATCCTTTTATGATGCAAATCCCCGGTGATATCATCATACACATATTGTCGCCAGCTCCACGATTTATGACAGACCTATGGGTGTGTGCGTTAATTTATGCCCCAGACTGTTACAATTAAAAGATAAACGGTCGCTTTGCATTGGAAACGCACCGCTAAATGTGTGCCCCAAACAATGGATCGGGAATCCAAAAGTCTTCGCGGGGGGGAATGGATGCGAGGAAGAGGAAAATCGGGAAACCGGTTAAATGCATTTTGTGTAACAATGTGTCAGACCAACTAATAATGCCGGACAACAGAGCTTGACCGGGCTAAAGTCCCACTTTGGTAGCCGTAGCCGCGCTGGGAGAAGAAGTCAGCCGGCTAAACATTTCAATTTTAATTAAGCATGATAAATGATTTCACTTGGACGCATAAATCTCTTTTACAGTCGCGATGAAACAATGAAGTTCCTTTGTTTTCCCCCAACCCGGCGATGTTTTTCAGCCGCTTCTTTGTTTGTTTGGCTCAGAGGAGATAAGGGCCGAAGCTGTGAAGAAAATTGATTTGAAATTAATGCAAGAATTTGTTATAGAAAAAATAAACAAGCTCGCGTTTGAATCGATCGTGTGCTGGAAAATAAAAGCTGTTGAGGCCTGCGATTTGAATTGATTTCGCTTAAGGAAATGAACCACAGATTGGATTTCTTAAATATGCACGAACTCACTCCGAGCCCAGCCGATTCGGATCGAATCGAAGAAAAATCGTCGCAAACAGGCGTTTGGACAACGGCAAATGACCCGAAAACCCGAACGACAAACCAATCTTGTCTTAATTGTCAGGGAAATGAAACAAATATTTTACGAAATGTTCTGTTCACTTAAGATAAGGGCTCTATCGCTTAACTAATGTTAATGAAGCTGGCGAGGCGTTTGGGTAACGGAAAAGCTAAAGTAGATCACATATTAGAGGGCTGGTAAGTGGAGGGCTTTACCAAGTTATGTTGAAAGTGTTTCAAATTTTTAAAAGCTCAAATCTATTTAATAAAAGTAAAACAGCCGAAATAAAATATTTTTTAATTATTAGGAAATAAAAGCAAATCTTGAATTAATTGTAATACAGTTTGGTTTCATAAAAAGGCAGTTCAGTATAAGCCAGAGATATTCAAGGCATCCAATGGATACTCCAAGTTATACAGCAAGAGCTTAAACTGTAACCATTGCTTTTTAATGGTAATGACACTTCTTCAGCAGCAACTCTTTTTAACCCACTGAAGCAAAAATTCAGTTATTACGTAAATCCGTAGAATATTAATATTTTATTTAAAATTTAAATACTGGTTATGTCAGCTTGCTAAAGCACCATACGTTGAGGCTATACAATTTCAAAAAGTGGAATTATATTTTAAAAGTATTTCCCTTTAAGATAGAATAAATAAGGGATGTATTTATTAAATAAAATCCAGTCTTAAATTAAAAAAAAAATTTTTTAAGTCAATTGTGCAAAGTTTTTTAGGAGGGTTAAAGCTGAAGTCCTCGTTCTCGTTTCTTGCGCTCCGCAGACTGACTGCTGCGCGGTGCTGAGCAGCCATAAGTGCTAATAAATTGTAATACAAATACATTAAAACTAAAGACTAATTAAATGACTGTACTTAAGCGACTCGAGGCAACGGCAACCCGACTTAATGTTAATCACCGCTGGAGGCTGCGATTCCGCATCTGGAATCTGAAATCCGACCACGGGCAAATCTCAGGTGACTTCGCTGGCGTAATCTCCCCGCCGAGGAGTGTGTGTGCTCCGTTTTTCTTCGTCGCTCGAAGAAAACCTTTTGTGGTCATTAATTCGCACTTAATATGCTTTTTATGGCCCGGCAGTTTCATTTTGTTTTGGAACGGTGCGAGGTTATGTGTGCAAAACAATTATTCCGCAATTAAACAGTTTGCACTTCGCCGAGAGAGAGCGGGCAGGTCCAGTTCGGAGCTAAGCTCATGGACAGTCATACATATTAATGAAGTCCCCAGTTGGACCCAGAGATGTGAGCGTGACTGGGGTTCCGATGCAGGCCGTTCGCATCCCAGTAAAGAGAGATGTAACACAAATGAAAGTATTTGAAAAGGTTAAATTGAGTCAAATTAATTAACGAAATCTTCTTTTATTTTTAAAAATATTAAATAAAATCTAAAATAAAAATGTATCTATTGCATGTTAGGTTTTTGAAACAGAAATTTCTTATAAATAATTTTATGGATTTTATGAAAGTCATATAACCCTTCCTATCACCATCCTTGAGATACATTTCCCTTGAGCTGCCATCTCTAGTGGGGCTCTTAATTCGAGCAAATCACTTAAGCGGCACCGCAGGCAAATGACCACCAACAGTAAACTCGCGGCGGCGACAATGCGTCGACTGCTTTTTCTAGTTCGCCATATCGAATGCATCCGCGAAGGGAGTGTTAAATATGTTGCATTCCTCCGCCCCGGGCCACGCCCCCGTGCGACCTGGCCGCCCCTTTTTGCCATCCGTTCTAATTGCCGCCGCTAAATGCGGCCGAATGTCTTGGCCTGATTGCACTAGGTTCCGCTGATGGCCATCGCGGTCCATGTATCTCCGCGCTTTTTGCCGCTTTATTATAATTATTTTGTAAAGCTTTTTTGCGAGTGCGAGAGTGTGGCAATTATTCACTTAAATCATCAGGAGGCAACCCAGTGTCATGCTGAGTTGCAATCGCAGAGTCAATCCAATGGCAGCATCGGGAGCAAAAGGCGTCTCGGGGTTAAGCGACAAAACCAGGAGAAAAGAAAATGATGAGCAAATGAAATACCCTTTACAAAATTTGCAGACATTGCATAGACTTTTCAAAATAGTGTCTTAAACACAAACAAATGCAAACTATTTGTTATCATTAGATAGATTGCAAATAAATGAATTTTCGTCCAATAAAGAGATGATTAAAAAAAGGACCTTAGTTCCTTTGATCCAATATATTTTTGCAAAAAATCCTACGTTTATTTTTTGTTTTTTAGGTTCTTGTCTATTAAGGTAATTAAACCTCGTCTGCACCTGGGGGATATAATCCACTTTTCCACCGCCGAGTTTCACCTACAATCCCGACAATTTGTTCTATTAATAAAGCAATTGCGGAGCGATTAGGAGCCACAAAGTGACCACAAGACAGAATGCCGCCGTAGAGCGGCTCGATGATGGGCAGAAACCCATTCGGACATTTATAGCCGCCAAGATGAGTGGTCACAGTGGCGCAGCCTTTGCGAGGGGAGTAGCCAGTAAGTTGGGCAAAACAAAGTTAAGGCCGGAGTTGTAAATCACTTTGTTGCGGTTACGGGGGCAAATGGGAAATGGGCGGGCGAGGACGCGGACGCGGACGGGGACGCTTTCCTTTTCCCGACGGCGCCGTAAATTTAATTTGAAATTAATTTTTTTGCTGCTACCAGAAAGGAGGCTGCCAGCTAGTCGGGTCATCAAAATGCTAAGCTATGTAAATGATAAGCACAATGTGCCGGGCGGCCCACAAGTCCCGCAGGCGGAGGCCTCTCGGCCAAGTGAACATTTTGTCCCCGTCTCTGGAGCCTCTTGGCTTTGGCTTATTTTTGCACGCCACCTAAATATGGTAAGGCACGCATTTGTTGTAAAATGCAAAATTGAATATTGAGTGCAGAGCCAAGGAGCAGGCCAAAAAGGTGCTGCTGTTGGGATTGTGGGGGGAACGCAGGGGTCTGCCGGGGGCCCCTTGGCCCCTTGTAATTATGAGCAATGCACTCGATAAAAATTGAAGTTTTCATTTCGCGAAAGTTTTTCACCAGCAGTCCACGGCCAGAAAGAGCCAAAAGCTACAACAGTAGCCCCGAAAACAAGCGGAGGAAACATTTATTGTTCTCCCGTTAAGGCAAAAAGCGAGGCTCTGGCCCAAAGTCTTCCCAGATCCCCAGCGACCGCAAGGGCATGCGAACTAAATTTCGTACAATTATGAGACCAAAACAAGAATGAGCTCAGAAAGGGGGGATACGACCAGGCTCATACCAGGGAAACTACAATTTTACAATGTAACGTCTTTCTTACTGTCAGAATACCTAAAAAATCAAATGTATCCTCATCAATCTTTGAAAATTTAAAATATTTTACAATTGAAATGGGTACATTATAAAGTGTTGGTCCTTGATACATTTTTAATACACTTGAATTAGAATATTTATTTAATACAATGAATTAATATTTATTGTATTTAAAAATTGTATTTAAAGTATAATTATATCTTGTGGATATTCTAATATATTCTATCACTTTGATGATATTACATCTCCCATCCTGGATCGAGCATCCCCGCTGCTACCCCGCTCACCACTTGGTATAGACGAAACCGACAACAGAGCTCATAAAACGAAGTTGCAAACGGTAGCAGAAAACCGCAACAAAACAATCGAGCTGCATGTGGGAGGTCCTGTTTGGCCATAATGACAACCGCAATGGAGACCACCAGGTGAGTTGCATGCAAATTTTCCCCGCGCAGCACTCTCATCCGCGATCCTGCCCGCCGAAAAGATCCGATCCCCCGAAAATGCAGGCGACAAACTTACGAATTGCTCATGTCAATGGTCCAAGTCGATGGGGAGTTCGGGGACCGCCGGTCTCTGGTGGGTGGTGGTGGGCCCGACTGGGGGATAGAAGCGCCAGGGAGCGATCATAATCTCTGGGTAGCTGGGAACCATGGCCAGGAAGTTTTCGGCAATGTTCGCCTGGCTGCCGGTTTTGTTTTCCTCGTTTTATATGCTGATTGGCATTAATAATGGATTATCACGATCGGGCACTGGGGTGTATGGAAATATCGCTCTCCGCGAAGTGTGAGTGTGTGTGCACTCAAAGAATTCCATTACCAGTGATTTTTTGTGTTTTAATCAACTTATCTTAACTTTCAGTTTCCATTTCAACAGGCCAATCAATTAAATTTTCTGCATTACACTTTTTGGTGGCCTTTTTTTATAAAACCTATATTAAAAACAGTAAATAAATCCAATAACATTTTTTAGGGAGATTGGAAACAACATTAATATTTTAATAAATTGAAAAAAAAAGTTATTTTGTAAGAGTTTTATGTTATAATCTGATAAATTGAAAAACCATATTTGACTTGTTTCCTTATTTTGCTGTATTTATTAGTTAAGAATAATAAACTATATTAAATATAAGTTTAAATCCAAACAATCTAAATTGAATAACCTTTAATAATTTTTCATTTCGCACTCCGCTGATACCTCTTTTTTCTTCGAGTGCTTCCGTTTGGGTGGGGGCTCTGGAGCAAGTCTCTCATCATCGTTGGTTTTTCTGTTTTCGGCAGTGTTCATATCGTGCGATCATCAAATAATGTGAACGTGTGATCAACGCTTACACTGGGGGGAAAGGGAGGGCCGTTGGGTGGTGGGGGCACTGCCTCGTGTGTTACACTAACTTATTTATGCGAAATATTTTGAAATCGTGTTTGCAGTGCAGCGTGCGCTTGGTCGTCGCCTCATTTTATTTTTTTTCGTTCGGACAGGGGCCAGAAAGGACCAGCGTTCCCCTTAACCCACCGACGACCCCTGAAACCCCCTTGGACCGGCAGACATGCAGACAGCCTCAGCTTCAGTTTTCGGGGGCTCAACCTTAGCATCGTCTTCCTCGGCCACAACAACGTGACCCTCTTTTTGCGCCTGCAGATCACGAATTATTCAGAATTTCTTTTTTCAGGCCTCCATAACCTTGCGGATGGGTTAGGGTATGGCAACTAAGTTGCCATCCTGGCCGCTGACGCTCCAGAGCCCGAAAATCGAATCGGGGCTACCTGACATCGCCCCTCCGCCTGGCATGATCTTATAAGGGGATGTGTGCTGCTCACTAACCGCTGCCGATTCCATTTGCAGCTAGTGAAAGGAGTAGTTACTGAAGCGGGAAAATACATGTAAAAGTCACTTGGAGGAGATTTAAGTACTTATTTATTAAGTTCAATAATTGCTAGGGACATTACAATTATATAGTATTATATAGTACATCTTAATTAGTACTGAATAAATATATTTTGTCTTAAAAAAATAAAGAAAGTCCCATGAGGTATAGAATGGCATATTCGATTCTTCAAACCTTTCACCCACATTTTCCTTTTTTATTTCCACACCTTGATATGAAGAACCTCTTAATATCTTCATTCTGGCCAAAACCAAATTCGGCTTTGGCATTACAAATTCTTTACCCTTTTTTCAGCTAACTCGATTTCGTTATTTGCGCTTAAGAGGCTGCTGCTTTGCTTATGCATTTTGGGCATCGTCGGCAAAGTGCTGTCGGCTGCTTATGAGTCATGTGAAAGCGCCCAGAAGACGGGATCGGAGGTCTGGAAGAAAGGAGAGGGGCAGCGAGCGAGATTCCGGATGATTGTGAAAATTATGTTTGCTCTGAGCGGCGCGCATACACGTTCTTCTGGCCATGGGTTTGGGTTTTTTTGGGAGAAATAAGGCTGGGACTCAACTCGCGATCGGCAGGTTCATGTGGCGGCGGTGAAAGGCTACCATCATCGGCTCTTGGGCCCACTGCCGACCTAATCATCATTGGCCATTGTTATTAACATGATTATCTGCATTATGCCCGAGCCCCCGAGAAACCAAGTTGAAAGTTCAGGCGGCGTTTAAGCATGATTATGAATTGGGTCAGCATGTGGCGTCCTCCTCGATCGGCCCGATCGGCGATGCCATGTTCAATTATGCCAGGCCAGGCATTTCGCAAATGCGTTTAGCCCCAAAACGACCATGTTGCCGGCTTGAGAGAGACCTGCCAGCCAAATGCAATGAAAATGAGACATATCGCAAGCTTAAGTCTCCTTACGGGTCGCGAGCGATTGACAACTGACAGGACGAACAGACGCGGCGACCCCTGTACTCCCTCTATCTCTATAAGGAGTGGACAGCCACTGGGAGAATAAATGTGGTGATTAAAGGTAATTTGAGAACAAATTTTATTAATATATAATAAAACAGTTTTTATATATTTACTTTTTGTTTGTATTTTGTAGTTTTAAATACCTTGAGACGGTCACATAATTTTTCAACCATTTAAGGTATAACAATTTAAAAGCTACGGGTTTTAAAATATCCAAGGCTTGTTGATATACCACATAAAATGAAAATCAACCTATTGCAAGCTGCATTCCTTATAATCCTTAAAATGGTAGTATTTTCAGATATTTTATTAAACTTATTCTTAAAGACCCCACTATCCGTGTTCCCTAAACATTCACATTTTAGGATCAGAGTTTAAACAGAATATATTTAAATCTCTATTTTAAAATATTTTAAATGTATTAAAAGTTTTTAGTATTATATGAAGTCGTATCATAAATTAAAGTCAGTCTTGTAAAACTGTCTTCAAGAATGGATGATCCAGTCCAGTTGACTTTAATATCTTTCTCCCTTGATGGATTTTCCCGAGTGCATGGAAATCTCGGCGAAGAAATCGTGTTTGGCTATTGATGCGGCTTATTATATGCAAATTTGGCCCAAAACAAACCGCACGGCCCCAAAGCGAGTGCTGACCATAAAGAAGGAAATGTCAACCGGGGCTCTTCTGCCGGGCGTTCTCGTTTTCCCTCGGCCTGCGAGGAGCCTGCGTAAATTCACAAAATATTGACACCGCCGCAGCTTGAGGGCCAAAAGCCGTGACAGTGATCGAAATGTGTCTTGTCTAGGAGGAAGTGGAGGGGAAGGAGCACTGGGAGCCCGCTGCCCGACCTGAAAGTCGGGCCGAGATGTTGTCTCCTCCGTTCGGAATAGCTGGCTCGGCAGCCGCCACAAACAATTGCGGGCGGTTTGTTTGTGACGTTTGCTTAACAAGAAGAAAATTGCTGCAATTCTTTACAAGTTTTTGAGACTTGCAGGCAAGATTGCGGCTTCGCCGTTCCCATGTCTCCTGGTTTGTTCTCCTTGCTTTTCGGTTTGCCCCCCGAAGCTACTGCGATGCGTTCGCCATGCGTTTGTCATGCCAAAAGTGTAGTAAATTGTGTGGCACTTAAGTCAACACATGGCTGCAAGGATGCGGATTGTCGAGCAGCCAATTTGCATGTGGGGGCACATTGCGCCAAGGGAATTGTGCGCTCTATTTTGACTTTGACTTTGATGGATGTCCCCAGGTCGCTCTTTGTCCAGCGTCGTTTTTTCCTAAGCGGAACAGATCCAAGCCGCCAGATTACGAGATATACTGCGGGATTTGGTGAGGGTAATAAAAATAAATAAGCATGATTTTTATTCGCAAATGAGCTGTAATTAGGGCGTATTTGGAATCGAATAATTAAATAAAGTAAATAAAAAAATTGCAAAGAAAAAAACATAAAATGGGTCCATGACCAAAATTTATGTTTTGACAATGGAAAATAAGGATCCATATGTAAATATAAATTCTCGCATATTTTTACTAGATGAAGCATACTCTTAAATTTTCTTTTAAATACATTTTTGAATACTTATGGTTGATATTTTTATCAGAACAATGAATAATCCTGTTTAAATTATATTTTAGAATACGGTAAGGAGTCTTCGTTGTTGTAAACATATGTTTAATATGATTTTATAAATTGTATTTATTTATTTTGTTTAAATAACATTTAAAACTTTTGAATTAAATTGAGGTAACAGGAAGAGCTGTTGAGTGTGGTTCCCTGACACTTTCTTAGCCCCCACTCAAGTAACAAAAACAAACCCTCTTAAATAAGTTAAAAGCGTTGCCCATCCTGACCTCGACCTCTCTGCAATGGGGCCTGCTGGAAACTCATTACGCCAGCGAAATGAATGCAAATCGGCGGCATTAACTTCACATCCTCCGGTACAATTAGGTGCCCCGCCTGCGAATGGATCTGTCTCCCCGAATCTGCACGTGGTTATCACAGACTTTGAGGCTTATCACGCCGCCACACTCTCACTTACTTTGGGGCACATCCTCGTAGCCGTGCTACACTGCGGATTCGAGTTACCTGGCACAAATTTGCAATTATAATTTTGCGCCCAGTCGCCGCGCTCTTTGCTGTGGCGGCGTTTTCCTTTTGGCCAGACTCGAATTTTTTGCCCAGTCGCCGCGGCGATTTAATCTCCTTTGGCTAGCCGCAGCTCCAGCTCCAGTCTTCTGGACCAGCTCGTAGTTCAACAATTGAATTTTAAAGCCGGAGTCTGGATGTGGATCTCGGGGATCTGGGGTCCTTTTGCATGTTTGCGCTGTCCGCGGGCCTGGGGGCATTTCTCTAAGGCCGCCACAAGCGCGGCTAATTGGATTTCTCTCCTGGGAGAGCCGAGCTGCGGAGCCCCGACTACGTAAAACATATCGATAATGTCTTGATCAGACAGCCAGTCCACTCCGCGAACTCCTGCTCCGTGTCCCCAGCCCCGTGTCCCCGCAGCCGGCGAGCTGCAACTTTGTTCGGCTGTGGCCAAATTGTAATAGTAAAGCACACTGAGAAAAATGTTAGTAGTGTATAAAGGAAACACCTACAAAATTAGGAGTATATACAAAAATTAATATTATTTTTGTGCTATTTATAAAACTTAATATTATATAAACTTAAAATAATTAAAGGACATTATAAAATATTCAAAAAATATATCATAGAATATAAAAGGTATCCTTAGTATTACACTTCCTTTTTTCATTATTGTATCAAATAACCTTGGGGTAGGTTTTTAAAATTTTAAAGTCTTGAAAAACTTTATTATTTTAAGGGTGTGATATAATGTTCCTCATAACTAAGATTTTTTGAAGTTATACCTATCAAGTGGAATATGTTAACTGGAGCTTTGGTTCCTAAGCAATTCATTTAAATTTGCATACCTTTTGCAAAAACCAAAATACACTTTTCATTTGCATGATTTTTCCGAGTGACCTGCGCCGTACTTGCATGTGTAGTTTTTCCAGCATCAGATGAATGATTTTGCCTGGCTTTCCGATGAGGAACGCGTGTAAAGCAGCAATTAATTTGTACTACAGAAAACTGTTGCTGTTCCATGGGGATTTTTTTGGGGTGCGTGGCCAGGTCTTTGGATCCGATCCGTCTGCGGCTGCGTTGGCAACAAAGGTTACAAAGCAATTATAAGGCCCCGAACCGAACCGCTCCGCACAGCTAGGTATATGGGGATGCGGTGAAGTCCGTGTTATGATTCTCTTAGCATATGAGGAGCACAAGAGCAAGAGCTAGGGACGAGATGATCTCTCATGTGGCCGCGACACGACGACCTCTATGAATATGGCCCGCCGCCAGTCGACCCGAGATCGAGGTAAAAAAAATGTAAGGAAACCGAAAACCATGAAGGTCCGATCCAAGATCCAACTCCGAGTCCGATTCCGGACCAAAAACCGTTGTTGTTGTCGTTTTTGGGGTAGAGCTCTTGAGCGCACTTTTTGTAATCTACGCTATAATCATGCACTGAGTAAATTCGCATAGCCGCCCATTATTCCACCCACTTTTGGTTTTTTTGTATTCCCCCTTTTTGTTTTTGTGGTTTTTCGGCTTGGAGTGCAAAGCGAAGCATTCAATATCGTTGTTGATATTACTAGATGGGGTATATCGTTTTGGGGACTGCTTTCAATGAATGATAATACTAAATTATAGAAAAATGTAATATTTCCAATTTTATATTACTATATTATTAGATTGTATTCATTATAGGCAATATATTATGTTTCCTACAGGAATAATTGAACATAAGTTGTAATATTTGGTATAATATCTACATATGTACCTTTTTGATTTAGGTACCTTTTCTAGTGTTGGATCTATGCTCATAGCATTTTAATCTACTTTCCAAGGTATCCCCTTGCCTGCTTTTTTGTGTACTCTCCTGTTGTTGCTTTCATTGCATCGAAATACACTTAATTTTGGTCTTTTTGCCGCAATTCATGGATTTCACATGGCTCGAATGCCGCCCTCGTTCCAGGCGCAGTCCTTCCCCGATCCGCCCCAGGAACTCCCCTGATCGATCGGCCGCTCAGCGCCGCCAGATGATCTACATTAAGAGAGAGATTTCTGCGGTTCCGCGGCCCGGCGGACCAAGGAAAAGCCAGCTCCACTTGAGGTCGGACCTTTTGCCCGGCTTTTGGCCGGCTTTGCCTTTCCGCGCAAATCGCCGCCGTCGATGGGGGCGTGTTCTGTTTAAACTGTGTGCGCCAGGCCATGGTACAGTTTTAAGTAATTGCATTATGTTTAAGCTGGCCTTTTTGCTTGTTTTTGGAGCAGAGTTCGGAGTCGAAGTTTACTGGAAGTGGGCGGTTGGATTTCGCTTTTTTCGCTTTGTGCACTTTTTGCCGCACTGCAGATAAAGGCAGGCTAAGTAAATACCATAAAGCAGGGCTGGGATGTTGGGAACTCGCTCGTTCCTCGGAAATAAAAGCTAATGTATGTGCACTTGAGGAAAATGTTCATTTATTGAATGCCATTAAAAACTAATTTTATAATTCATATTCACATTTACGCTCTCTTGCCAGTTTCATAATATTAAATATCTTGCTTAAAAATAAGTTCTTTTAATTTACCTTTGATTTGGGGTGTGTTATCCGAATTATATTTCTATGCATTTTATATTACTAAACAAAGAGCCATAGCAGATTCGTTTTTGTTTCTCAGTGTGCACAAACCTGTATCCAAAACTTTTACCTCATTAGGCGGATGATCTCATCGGTGATCCATTTATGTCACAAAATGTTCAGCTCGTTTGGAGTGCATCGAGGTCCACTTCTGAATGTTTTCTAACAGGTGCTCCCCACCGCCACTCCACTCCATTCTCCAACACTTTGGTCGTCTGAGCTACTTAACATAAACAAACAGCGATTGGTGGCCCCTTAAGCGATCCATAATCAAAAAATGCAGCATTAATCAGCTCGGATGCCAGATGAACCCGAAACGAAAACCCTTTTCGGGGGACCCCCCACAAGTCGCCGGAAAGCCAGGCCGAGTAGACTAATTAAAAAGCATATTACGAATGTTATTAACATGACAGCGAACACAGCGCCACGATCGAGAGACGGAGGGGCTATAAAAGAGCCTCTGGACGGCCACAAACCCAAAGATAATGAGCTGGGAATGGGCAGGGAATCAGAACGGAACGAGAACGAGAACGGCCACCGATTCGAATCGATGTGCATATTTCGAAACAGATTTCTGCCTGCGAAAATATTTCGTTTGTTGGGGTTATTTAATCCAATTAACAGAGACAATTATCGAAATCAGGTAAACCCACACGGCGAGCCTCCGACGATATTGTCACTAATGAGTTATGATGCGCAGACGGCAGAAGCGGACAAGGCACCACACTATACCATGCCATGCCATCTTGCATCCATTGAACCAGCTGCACCAGCTGGCCGACTTGGGACCCTGGCTCCGAGTGCAGCTCCGACTCGGACTGACTGAAATGTTGAACATTTTAAACCATAACATTTTATTAACATAATAAAATCAAAATTATCAACAAAGTCGTCAATGTCGCGACACAAAACTGGGACCCACCGTCGGATGGACGGGGCAACGGAGTCCAAGACGAAAATGAAAATGAGACAACTCTGGAGGTAGGGTAACGAGGCTGGAGGTTGCAGGCTGGAAGATCTAGCCGAATCAGGCAGCTAAACTGATTGGCATCGCTCCTCGGTTCCTCCTGGAGGTGGCCGCATCACTTGAGTGGGTTAATGGGACTCACGACCTGAAAATGTCATGAATGAACACAAACTATAGATCTATCATTTATCTTTTTTCTTCAAGAATTATTCTCTCAAACTTATAGAATATAATAATATTTAATGTATTTTGTTATATAGCAAAAATAAATATGTATAAAATATAAAATGATTTTAAACTAATAGTTCATAAGTACAAATAATTTTTATAAATATTTTATACACACGCATATTGTATTATAATTTTATATCAAATTAAGAACGTTACCCAAAACCTTTATTACTTTAAAATAACCCCTATCCAGTAGTAGGAACACTAACTATCGTGATCTTGGGAACCATCTCTAACCCTCCCCAGATTGACACCCAGACGATCAACGATCATAGCTGGAAAATTTGTGTCTCTGCCCGGGCTGGGACTCAAATTTCCAGCGTCATCCATAATGCCCATAATACAAATAGTAAAGTGCAGCATTTATGTCCGGGGAGAACGTTTGATGGCGCTTAGCCCAGCTGGTGCCTTGTGGAGAAGGTGCTCTCTAACTGGCCCACACTCATTGTCAGCCCAGCGCCGTCCGAGCAGTATCTTCCGATAGTTTAGAGCGTGTCTGGGGCATCAGATACGATGCTCCCATCATCGCGGTCGCCACATGCGGCGAGGCGTCCCTAGCTGGCAGAATTATGATTTACTATAATGAAGCTCTATATAGCCGGCCTGATAGGCATCGGCTTGGTGTCGATTGGGCCGCAGATTGTCATAAAGTTGATGACTTGTTATCGATTTTTAAACAGACCGCCATAATCATATATATGAGACGATTGGGATTTTAGAGTTAATTTATTTTGAAAAGCTCGTCTAATGATTATGAGGGAAAAGTTTGTGTGAAACAGGGTGAAATAGGAAGTTAATTGTTTCTATTTTTTTAACAAAATATATATTTGTGTGAGGCAACTATGCCTAATAAACTATATGAGAAGGTCAAAAATGAACTGAAAGAAAGGAAACCCAGGCAACCAATCTCTAAAAATTAGGACCCACAGATACCGATCGCATTCCTTTCGAAAAAGGAGAGCAACTTTCGGAATCGTCCCCCATGCAGCTCGCGTCGTTTCCGATGAAATTCCACATGTGACTCCTTTTCGTGCCCCTTCTTTTTTGATTTGCTCAATTCCAAAACAGGGCATTGCTCATAAATTTTATTATGAACTCGAACCCGATTCGAGCTCATCCCCCCGTTGAGAGCGTTGCGAGGCCCATAAACAACATGCAGAAATTACTTGTTTAAAATTTGTCACACCATTAGTAAAAAAATGAGAGATACAAAAAAACGGCGGCGAAAGGATCTCGCTGAGTTGGCGGACGTGATCGTGGGGCTGGGCCGGCGATTTCCAGGCCTGCAGCCTGCAATCCAAAAAATATCCAGAGTCCGGGGAGAGACCTTGTTTGCTCTTGATTTTATCAACGGCAAAACATCTACTCAAGTGTCAGTGTCACTCGGCCCAGCAGGAGGTGGCTTCGATGGCGACGACTGGCCGACCGAGATCGGGACTGGAAAACCTTTAAAACTCAGACCCACGGACCAGCCCAGGCGTTGAAAAATGAAGAACAGACAGCCGAAGCGAGAAATAAAGCGGAGGAGCAGAAATTCCCCAAAACGAAGTTCAAGTCCAAGTCGAACTTTATCCATATAATGAATACACCCTCAACTTAAGTGCATAATTTATAACGAAGTCCGGCGAGCAAACGCAGACAAAGCTGGCAAAATCTGGCAAGATCGCTGGAGCTCCAGGGCATGCACTCGAAGAAAACAGGGGAAAGCAACAATCACTTTCAGGAGAACTAGTAAAAATCAAATATCTGAAAATACAGTTTTCAACCTTATGTAAAAAAAAAAATAAAATGTACTTAGTAAAGAATTTTTGATATACTTTTCCCAAGAAATATTTATAAACTAGTTTCATTTCTTTGAGTGCATCTGCAGCGAATCCCAATCAGCGGAGGTGTGTGTGTGTTAATAAATTTCTTAATAAAACATGCAAATTCAAATGCATTTATCTAGATCAGCCAAAAGCGACAAAATTTAACGCTCATACCATTTATCAGAAACGTTTTATTCTCCTTATTTTATTTGCATTTTGCCCTCCACCTTTATATTTTGGCACACGTCGTCGTGGCTGTCTTTGGGTTACGGGTAGGATCCTGATACGGTTAAGGTTACAGAAAGATACTGCGCTCTTGACCACAGCCGAAAACCAGTTGATCTCAATAAATATTTTGACTTTTGACAAATGCCTTTTTCGCCAACAATGCGCGAAACAATAAACCAAGGACGGCCACAAGGACAACGATAGGGGTGTGGTCCTATCCGACCATAAATACGTCGAAGGGAGGCCAAGGATTCGCCAGCTATTGTGGCAATTTCTGGGGCAATTTGCACCCATGTTTGGGATGCCAAAGCGAGTGGAAAATGTGCCAAGTAGGAGGGGCTGCGCAGGCAAAAGGCAATTTATGTCAAGTTTTATTTGCCCAAGCCACCTTTGGGTGGCAACGGAGTTAGATTTATAGAGCAAGACTGGCCTTTGAAAATAAGTAAGGGAGTGGACAATATGTGCAAAGTAGGTTTAAAATATTTATGGGAATTCTTAAAGAATACGCTATACCTAAACCAGCAATTTCAAAATATGTGCTTTTTATAAAGACTCGTATATCTAATTTTTATATAAATCTTTTTTATGATAAATACCATTACCTAGTTTATTTATATTTCTGTAATCACAATTTTAGGTGATTCAGTTGATTGCCACAGCTATACCTTTTCTTCGATGTCAAACTGTGTCAGCTCCAAGAAAAACCCACTATCTCCCTATTTTTTCGCTGGCCGCTAGTTTCAATGAAAATGACTTAACACTAACCCAATGACCCATTGGACAAATTCTTGTGCCGAGAACGGTGTGTTTTTGTGCGCCTTCCTAGTGACTTGTTCTGTTCTTGCCCCGCCGAGGTAATTATAACGCAAAATCTGCCGGGCCACGACCATTGTTCGGATGGAGCCCAGAGATATGCGCACTCAGATAGGCCCCTCCATCACAATGGCTAGGAACGTGCATTATAATTATTTTCATAATAAACTTGACAGAATTATAGTTTTTAGCAATTAAATATAAGCAACGCTGGAACGCGCAGAGGAAAAACAAGAATAGAACGGCAACAATTATGTGAATAATCCGGCGGATCAGGGGGCTCTTGGGGTGGTGCATCGGCAATGTGCAAACCAAAAAATAAAACCCATCCTAAGCCAAAGACAAGACAAGTCGACAAGCCAAGATTCAAGGCCAAAGTTTAAGGAACATGTTTCGCGGGGCTCCGGGGAGGGTCTGTCAATAATGACGATGATGAGTCGCCGGTTCATCATCGCGCGGATCATTTGCTGGATCTCTGGCCATAATTAATGACTAACATTTGGCCAGGCGTAGTCAGTCAAACTCGCGCTTCATCTAACAGCACAGAAACAGCACCGAACAACGAAATTTTCTATCTGTGATTGATAACCCCAAAGCCGAGGTGATGCAAAACCAGCTTTGATTATACCCTTTACGGGGGGTTTTATAAGCCTTTCCAGAATGGAGTCAAGCGCAAGGTCCAGTTTGGTTCAGCCAAGTTAGAAAAATATCTAAAAGATACATTCTTGACATTGACTTATCAAAATAAATATATTTTTTAATAGGTATTTGTATCTTTTCTCGTAGCGTAACTATAATAACATTGAAATAATAACCTTAACTTGAAGAACCATTCATAATTGGTGTATAACAATCTGAATATAGTATTTCTCTAATTTCCTCTATGAGTATTCTAAGTTTTACTTAGGGTACTTGCAACTTCGGTCTGAAATACAGGAATTCCTAAATTTTTTCCTGACTTATACGAGCTCGAGTGTTGGCTTGGCTGGCTGACTTTGACGTTGGCCCGCAGGAGTGCCTGGCAGGTTGACTGGCTATATCAATCAAAAAACGAGTACGTTTCCGTTTGCCAAATTATTCAAATTTTGAAATATCTGGAAACGAGCAGCAAGTGCATTTGAAAGCGATAACAAAAACATACACACACGCCAAGCCGAGGGCAAGTAAAAAGAGCGGACGACCCATAAAACAGGTCTTGGTGGGAATCCGTAAACGAAATCCCCAAAACTGAGATGCGACTGGGGGCCGAGGCGATGCTGCTGTGTGGTCCTCAGCTGGGGTCTGGGTGGATTTTCTTGGTTTTCTTGGTTTTAATTAACAACTTTACAGCACATTTCAAGCGGTGAAACTTTCGGGGCGTTGAATGCTGCGATCCGCCTATTAACATAAGACGTTCGATCCCCAGTCGCTCCTTTCCTACTGCCCATATGGCAGTCATATAAAATGCACAGTGAAAATTAACACGCTTTTCGGTTCACGCCGCATCGGAAGTCTCTCAGAAACGCGGACCCACCACGGCGTTTGTCAGCCAAAATATGCAAATTGATTTCGACTCTCTTCAGGCCAATGTGTGCCCCTCATTTACGCATCTTTTCTCGTCTTTGTTTGTCAAACTCATGATATTTTTACGGGTGTCATGGATTTATGCGGAAATGTGATAAAAATTTGTTGGTGCTTCTCCAGCCTTACCTTATGCTTGTGTGAACTAATAATTGACTATGGCTAATGCGGCAGAGGAGGCTACAGCTGTTATGGGTCAACATTTAGCCTGACTGGAACTAAAGTTAGTTGTTTAAACTCATTTGGTAATGTGGTGATGAAAATATAGGCCTGAATTGAGGAGAGGGTTATATTTAAAATATATTTTTGAAGGAATTGTATCGTATAATACTGTTTCCTGGTTGCACCTCCATCCTTTGATTATTTTTCTCAAATATCTGCTCACCCCCTCGCTAAATTATTAACTGCCAAATCGTTCGTATACCCCCGTTTATTCCACTTCACATTTGGCCATCCAAATCAAACAATCATCACCTCTTCGCTTCGACGCATTTCAAGTCCGGAGAAATGAGAACCCAGCCACAGAAACTGAACCACACCTTCTCAGTTCGACTTACTAGCATAATTACGGCGAAACCCGGGGAAATAAAAAACCAAATATATCCAAGAAAATACTGGAGAAGCCGTCATAAATCTCGGGTCCCATGAAACGCAACAAATTAACATTATTAAAATTTGGTTTTCGACACAGAAAACAAAGCGAAGCAAAACGAAAAACAAAGCACGAAAAAATCAAAAATACCAAACAAATAATATTTTATTTGGACTAAACTAGTGTCGAGAGATGTGTGTCCCGATTCCAGGTGCTAAGTGAGGAAGTAAACGTTGTCAAGGGAAATCAACAGAAGTAAAACAAAGCCAAGACCCTCGCAAGTGAACGGAGAACTCGAAGGCGCCTCCATTGCTGGGAAAATTCAACTTTGGTGCTCAAAGCTATTCAAGGAACTGTTAAGAACTAGCAGAAGCAGGATTTTGGACCAGAAATTTACGATACGATAATAAATCAAAGCGAAATCGATAGGGACAGAAACGAAATTCCCGATGCCCTAATTCATTTTTTATTGAGGTGCACTGGCAAGGAGAATGATCAATAATCAGGCACAGTTGGAAATCAGGACACCCATAAAAAACCTCTCAACCGACTCTCATCTAAATAAAATTTAATGTTTATATGGCGCACACACCTCCAATTTATGTGTCTTCGACTCGGGAGCAGAAGACGTCGCCTCGAACAGGGAAGACAAAGAGTGTTGGCCTGACAATGGCGAGTCCTTTTCTGCCCGCTCCTTCGACCTCGTCTCTTGGCTTGTTTGGTGGATGATAAATTGCTGCCGTGTGTGAGGGTTCCCCTGCGTGGATCATGGATCATGGATCCTACATACATGCCCTGCCATCCCACCACCGGCAATTGTTATGATTTGTTTATGCCTTTTTGGGAGCAGCTGTACCACGCCCGTTTGAAATTCATCTCGGGTACAGTCCGAGATAAACACAATTCAATCATGAATTCAGCGGTGATCGGATGGAGGTTGCACTGAACAAAAAAGGTTTTTATGCCCTATAACTGAAAATTGGTTTAACACTGTGAAATGGTTACTTATTCAAAACTCTTTATAAATGACCTGACAGATATATGTATACTTAACATTAACCAATGACAAAATGAGGTACTTCAAAGAGGAAAACAACAACCTTTGTATTACAAAAAAACACAGTTCTTGTATTAACCTACCATTAATGAATTGCAACGCCCAAGAAAAATAACCCTTTTCTTATTTAGATATCCTGAAGATACTTTATATTTACTTTTACATATTTCTCTCTTGAATCCTTGTTTCAAGTGTAGATTGCTTTTTACACAATCGCTTTCGTTATGTTTTCACACCTAACTGTATCCTATCTGGATCGCCATCGATCAGGAAGTCCCGCATATGGCATTCGAAGCCACGCTCACCCCGAAGAACGCACTAATTGTACGAAACAAAGCCCCAAAATTAATGCAATCTATTGTGAGATTCAACACGATTCCAGTTAGTAACGCCGATTAGGATCTGCCGGTGGCCTAACGCACGGATCGAGGACATTAATGTGTCAACATGTGCGACGATAGGAAGCCCGGGCGCACAAAGATCTGTTCACAGTAGTCGGGACCACAGCATTGACGGCTAGTTCCTGGTAGCAGGACCGTGGGCAGGGGTTTGGGCATGGGTCCCGATAAGGATCAGGACACGATTCGTGCGAATGTCGCCCAGGGAGTCGGGCCGGAGGAAAACGACCACAACAATGCACGCATAATGAGTAAATCTGGTTGAGATATCAACTGACATATGGGCACCCGTAACATTAAAATCTTCAACTTCGACTGCCAGTCGGGCTGGAAAAATATGTATAAATTCGGTATCTTTTCCTTTAATGCCTTTTGGCATGCTACATAAATCTTTGACGGAGAAAACTTCAGTTTTATTGCCCGTATGCAAAGTAGGCTCTGCACTCGAGGATTCCCAACTGACCTTCAACCCTTTGCTTTCCTCTTGCTGCTGCCTTCAACTGCTGCGGTTGACCGCATTATTTTCTCAAAAAGGGTTCCCTGGGATAACTTGATTAGAGGCAACATTCCGCTAGCTCCTTTGGCGAACATTATTCTTGATTAAGTCACATTAATTATGATAATGATGGCCCCGAAACGAATCCGGGCACAAAGGCTCGGGTCTCAGACAATGGCAATTGAAATGGGAACAGGATATTGTCTGGCACCCATTTATATCATAAAGAAAGGAAGCCAGGACGTGTGCGCAAATAAAAAATAGTGCGTTCGGGCGAGGAGCAAAAGGTAAAAGTGTGATAAATGTCAACTTCCTGCTCAGCATTTCGGACACGCTGATGACTTCATCAGCCGCGATATCCTCATGCGGAAGTTATCTAATAACCGGCCGACTCTCGTAATCCTTTTATGGAATTAATCAAGTGTGGCCATGACAAAAAATACAGATATCCCAGCTGTCCTGGGGGATGGCGCAGATGGAAGAGATTCATGAACGCTGCAATTTGTTACAGAAAACTTGAGGAAAATCAAAGCATAGGAAAAATTCTTAAAGGAATGAACTCCGGATTTTATATTTCAAGTTTTCTAGGATTTATTACACAACTGTTAAAAATTTGTATTCAAAATAAAGCAAATTTAGACAACTTTAAGTACAAGAAAAGCGTAAAAAGGCAATGAAAATTGAAAATTCTTCGGTTATTCCGCTCACATTCCGGGCGAGAGGCATTCATAAATTATCCATAAACCAGTACAGCGATCGGGCAGAGGAATAATCAAATTTATGGACATTGATACAGTGCAATGCCTTGAATCGAAAATAAACAATTTTTATAGTTTATGTGGTGTTTGTCGATGTGATTTCCGCTCGGGAACAACCTCAGGTGGGCTCCGTCCGTCAAAATGTGTTCGTTTTTCGGATTCAGTTGCAGTCTGCATACTAAAACAAAAGAATGGAAAATCCAGGGGCGAGCGGCGGCAGCAGCTGCCTTGCAAATGATCCTCAAGTGACCGCAGAAGGGCCCAATTGACAAATGGAAACTCCTTGAGACTCTTGAGCAACTGTCACAGCACGCTGACTGTTGGCAAAATAACAATTAGAAAACAGTTGCAAAAGCTGATCTGTTTTTTGCGATCATTAATAATGCAAAAGAGCAGACAGTCCGTAGATCCCTTGATCGATTTGAATTGCTCGAAACCGAAATCGGCTTCACATCGAGTGTCATTAATTATGTCAGAGTTTTGTAGTTCAAGAGGGTCCCGCCATTAACGGGTTAGCTGGGTAAATAAATAACGCTGGCCGACAAGAAATGCAGATCTCTCGGTTTGAATTCCTAATCAAGTGTCATTAATCACGGGGTCGCTTTGATTTTGGCATACGTTCAAGGTGACGGCGCAAACAATTGCCGCCTCTGGCTCTTTTTCCTCACGTGACATTGGAAATGTAATTTTTCCGGCCATACTAGTAGCACCCCTTAAGTTTTCCCTCCTCTGAAAATCCACCCAACCATGCCATTCCATGCCGAAAACTCGAATTCAAAGGCATCCACATGCAATTTGCCGTCTTGTTGCTGCGAAACTAGAACACGAATGAGAACTTTTTATTGCCATTATGCTGGCTGGCTTTGTTTGCCCTTAGCCAGCGACAAAAACAGCTGGGTCTTCGATGAAACGAAAGTGATATACCCTTGTTTTTACACCTTTCCATCGTATTTTAAGAATTTTCTATTATAAAATTAAAATTTATTTAATAAATATGACTATAGGTGCAAAAAAAAAACATTTTAAGGCAGTCAAAAAATAAAATTTTGATATAAGTTATGAACGTTTTGAGATGGGATACATCTTTTCCATTACTTTAAAAATATATTTCAAATAAATAAATATTTTATTTTCCATGTTATCCCTTTACAAATAATAAAATATTTCGAATTCCCAATAAAGTCGGCATACCCCCACTTAGCAAGTGTGGAAAATAGCCAAGAACCTAAGGTCAATTTTAATTCCGAGGCATTGAACTTCTTGTTTTGGGGGTACGGTGGGGTGGCCTCATAGAAGAAGGCGGAAAAGGGGGAGGGCTGGGGATCGACCTCGCCTTGGCTCCGTTTCTATGATTTTGGGAGCTAGAGTCTAGAAACTGGCAGAGGCATGCAATTAATTCCTCAATGGCTGCATTGTTGTTACGTGCGGAGTTCGGATCGCGAAAACGAATGCCACAAGATATCTCATAGTTACACAACGCACAAAATGCGTTAATTAACAGAAATATGCAGCGCCCACTTGCCAAAAAAAAGAAACACTGCCAGAAACCGAAAGGAACGCCCCTCGAGCAAATAAAAATTTGTTTGCCGAGGACTCGATGAACCTGGAAGGCAGCTTATGCCCGGGTTATTTACGATTTTTCGCATAAATTTACGCGAACGCTCGTAAAAATGCGTGAAATACGACATTTTGAGTTCTGTGAAAGTGTAACAGACTCCGACCCCGGCCGCAGATTTGCCCCCAGATCTGGCCAGGGATCAGCAACCCAAAGCTCAGCAGCTCACCGTGAACAATGTGGCAGCATTTGCTTGATTTGTGGCTTTCAGAGCGTAAGGCCCCGGCAACAATGTAGCTAATAGACCTGGGCGAAGGCCTGACGAGGAATCCAATCCGCATCTAGGCAGCCCAAATTCCCAGACCCGCGAAGAGTCCTTTCTCACGGGCCGGGAATTTCGCTAGAACAAGTAGCTAAGTTTGGAGCATGCTTAGCTAGTCATTACACTTTTAAAGGTATTTTAAAATGGCTTGGAGGAAATTAGTTTTACGGCTGCGTATAACAAAGGTAGAACAGGAACAAAATGTGTAATCTGTAAAGGAACTATTTGAACTTTGCAAAGGACTATCGTATTTTATCATTCCACCTTAAAATCAAATAATTGCAGTTATTTAAATAATATCCTCTTTGTGTCCCTTTAAAAATATCGCAACCTTAAAAATAAATTCCTAATTAGGTGCTTGCAATACAAATCGATATATTTAAAGGTTTTACATAAATGGTTTACAGTCGTTCTGGTTATGAGTTAATGCATTGTAAAAGTTTCTTGTTCACTGAACAGTTCCGGGGTGACCTCAGTCATCCGCCAAGTCACCCACTCCCACGGTGGCCTGTGGTGGAGCCGTGGTGACCGCACTGAAGGGCAGGGCGTGCTGGGTGGCCGAGGCCCAACTTCTGCGGGGGAGAATCCTGCCGAAATTAAAGTACTTCTGCCTTAGCTTGTCCTTGATCTCATCCTCGTTCATAATGGCACTGGCCTCGCGAAAGTTGAGGAAAATGCGACCTTTGTCATCGGTTTTAATGGGTAGGATCTCGGTGCAGACGTTGCGGGCCTTGAGAAGGAAGCCCTCCTCCTCCTGTTCGCCCGCCGCGGATGGAGGTCCGCCGGCAATGTTCATCAGCCGATCCTCGGGCAGAGCCGCCACACTATCCAGACGAGAGTCCATCGACAGGGATCTCGGTGGCTTGGCCGTGCTCGGGTGGTTTTTCTTCTTCCGCAGGCAGAATGGATCCCGATCGCTGGCCTTGACATACTGAACCACCGGACGGTTGACGCCCCACTTGGGTCTATCGTCCATCTTGTTGGCGTCCTTATCCTTGTTCAGGTGCTTCTTCAGACTCTTGTCCTTGTCCTTATCCTTACTCTTGGCCTTAAAGGTGGTCGTTGTGGTGGTGGTCGTAGTAGTTGTGGTCTCGTGATCTTTTTCAGCAGTGGATTCCTTAGCGGGCTGGGTCTGGGACTTGGATGTCTGGGTTGTGGTGGTGGTGGAGACCTCCCTCTTGAGCAGCACCTTGTAGAAGTTGTCGTGGAACAAACAGAGATCGCAGTTCAGGGGCAGCTCTGTTTGGGTTTCCACATCCGCCTGGTGACCCAGCTCGTGGTGGTGTTCATCGGTGTCATCGGAATGTCCCATCTGCAGGGGCGTCTTCAGGGGTATCAGAGCTAGTTTATCTTGCTCGGGCACCGAAACCGGAGCCACATCCACCTCCAAGGAATCCGGGGAGAAGCAGCCACTGGCGGTGACCAAGTCCGTTCTGCCAGACCTCGCAGTCTCCAGGGGCTCCTCCTCCTCCTTTTCCGCCTGGTAGCCATCCTCTGTGTAAATCGAGGTGTCTGTGCGATGGGTCATCGTGGCTTTGGAGTAGGAACCCGGGGTCTGTGGCGGTGGCCTCTGCATGGGCTGCTGCATAAAGTAGGTGGCTATCTGGAGGTTACCAATAGCATTTTGAAGTCCAAAAATGTCGCTGGTAACAGGCAATGGTATGAGGGTAGCTGGCTGCATCAGCAGAGCCATGTTTTCCTTGTCGTCGCCCAGGAGAGAGGTCTGTCTTTTGTTCTGAGCGGGTCCTTTTGGTTCCTCCTTCTTGGTATCCTTGGGCTGCTGAATGGGCTTGGTAATAGTCCTTCGAAGGTTGATGGGTGTGCCTATGAGGACCTTTTCTTCTGTGATAACCGGCGGTGGAGCCCTCGGTGTGTGGGATTCCTCTTCTTCTTGGGCTGAGGGTTCTTCCGCCCTAGTTTCCACCTCTTCTTCCTCCTCCTCCACGGATTGGACTCTTAGAAGCTCGGACTCTTCCTCCTCTGTCTCCTGGGACATTTTGGATGGCTGGCGAACCATTCGCTTCTTTTGCTTTTCCAACTTGGCCGCCACTTCAGCTTTTTGTATGGCATCTAGCATTATCTGCTGCTTCTTCTGCTGCGCCTCTTCGCGTTCCAGAAGAGTTCTCCTCTCGAACTCCAGTCGTTCCTGCTCCAACTGCTTCTGTCTCCGGATGCGCTCCTCCTCGATTTGCTCCTCCTGCCGATGGCGCTCCAGCTCCCATTTCCGGATTAGTTCCCGCTCGTGCAGCTGCTTTTTGATGGCATTGTGATACTCGGCTGCCTTGCGCCTCTTGTCCATTCTTTCGGCCAGAGTTTGGGCATCCAGGGGGGCGTTCTGACCCCTTAGATAGGTGGAGGATGACTGCATCGACTGGACATCGTCCTCGCTGTCCTTGAGGTCGTGCATCCCCCGGCTGAGCCATCCTGGCGGCTGCTGGGAGGCCTGATGGCCCACTGCCCCATTGAAGTTGGCCCAGCGAGCCCGCTCTCTTTCGTGCTGCTCGTGGACAAAGAAGTCGCTGTGCTCCGGATTGCCGATCTGCACCTGGTAGGTGTTCGAGGTGGAGACGTCCCGGCTCATGCTCATGTTCGAGGAGCTGGGCGGAGCGGGCATGTAGCAGTATCTACAAGGATGGTAAAGAAAATATTAGAGTTGCAATTTTTTACGGATATATTTAGTAAACATACAAAATATTTAAAAAAAATTAAAAATTTATTACACAATTAAAATTAATAAGCTAAAAACATACATTGTTTTAATGTCACATTTTAATAACTTGTTTTACAAATAAATAATCTGGGTAACCAAGGTATTAATTATTCAAGGCTTAATTGCAGCTTGCTCATTTGTTTTCTGTGTGATTGGGTCACTTGGTTACTCACCCATCGGCCATGTACCCATCGGCGGCGAGGGGCTCGTATCCCTGCCCTGGCACACGTCGTCCCTTGATGGTGTACACCTTGCTCAGCGGGTTTCCCGGGGGTGGCTGTTGATGGGGTAGGGGCATGGAAATGGGTGCAGGAATCGGTGCAGCTGTGGAGCCCGCCATTATCGATCGCCGGAGGCGTCGGCACCCAGCCACGCCCCCTCCCACGGCGCCCACACTTCCCCCATCCAGGACACTGGCGCTGCCCATTCCACTAATGCTCTCGATTTGGCTCGCACCGTCGTTGAACCAAATGTCCGGGGTGTGGGGGTTCTTGGGCGTATCGCTCAGATAGCCGGAAGTGTCCTCCTCCTGGCAACCAGGAGGTCCCTGGACTCCACCTCCTCCTCCTACCGCTCCTGCTCCTGCGTTGCCAGCGCCTCCCGGGGGATTGTTTAATCGATGTGCCTGTGTCCCGTTGCCGGGATCAATGTCAGTTGGCTTCCCCGACTTTTCCTGGTGTCTCACCCTCTGTCTTATGGCTGGCAAACTGGGACTTCTCAGGCGTTGCTGTTGCTGCTGCTGCTGTTGCTGCTGCTGCTGTTGCTGCAGCAAAAGTTGCTGGTGTTGCAGCTTCAGTTGTTGCTGCGCCTCCTGGCGCGAGTTCTGCATCCTGCCCTTGGCCGTTTGCAGGGATGTGGGCACCAATTCCGCATAGCGGGCCGGATTCTGCATCTGTCTAGAGGACATTCCGGGTGCATAGCTGCCTCTCCGGGTCCTGCGATACATGGACTCATCCTCGTCCTCGAAATCCGCATCGGCATCCGCGTCCAGATCGTCGATATACCGCTCCAGCTGGTTCATATAGGCCTGATTGCCCTGTCGGTACTCCGGCTGCTGGCGAAGTATCAGTTGCATGTCCGGACCCGGAGCTCGTCGGGAGTGACTGGAAGTTTGATTCGAGGTCGAGCTCTGGCTGAGATCCAAGTTGGAGTAGTAGGTGCGAATGGAGGTGCGCTCGATTTTGTGGTGCGAGGTGTGCTGGTGGTGGTACATCTCATCCATGCGGGCTATTTCCTCTGAAGAGTTAAGTAATATATATTTTTAGGATTTTATATATATCAGTTATCCCTTGGTCAACCCACCTCGCTCCTTGGCCCATTGCTGCTTCTTCAAGTCCAACAACCTGTGCGTTTGCCTGGCCTCCGGTCCCGTAATCATGTCAGTTCATTGCACTTCCACTTTACAGACCAGAAACAGAAAAGGAATCAGATTCAGAAGTGCCAAAGGTCGGCTGGAATCCTAGCACTCGGCGAAGCACCACACCAAGGCTGCGCAGGAGCCTCACTGAAATTCCTTCGAACCCCGGGCACCGACAGCCGAAATTCGATTTGTTTTGCATTGGAATGCCAGCGGGTTGTCCTGGCAACAACGAGCCCCATTCAAGGAGTAAACAAAGCCAATTTGAGCACTTCACAAAAGGGGTATCTCAGGTTGTGTGTGACTTTTACCAGCTAAGAATATCACTCTAAACCTAATCTCAAAAGAGGGAACCATTAAACTTTTATAAATTACTGGTAATTACATTTTGGCGTTTACTTAAAATACAAATTAAAATTCAACATTAACAATATTAAATTGATTGATTTACTATAAAATTATTTATGTATTTTATAGTACAATTTTATTTTAAGATTCGTAAATGAACTAAAATAATATTATTATTCTCTCTTTTTTAATTGGGAGTTAGAGCTATAATTCTTAATACACGTTCATGTAAATTTTCTTTGCACCATAATATGTTTCAAAGTTAAGGCATTTAAAATTCGCCCATCCTGGCTTAACCTTCCTTGTTCGTTTTTGGTGGGGGCAGTCCTTGCACTCGCTTTTGGCAGTGGGTTAATGCAGTCGGGTAAACTTGTTATGTGGGCGGTGGGGCGCCCAGAAACTAAAGAGCTCGTCGCGTGCCCGATGTCTGTTCCAAAAATACACACTCTATGTGCTGTTTGTTGGTATAAATTAAAAGGACAACCACGAAAACAAGGAAGACTCCTTCGACTTGGGTCTGGGGTCTATCGATTTTCCATCAAGGGTGGACTATCCCCACACGCGTAAGTTCAATTACCGCACATGGGGAAAGTGCGGGAAATGGGGAAAGAACAGAGCAACAAGTTATCCAGCGGAATCTTCAACCTCCGGGCGAGCGTAGGTGTAGAATGCAGAACGAACGTCCTTCGTGGCTGGTTGGCTTTTCCTCTGCCAGATCCCAGTCTGTCCATTCGATTAGCGCAGGGACCAACCTACCCGGGCTCACAGAATTTATTTCCCATGGTCAAAATAGAAATGGCCAAGAGATAAAGGCCAGAGAAATATCTCATAACCCATTTTCCATAAACATACAGAGACCACAGAGCCAGATCGGCCTGGTGTGGTTGCCTTCTGCCTTCTGCCTCCTGCCTGCTTTTTGGCTTTCTGCCCCGGTGGTGCGGTGGTGCTGTTGGGTCTGTTTTATACGCGTGGGCGTTGAAATCACTGCCAGTCAAAAGGTCATGTTATGATCTTGAGCGAACTATGTGTCTAAGCATGAGAGCATGGGAGCCGGGCCCGAACCCAAGCAGAACCGAGAGTTGAGTCGAGTAGAGTCGACTCAACTCGACTCGAGTCGAGAGCAAGGCCCAGTCTCAGAGGCAGCGAGCACACTGAGAGAAAAGGTTAAGTATCCTCAATTGGATCTACATATTATAGGCATGTTAAATCATTAATGCCTAGAACAAGACTTATAAAACTGTGATCACTTTTAGAAAATAATGACAACCCAAAAGTGAATAAAATTCATTATAAATAAATCAAAATTTATCTTCCTTTACTCTGTTTGAATATAAATTAAGCAGTAAAAGTAATATTAATTAAGTGAATTGACAATATTATTTCTAAGACTAACCATCCAAGTTTAGTATTACTTTTAAGACCTTTAATAGTATTTTTGCAAGTGCCGAAGACAGGGCGACCGAGAAAAGGAGCAGCTAAAGACCAGGCCAAAAGCGAAGTTGGGGGTGCTGGCTGGAAAGATTCGGGGGATGGGGGCGGACTAGTGCCACAGACGGAGACGGCAATCAAGAAATCCCACTTGATACAAGTGCATTTATAAGACATTATAATGAGTTTTTATAAACTTAAACAGGGTCGCTAGAGAGCGGCCCTAGGGCGTCACTTAACCAGACGAAGTCCCCGCTCCAGCTCCCAGCTCCCCATCACCCATCCCCCGACTCCCGCGCTCCAGATGATCTCGGACAGTGACCATGATGAAGATCATGATCGAGATCACCGGGGATCATCAAGATCATAATTGCTTATCTCATGCAGCTGGGTCAAGAGTTGAGGCGACCCATCTCCCATACGAACACATGTCACCACTCGGAGATTTTCCCCGGCCCGTCGGACCGCTCCGAAAAGAAAGTGATCATGCCAGGGCCAGGAGTGATGATCGGCTCGATCATGTCTGCTGCCATTTAGGCAGCAATTTTCATTCATCTTCCCGTCGGTCGAATCCATCGGGTCGATAGCGTCCAGAGATTTTCACTTGTCCGCTGGCCGATCGGGCGGGCAATCAATTGAACGATCGCGCTGATCGCGCCGGATCGTTTTGCTCGATCGCTCTATTCAAACGATCGATGTATCATTTAGCGTATAACCTCAATACACCTACCAATAAACAAACAAGCCAAATGCCTAATAATTGTAATTTTCCATATTTTTGTCGAGTCTACGATCGGAGACGAATGCGATGAACTCAAACACGATCGGGCCCCGGAGGCAAAGGAGCCGTTTAAATGGCAGATAGAGAGAGATGTATGCAGAGGGACAGCTGGGGAGGAAATAGTAGTTCTTTTTCTTATTTACCATTAAATACATAGGTAAGATGGGTTTCAGAGCTATATATTATATCGAAATGCAAAAAAAAGGTATAAATGTAGAGGGTTCTAGGTACTATACAATAGATTGTTTTATACTAGAATACCTTATTTTTTTCATCCTTAGTGATACTTAGTAAACACTAATGGCAATGATCTGTCTTTAAAATATGGTAACAAATAATAATGTTGTGTTTCGATTCTCTACTCCTATTTCACTGCCCCCAACTGTGGCTATTTATCGATGGAGACGGAGAGCATTAGACCATACATATTGATCAAAATTGATGATGTTGACACGAACTTTGAACGACTGTGATCGTCGTCGGCTCTCAAGGGTTTCTCAAGCGATTTTCATAAGTGATTCGGGCAACTCGTGTAGCAAACGACTCTGGGCCTCGGCTCAAGTGAGAGTATCGCTCGATTGATATTTACAAGGGTTTTTTCGGTTTTTGGGCTGCTGAAACCACTTGAAATGGTTTTCACAGCCAAGATCGATGGACCGATCGGACTCCGTAATGGAGCTAATTCCGAAGACCAGCTCCGAAATTGACATTTCGCCTGGCTTGACTATGGATTTCGTAATTCTGAACAGGTTGGCTGTCTTTTTCGAGAACTTAATTGTTAGCCCCTCGAAACACTACGCCGTAGAATTTCTGTGGGACACGGCGAATAGTTTGGGAATTGCGTTTGCTGCACTTTCGATCGAAACTCACACGAAACTTGGCTGCCCAAAAATGGCCACCTAACAGAAATAACACGAAGGCCCGCGTTAGCGCCAACAGTCAACTGTCAGGTGTTTGGATAGCTCCTCCAACTTTGCCTTCAGCCTCGTCTCCGAGTTCGATTTCGATGCCAACTCCAACTCCATCGACCGCATGTGCGAGCCACGAGTCGGAGTTGAAGAAAAAAATAAAAATCGGGGAGTGTGGGTATGATAACTTTGCGATTATTTTCGCCTCGGCCCCCAGAATGAATGTTATGCGATAAACTCGAGAAGTATATGTTAAGGCCATAAATAGAAAAGAGTTTTCTAATGTGGGAACTCAATTAGCAGCGGATTGAGGCTGGCGCAAAAGCATCACTTACGAAGATTCCTAAAGTAAGGATGGGTGTTTTCTCCATATAACATTAGATAAACTGGCATATTTGTACTTGATAAATAAATTTCCATAACTTTGACAGAGTGTATTATAAAAAGAGAGAAATATATGATAAGGGGAGGAAAGAAAAAAGATACTTCTTCGAGATGTCCCTGAAAAACTCCCTTGTTAGTTAAAAAAAATCATGACATAATTTAGCTAAATAAAATGTTGTGGTTATTTAAATAAAATAATGAACATCGCTATTGTCTTTTATTCATTATAATGTCTTTACTTGTTGCAAAAGTGATGTAAAATAGCAACTTCAAAGATGTATAGCTTCTTAAGGATCCCCATTCTAAGATATACGTTCTTATATCATTGGTAGAGTATTCCGGTGTGCGATCACTGCACTAGCACCTCTTCTATTTTTCCCCATTACATTTGCTTGTTGTCCTCGGAGCTGACAACATGTTACACTTTGGTCACTATAATGAGCCGTAATTAGTGACACCGGTGTATCTGCGACTATTGCCACGGCGACCGCCTGCAGCATCCCAGCAATGCGACTGCATCGGCTGCGTGTGAAAAGTGGCGCGCTTTTTGATAATTGCCACCAGGCTGCGTCCACGTCTGCGACTGCATTTCTGGCCAAGAAGCCGGACACTCTGGTGTCTTGTGGCCGGGAGTTGGACGTTGGGCACCTGAAAGGCGGCTGGCATGGCCATGTGTCAACGTCGGCTTCGTTGGCGGCGGTAAATGTCAGACTAAATGAAAGGAAAACTGATTACGCTTGACAAGTTCAAATTGTTTAGGGACAGGCGACATTAAAGACCGAGAGTGAAAGCCTCAGCTGTCAAAGGCTCTTTTTTTCGTCATTTCAATTTCGCTCCCCCTATTTTCATTTCTTCTAGTGGCTCTTCTTTTTCGGCGAAAATCTGACCAGCAATTTCCCACCGCCGAGGCTGGAAAATCTTAAAATGTCCACTGATTGCCAGAGCTTGTTGTGGCCACATGCATGGAGGTAAAGGCCCGGCCCGAAGCGGCCTGGCCTCAGCTTTGGCTAACGGTTAATACAGTCCATCATTATCAGAAATGCGTTTGCCAGCTCCCAGAGCCAGATCTCTGGCTAAGGTCAGTTTAGAGACCGAAAAATTGTTGCCTACAAAGTCCCCCCGAAAAACGAAAACAAAAATTCTCACAAGGCGCTGGCTGCACTGAAAAATAATGGAGGCCAAGAAAAAATATGAATAACATTATAGAGTAATCTTTATTTTATATAAGCTGGCGCCTATATTATTACCAATTATTGTTATATAAATTATTTTATATTTTATTATTATGCACGAATTCATCATCATCAATGTCTAGATAACCTTTTTTGAAATTTTCGATTTCAAACCTTAAATATGGCCAGTTTTCAGAACCATAAAAGGCACTTAAGTTGGATTATTTAAAGGTTTTCTTTAGAAAACGGCTTAAAAATGCTTTAACCCTTAATCATACAATTTCCTAGACTATCTTTTATCTTATAACTCTAGAATTTTCTCCCTGTGGATGTCTGGATGGCTGGTTCTTGGGCAGAGAAGAGCTTGACTACATGAAACAGGTGTGGCACGTCGCAAAAAAACTGAAAAAATAAAAAACTGGGAGGAGGAGAAGTCTGCTGCCTGTGATGCTGCTACTCTAGCTGACTGGACCAAGACTCTTGGCCCACAGAGTGTGTGTGAGTGTGTGGCTTTTGGCCAGGTTAGAGCTCTCTGAGGTTGGCGACGCTTTTACCGCACGTTCGTTATTTTTGAGGTCACAATATGCTGTGTGCTATGTGCTACACAGGAAGAAAAATCACACAGGAGTCTTAAGGAGAACTTAAATATATTTTGTACCTTTTATTAACTATTTTCTCTCATTAACCGTGTAATTCTCGCGGTACCTTTCCTCATACCAAGAACACTTTAGGCCGAGTTCTGCGAAGCTTTTTAGATTTTTCTCTGTGGATGTGAGACAACGGCTATGAGTCGAGGTCCGCGGGCTGATCATTGCTGGAAATCTGTGGCCTGGCTGTGTTTGTTTGTCGCCTCTAATGAAACACGCGACATGGGGAAAAATAAGGAGACCCACACACACTCGCGCACTCAACTTTGACCCGGGTCAGGGGGCAAAGCCGGGCCTGAAATTAAAAAAGATAACTCAGATGCGAAAACAATTGATAGTCACAGATATTAAGCTTTGACAGCGGAAAATACGATAGACACAGCCCGATAAAGCCCAACTTGCGTCAAGTCAATTAAGGTTATAGTCCCGGAGAATCTCTAAGATCGGCGATCCGAGGAGATCCGCAGGTGGAAATGCCCTCTCGGAGGTGAGGAATCTTCGGTTTAACGAACTGCGTGAAATGAAAACATTTATAACATATCGCAGACGTACGGGTATGAGTTCCTTTGTATGATTGATGGCCGATTGCATTGTGCATGGGTTTTGAGCTAATTTATAACAACAATCGGGGGATTTGTATGCCGCCTGTCAATTCGGAATCAAAAAGCGTTGTATAAAAATCTCGAACGATCCTTTTGTTGCTGTGTCGAAAGATCGCTTTGATTGGGCGTATTTATTTTTTCCGCCGATCGTTGAATGCGATGAGTAATGGATGGAAAAGTGGATGTATTACCAAAAAGTCAAGCTGTGCGCAAAAGGAGAAAACAAAACAATAAAAGGAAGAGCCAACTCGAAGGAGGGCAGTGCCAACGACACTTTACACCTCCGACGATCCGTCATAACTTTTAACACATGATATAATTTTGCATGGCCTGTCGGCCCTGGCTTGATGGATGACTGTCCATCCACCCTGAATCGGCGTTCCCCTCAAGATCTCGAAATTAGCACAACAAACTCAACGGAACTGTCAATGATCGGTAATTAGATTTTCAATCAAACAAAAACTCCTTTCGAATAGCCTCAAAAACGGGTGATACACTGTAAATGCTGGATCGGAGGGGACTTAGGATTTTGTAAATCTAAATAAATATCTAAGTATCTTAGATATATATTTATTTGTTATTTATTTATTAATCTTATATGTTGCTTATTTAAATAAATAAAAAGGTAAGGCTTCTGAAAATCCTTGTTAATTATATGATCCTTGTAGAGTACCTATAATTCGGATATTTCCCATTTCTTAATCCCCTTCCGCCATATCGATTTGTTTTACAAGCACTTCGTGAGCTCAACAAAACACTTTCAATAATAGGAGGCCGAGAAACAACCGAAATAAATAATATTCGTTAGTGCTGGCCGATGCACCGCAATGATAAGAGACTTTAATTGATTAGGTTTTTGTTTCTCCGTTGATTATTGAAACCATTTCACTGTTTTCAATTCCCACGCCAGCAGCGAAAGAAAAAGTGTGTGATTTATTATGCACAAAAGGGAAAATATATCAGCATAAATGTTGGATATAACATTTTTTTGGCTCTTGATTTGGGCAATCGAGAAGAGATCGGATCGGATCGCCAGTTTGTGGGTCAGCGGAATGCGGAAATTTCTACGCTGGATCGAGCGACCGGCTAATACGCAGGTGTTGGGCTACCGCCCCCTGCGAGAAATATGATCTATGAGCGATGGAAATAAATCCACGGCATGACCTCAGACATCAAACTTCGACACTCGAGAAACTCATCACGATGGAGCTCATTAACAAGAAGCTGCCAGCCACGCTGGCTTTTGTGGCTTATGAATAATCCCCAGTTTATTCATCAACGAAAAACTGTGTGAGTTTGTTTGATTGCAAATAGACGATGATGCTATTATAATGATCGCACTATTAGGGATTACGAACAGCTGACGGCAGAAGCCTTTCGGCCTCAAGATGATCGAGTCGAGGCGAGACGAGACCCACAGCGATGTTTCCTGCACTGACGATGACAGCCTAATTTCAGGGCAATTAACCGGGGGATGATCGGTAGCCTAATGACTGTATCAATAGGCCGAAAACCGAAAAACCCGAACTAACTACTGGTTACAATTTACGACGGCTCTGGCATTCTTGACCATGAAATCGACCATATGTTGTCCCTCTTTTTGAGGGTAAACTCGCAGTTCCTTTTCCCCTATTTGGCCAGGAACTTTCTTTAATCGCCGGACAGGAAGTTTCCAGCTCGCCGTTTTGGAAAACTGTTGACATGTGACACGACTTAGGGTTACGGCAAGGGGCTCTAATGCACATTTAAATAAGCCTTTTGTTGGCACACATTTTCCCAAACGACGAGTGTTTCGAAAATCCAGCGACTTTGCTAAGTACACACGCACGAGGACTTAGGGATAAGCTGCCAAGTATCTGTGGCATGCGGCTTGGGATTTTGTTCTTGGGTTTTGCAGCTCTATAGTTTTGAGTTTTCAGTTTTGCCTCAGTTCAGTTTATTCCTAATTACATGCGTGAGCGCTCTAAATGCGCAAAATGCCGAAAGGCAAATATTGTTGCTTGTTTAGGTTTAGGTTCGCCCGGCAGTGCGATGACAATTGCTGTTTACATTCATGATTTCTGCATTATTTTTTCAACTTATCATGGAAATTTTAATCTGCGACACACGCTCCTTTCATCATCTGCGGCTTAGTCAGGTTTGTTCTTTTCTGTTTTTTGGCCGTTTTGAAAATTTAATGATTTCTTTCTTTATCCTTCGGCCATCTCCCTTTTACCAGCCACACCCCTGCCCGTTCGGGTGTACATAATAAATTTTTATACTCCAGTGTTGACGGCTGTGGGCGATGTCAGGAACATCTGGAGGCAGGGGCTTGGAGTTATTAGTTAGGAGCCCTCTGGCTCCGTGTGCGGTCAGGCTAATTGAGTGATCAAGCGTGAGGGTCAACAGTTACGGCCGATCGAGATCCAGAAGGCTGTTCGTACTCGGCAACAGCAGTATTATGGCAGCTAAACTGCATCTTAATTGCCAGTTTCGTTTCGGAAAACTAACAAATTTTGACAGCATCAAGATTTAGTTGGCTACAAATGAGCGATAACATGTGGGAAGGAGGCTCTCAAAGGTTTATGTCTTTCAAACTAGGCGGATCCCACTTTGAAGTGAAGGATTTTAGATCTGGGAAGGCGATAGATTCCATTATTAAAATCAAAAAATGTACTGCTGTTAGGCAAGTTATATTTCTACAAATTATTCAATATTATTTGACCGTGTCTCAGAACCAATAAAACTGACGAAAAATGTTTAGCATGGAAATGAAAATGTTACCCCTTTTTTTAAAAGAAACATTTGAATTTAGAACGTTGGAAAATTTCGCTACAAACTAGAGGTACCTCACGTTAGAATCTAATAACTCGAGTTATAGAATATAGATGTACAGTTTTTGGGAACCAATATAAGTTGCGGAAAAATCGGACTTGAAAATGATTTAAAATGTTATCCTCTTTTAAAATGAATATTTTGAAGAAGAATGTTAGGGAATTTCAACACAAACTCAGAGAGGTATCCCACATCAAAATCGGAATCCCATTACTCAAGTTATGGTCTCTGGAAGTGCAGTTTGAGGCTCCCATTCTGAAAACCATTGGAATCATGGAAAAATCGTACATAAAAATGGGTTCAGAATGTGACCCTCTTTAAACATAAATATTTAAATGAAGAATGTTAGGGGATTCCACCACAAACTCATAGAGGTAAGCCACATCAAAATCGGAAACAAATTACTCAAGTTATGAAATCTAGAAGTGCAGCTTTGGGGTATACATTCTGGAAACCATTGGAATTACGGAAAAATCGCACATGAAAATGGGTTAAAAATGTGACCCTCTTTAAACATAAATATTTTAATATAGAATGTTAGGGGATTCCACCACAAACTCATAGAGGTATCCGACATCAAAATCGGAATCCAATTACTCAAGTTATGGAATCTAGAAGTGCAGCTCTGGGGTATACATTCTGGAAACCATTGGAATTACGGAAAAATCGGAAATGAAAATGGGTTAAAAATGTGACCATCTTTAAACATAAATATTTTAATAAAGAATGTTAGGGGATTCCACCACAAACTCATAGAGGTATCCCACATCAAAATCGGAATTCAACAACTAGAGTTATGGAGTCTAGAAGTGCAGTTTTTGCGTTACCCTTCTGGCAACCATAGAAATTGCATGTGACCCATGTTTTTATGTTATGGCAGTGCAATACAAAACATTGTTCCTCTAACCTTTGTATCTTGAGATGTCACGAAGAATATTTGTACTAAGGATATTTAGTGTTTGCTCATCTTTTATTTTTGTGATACTATTTATTTATTGGGCTGACCTACAGCTCCAAAAATTTGCCAACCAATTAGTATTGTTTTGATAGCAAAATAGAAGCCTACGTGTTCATATTTGACGACATCGAACAATTAACCACACAATCGTTGGATCGTTTATTTTGCAATTATTGTCTATATAATATAGAAGTATATTGATTGCGATTTTTTCTATTAGACAAACAGTCGACACACCCAAAGTGCATCTATCGCCATCTTTTCAGCTCAACACTCGACTCCGGCGACGTCGGCTGTCATTAACAACGTTTAGCGTTTTTAGCACAATTTGCATTAACAATACACTACACTGACACACACGTGCAGACCTACTCAATAAACAATATTATATAGAGGCATCAGATGGAGAGCCTTCAAAAGTGCGGAGTTTTGTTTGGATTTCGCCAGCCGGGGCACTACAAAAATGGAGCTGCGATCGATTGCCACACAAAACGTTGAAAAGCTGGGAGTTTGGAGCGATGAGCTGCATCACGATTCGGCTATATGTATATTCTAGAGGGAAAATCTTATTAAAATTTTATTGCAACAAAATGGAAAACTGAAAACTGGCATCGCCTAAGCTTCAGCTAAAAACGGAATTCGTGCGCATCAAACAGCTTCAGTTGAGGTTTCTGTGTCTTTTGTGTGTAGCGGAACACCTGCTCGGACGCGAAGTTGAGGCTTCTTTGGCCACGGCTACACTGAAAGAAATGTGGCAATGAAGCTGCCTACAAAAGCTAGTGGGCATCACACATTAAAGAACAGGGAAAGGGGAACCGAAATGTATTTGATTCGGGTAAAGAGAAGGGTGAAAACATTTTTAAAATGTAAATTTTTAAAAACCAAAAAAAAGAGTACGGATTCGGTTAAAAGTGTATTGGCTAATTCGTTTTCAAAAGTATAGGATTTGTTTTCCTAAGCAAATTACAAAAATACATACTTGTAATGTAAAGTATTTATTTTGACTGAACCCATAATATTAAATATTTTAATTTTTGATGTTTATTTTTGAGTAGAATTAGGTTTTCTTCTGGTGTTCTGTGACGTCCGGCGCAACCGCAGCTGCCGAGCGGTGTGTGATGCATCAGAGCTGGAACTGGCTGAGACGACTCCAGCGATCCGACGACCTTCTTACCGCCCCGTCCAAACAGAAACCGCCCCATCGGGCCAATTGTGCTGCAAACGCGCGGCGACCTTAGTCATTTGTCAGCCCGAACTGGCAAGCTGGCAACTTGGCAACCTGGCAAGCTGGCAGAATGGCAACCTGGGAAAGAGGCAATGGCAACAGGGCCCACCGTAATGCCATAATGCAGATGCCACTGCCACTGCCACTGCCTTTGACTATGCCACTTTCCTGGCCGACATTGCCTTTGTCTCGGCCCGCGTCGCCCGGCTAACTAAATATCATTGGGTCAAGTTCAGCCCGGGTACGGCGGAAAAGCAAAACAATCCATCTGTTAAATTGGATTCCAATTCCAGTCTGCCAGCGAGAAAATTGAAAACATATTTTATACGATTTTCCCCGCTAATCGCCAGAGCTTTGATTTATACATTTTCATAATTTTATTGTCGGCACGCAGTCAACGCCTCTTTCCAACACCCGGGCGCAAGTTCATCTCTGGGTCTTCGTGTCATGGCTCCGAGATATATGATTCATTTCAAAATGATTTGCTATGCCACGGCCGGAGTGCCGGGAAGGCAACCCAGAGCCAGTGCAGGTGCCAGCTTCGCCCCACTTTGAAGTTCGGGTCCTGTCCTTCTGTCCTCCCAAATGGAAGGCCTTTGTGGGCCTGGCCACTTTATGGCCCATCTGTTGGCCCGGCTACTTTCTCACATAGCCCTGCCATGGGAAAAGCGGAAAAGCTGCCAGCAGCGAATAAGGGATGCCCTGAGAAAATATATAAGGAAACAGTTTGGAAAATGAATTAATTCGATAAAAATATAAAAATAAATAAAGTAAATGTGAGAAATATTTGATGGACTTATACCTATTTCAACAAAATGTAATTGACACTTTTAACTTGATTAACATTTAAATAAAGCTACCTACATTGGAGGATAAAATGACCCACGACCCGCACTGACTTAATATCTTAAGGGCTCCAGAAACCGATTCCCACCAAACCTCTTAGCCCACTTCCCCTAAATAACCCCGCTTATCGCTGCGATACCAATTAACCCATCTTGGACTGGCAAACTGAATCACCCACTCGGCGAAATTCAGAAATCCAGAGTACAGAGCTGGGCCATTCAGGGCGACGGAGTGTTTCTCGCAATCAGCTGTGAAAAATCTTACCCCATTTATGACCCACTAAAATGAGCCGAAAAGCAACCGAACTTCTTTCACAGCATCTTCGGAGGAGCCCAGGCAGAGGTTCATTTGTGGGTCCCAAGAGCAACGTGATGTTATGAATTTAATGTATGTCCATTATGCATAAATTCACGAAATTCCACGAGGGCAGGCCAGTAGAGTGAACCGAAAGCTTTGTTTTTCTGGAACACCTTTGGACCGCTCTTTTCGGCGGGTTAAAAACCTTTCGCACCTGGCCAACAGCAACAACAGAAACAACGATTTCATAGTCCATTTGGCTGCAAGGTGTTAATAACGCCGCAACAATGGCGTTACAATTACACATTGAAATCGGTCCGAACGGACAGAGTTTGGCTTTTCTTCGGGGCTGATGTGTGATGTCAACTTCGGGCAGGTTCCCACCGAGCCCAAATGTGTGGAACAATTGGTAAATATGGCATTTTAAGTTCGACTCGTTCACATTTTATGGCCGCATTTGGAGAAAATCCCTCCCGAAGTAACAAATTATAACAATGCCCGACTCTTGTGCACGCAACCAGCCCAGAAGGGGAAATGGTAATGTCTGGGTCTCTGACAAAACGGAAGCTGTTCTTGGAGGGGCCCGAAAGCTATGGGATGTGCCATAAAGTGTGGGATTAGAGCAGCTTTTTTGGGAGAGCTCGAATTGTGGAGCAATTTGTTTGGACCACTTTCAAAGCTGATTGATATCGCCTCAGGGCCCCGACTGATCTGTCAATTTATCACTGTCCCCGAGCTCCACGAACTCTTTTTTTTGGGGGGGGGGAAGACGATCGCGAGTTCGAGTCCAACCAAAATTGATCATCGCGCCGTTCGCTCCATTGACAATCATAATTAATTTGATTAAATTCAAATTCGCGCTCGTAGAACGGGGACAGAGAGCAAAAGAAACCAAAACGAAGCGGGGAAACAAAACAAATATAAATATACATGGAGAGATATGGTCAACAGTTCACATTTTTCATATGCCGAAATTAACATTTCTGTTTTCGTTAATTTTGGCATGTGGCGACCCCTAGGGGTCAAATATGATTTGGTTTCAAGTTTTCCAAACTCTTCAGAAACAAATCGATACCAAAAACAGATCAATGATCTCATTTGCATACATCTGTGTCCGCACAAAAGCCATCCGAGCGGAAAGCTGCAGACCGAAACCGAGTGTAAAAAATAAAACCACTGAGGCTGCCAAATGTGAAACATGCAAAGAGCATCGGGCATCCAAATGCCGCAAGGTGGAAATCAATTTTGTTTTCTTTCGTTTCTTTGCTGGCTTTCAATCAAAATCAAACTCGGTTGAGAAATGAATTAGGGGTTCGCCGAGTCGTCGACGACGGGGAAATGCTCTCAAAAGAGAGAATTCTTTCGAATTTAGAATTAATTTGTATGTCGTTTAAAGTATCTCACTATATATATATATTATCTATGTTCTTATATACTATTTTAATTATACTTGGAAATATTGAAAATAGTTTAAGCATAGACATGATTTTAATTAAATATTTAACCCTTAAGTAAACTACTTTTTATACACCTAGGATATAGGACCATTTAATCATAGATATTTTATCTTATTCTTATATCTTTTTAGCATGGATGGTATAGCCACTCCAGAAAGAGTACTTTGAAGACAGAATTCTGTCGAATCGGAATCGAGTCAACAACGAGGCGAATTCAAATCGAACGCATAAATTAGTCAGAAATAAGCGCGAAAACGTGTTTTAAATTTTTGTTTTCATTTCACGCGCCTTAAGAATGAATCGAGCCAAAACCCAAGCCGAAACCAAGCCGAAACCAAGCTCGAACCAAAAACCGAACCGAAATCCAAATGAAATGAATCGGGCAGCAAGCGGGGAGCACTCATGTCAGTATTTGTCAAAAATGTAAAAAAAATTCAGCTCCGGTTGTTGTTGCCGTTGATTTTGGCATTGATTAATGCATTTATAATTAATTTATTGTATGCACAGGCTTCAAACTGAAATAAAGGTAGCCTGGCATGACATAAGTTTTTCTTTTTTGAAACTGGAGCTGGAACTGAATCCGAAACCGAGGCCCAAACTGGATGCCTCATGCGGATGGACACAATTTGCCTGTAACCTAATTTCAGCAGAAATATTTATATTGATCGCAAGGGGCCCGATCATGCTGGGCAGGAATACAAATCGAGCGGGTGATTGATGATGTTCGATTGTCAGGACGTCTTTAGACCATTTTCATACACATTCCGCTCCGAATTCACCGGTTCCCGCATTCTGCAAGTCACTCGAGTTTCGAGTTTCAGCGGCGGTAAATGGCAAATGAGAAAATCCTGGCAAAAGTCACATACATTAGAACGCATTAAACTGTAACCAGAAAGGGGCGGGGCCGCAGCGGAAAAGCGGAGGAAAAGAAAGGCGGCGAGAGAGGAAACCCCTCGAGCATTTCCCGGCTGCAATTGTTGCAATTGTAAGGCAGCGATTTTGTGAAAATATACACTTGGCAAAACTAAAAGGAGTTACAAATCCTTAAATTTATATTTCTCTATAGAATTTATTAAAGTCTTTATAAAAATGCTCCTATCTACAATCCAAGTACATTAATTAATTTCGTAAGAACGAGCTTAATGGTACTTTAAAATTATTCATTTTTAAAATTTTTAATAAAATAAAACACATTTCAAAAATGTAAATGCCTGAATTTGTAATATTTTTGTGAGGGGTTCCTATTAACTTTTTCTTCGAGAACTGTTTCTTTTAAAAATGTCTTAAAAAATAGTTTTTGAATACTTGAATTTCATCTCCTGAATATTATTCTTAGTGTAGTATAATAGAAATAAGCAACGGGAATGGAAAATCATTCCTTAGTCCCGGCTGTGCAACCATAACAAACAAATCAAGAACAAACAATTGTCGGGGATAATCTGTTGCTCACCAAGGATTAGCCGGCACTACCCATCCCTTTCTACATTTTCCTCCTTCTCCCTCCAGCCATATGCAAATGCCAGGAGCCGAAATTAAAGCGTGAAAATTTGTGAAAAGTATCTGGCTGAGAGTGCGGGTGCAAAGGAAACCGCAATCGGAAAACCGCAAGAGGAGAACGAGGAAAGCGAACTGCTTCTGGTAAGGGCCCTTGTAATGGGTTTAAAACACCCCATTTTCCTCTAAAGCAGCCGAGGAATCGGAGGCGTTTCCCGGCCGAAGGCACAAGAAGGGTTACCCTTCCCACCGAGAGGCCACAAGATGATAACGAGCTGCGGGTTTTCTCTGTTTTGTGCCCTGTCGTAAAACAGCAAATTGGATTAACTTCTGTGACATTTTCCTGCCGAAAGTCAAAATGGGATAAGACCCTGTGCAAGGAGAAAGCAGGGAAAAGTGGCAAAATTAGTATAGAAATTGTATTGAGCCTGGATATAAGCTGGCTTCACGCCCATTTTCAAAATGCAAAGGAAAATACTTACATCTGTAAAATATTTCATTAAGAAAGCGTTTGGCTGGGCGAAAGGGCTTCCTTTGTGGGAACCATACTCGGAATACAAACTAGCTATCATTAGTAAAGAATAAGGTAAATGAAAAACACATTTTAAATATTATGGCTTTTATAATTACGGAAAACGTCTTTAAAAGTTAAATTACATATATCATTTTTAACCACTTTAGGATTAAATCACATTTAAGAATATTTTAGAAGTAAGTGTACTTACTCATAGAGCTTTGTTGGCAAAGCTATTTCCAGTCGAGATACATGAGCGAACATATGTAAACTATCCCATTAATGAGGAACACCTACTTATGAGACAGCAAAGAGACACATATCGTTATTCGTCGCAAAACACTCGCTGTGGATATGAATATTCATAGACCGCTTAATGGCCGGTACTAGCAACGGCAACTGTTCAACAATCAATTGACATTGTGGCCGCGACTGCAACTATTCAATTTTGTAGATCTTGGGCATAACGACGGCTAATTATAATTTATACTTGACGATTACCGTGCGCTCGGGGTATAATTTCTAGAAACTAAGCTATTTATGATACATTAATCCCGCAGACGGCATCTGGAATCTTGTGGATCGGCGAGTTTGTCTCTCTTTCGCACTAGGGGGCGCCAGCTAACAATGTTAGTAATATCGTAAAATGTCTTATGGCTATCAACAGATATCGCATTTAATGATCGAAACTATGACAGCTTGACAACTGCCAAGCGGGCGAAAAAACTAGTGGAAGATGCAAAGAAAAAGGGGAGAAAAAGAGGATAGACCGTTAGGAAAACTCCATCACTGGGGCCGCACGTACTCCCCTCTCTTTCTGCGACACATGGTCCCTCTCCCTCGCACTTCCAATCCAGTTCGCGGCGAGTTATGGGGGGCCCTGGGGGAGGCGGGCGGTGGGCGGTGGTTAATACCACCCGATCGATAGACCACGCCCACCGGCGGCCGCTAATACCATTTCGATGGGTGCATCGGTGTGAGTGATCGCTCTCATTGATCGCTCTCGTTTGTATGGGTGGCTCTCAGCCAGCTGCTCTGCATTGGTCAGCGAAACGAGAACATATATGCCGGGTATATATAATGGCCCGATGCCCGGGAGACGGCAATATAGTCCGGTCTCGTTTTCGCCCACGGCAAACGGGATCGGCTCGCTTATCTATAACACCCGACGACGACTGGAGCACGATCGAGGCTTGCGATGGTGTTGGTGGATGGCTCTCTCCCTGCGACGGCTTGAGCACTCCGCTCTCTGCACCGCTTGTCTGTGTGGGTATACTGGTTATAACGGTGCTCCGATTGTGTTAATCGAGCCAATCAAATGTGGTAACGAATTCTTCGAGTAGATATATTCGTGAGTGTGTGAGCCCGGCGAGTGAAGCACTCAAAGGCCGCACAAAATGGTGAGAGAGCGAGTAGAATGAATGAGTGCAATGCAAAGTGTGAGTAACTAAGAAATTGTTTAAATAGTTAGGTAATAGCTAGGTTTTATACTTTTATTATCGTGTTATAGTTTGATATAAAATTGAACATGTTATTTGACTACATTAAAAAATGTTTATTAAAACATTATGAAAATGCATACTTTGACTGTTAGCGACATAATATTTGCAGTACTAATCTTAAGGGAACAGAGAAAACAGAACAAAAACGAAAAAAATAAGTAAATTGCAGAGTGATTTAAAATATGGACAACTATAAACTATTGAATATTTTAAACTTTAATATAATATAAATAAATTTTTACTAACACCCCAAATACTGATAAATTTTTAACAAATTATATATTTTTTTTAGATATAAGTGTTATTAACAATAAAAATTGGATCAAAAATGTAAAGTATTTTAGTCCACACAAATTCAATGTTGTTTTGCTGTTTTCCTTACAGTTTTGACTGAGTTTATTAATTGGAAAATAAGTAATAAATCAATGAGTACATAAATCCTAACTTGAGAACTCAATCTACTCAATAACCGCTGGGTCTGTGAGTACGGCTCAATACCGAAAACGACTGCGACTCGAGTTAACATCACTCGAACGGCGGCTCACACAGACAGGGTTTCCTCTCAAAGCCGCTCTTTCGAGACTCAGTGCCGGCTCTCCCGCGCTCTCGCTGTCGGGGGATGAGTGCTCGGGTGTATCAACCGTTAGAGAGAATCGGAATCGTCTTCTTCCTCACACACACAACGGCACTCCGGCGGCGCTCGAGTTTGTCGCTTTTGCAGTCTTTTGTTTTTGTTTCTGTTCGGCTGCTGTTACGGCCTCTGCGACCAGTTTGTAGTTTTTGTTTATAGTAGTATCATCTCCGCGGCGAGGCATTGCCGCTGCTGTTGTTGGTGTTTCTCTGGTAGCCGAAGCCTCGACTCAGTGTGCTACCGAGCGTCCGTCGGATGATATTGCAAAGCATCTGAGTGCGGCGTCGCAGAGGTCTGAGCACTTTGCAGAACTGCTTAACATCAGTCTTTAGTGATAGCTCGCGCTTCTTGCTCGCACGCTCGATCGCACGTCGCCGCCGTCGTTGCGTCGCCTTACGTCCCAGGGGTTACGTTGTCTTGGCCGCCGCTAAAAATCAGCACATGCAAATCGGGCTAAGAGGCCCATCATCGAATGGAATAAATTTGAAAAATAATTCACAAATAATACCGACCGAAAGCAGAGAGTTCTGGCCGTCTTACCTCACTGCGAAAGGCGTTAAAAGGCGGCAAACGAAAGCGGAAAACAAAGAAACACAGGGCTAGTGCGCGTGCTCAGCCAGGAGTGCCCTCACACAAAGGTGTGGTCACTCTGCAATAAAAATCTCATAGCAAAAAGTAGAGAAAACATCAAAAGTAACCCAAAAAAATCACACAAAAATCTGTATTTAAAAATAAAAACAAAGTTAAAACCACAAACTGTTTATTTTTAATTATATTATTTTGAAATTAGCCCACATGTGATATGTAAGCCGCGAAATACAAAAACACACATACTCAAGTACCCAAAAGATATATATTAAACACGCTTCATGCTCGCCTAAAGTTCTAAAAGTCAAGTGCATTTCGAGCAAAAACAGCAACAACTCTATACGCTCAAGTGACGTTTTATTGGCGCAAGGTGAACGCAAATGTAATAGCAAGCCAAAAGAAAAACAACAGCGGAAACTCACGAAAATACACAAAACCCTAAATGGAAAGTTCACAATGTTAGGGAGGGCAAACCCCAAGTGCGCAACCAAGTAGACACACTAAGCAAATAAATTGGATTAACTTGATCGGCTGATCGGCCAGTAAAAGCAGGTGAGTTCAAAGGTTCCGGGGGTATCCGGATTTATCAGAGAAACGGAACGAACCTTTCCTGAGACACATCCATCATTCGAACATAAAACTGGGCATGGAGATGGGGATGGGGATCGGAGTTCGGGCTGGAGATGGAGATGGGGAACATGTGAATTTCATTAACGAATAGAATTCATAAAACAAAAAATCAAAAGGAAGATGGCGATGCCAGATAACGCTTGACAATCCGCCTAACTGACGAACTGTCTGCGACGCTCGGGGTTCGTATGATTTAATTATACAAACCATATACACACTCCCCTATATGACACTTATACGACGGCCCGCTAGGAGCCGTGGCCCCAGCTCTACAGTTTGGTGAGAAAGTTTTCTCTCGCCGATCTTTGTTGACCAGTGCACTTTTTAGTGTGGCCATAAAACATGGCTAGATCAACAGCAACAAAAGCAAGGGCAGGGCAAATAAACTTTACGACTATATAACAGAATCAATGTAAGTCAAGTGCGAGCGGGACGGCTGCCCAGATATAGTCGCCGCACATGTTTGCTTTATAATGCAAATAGCGTGTAAAGCTTTATTTGCCAGAATATTTGTTACAAAAATTCGAAAAGCCAGGCCAGATCCATGGGAATGGCATTAACTGCGGCACTGAAAGAAATGACTGCTTTCATCAATGGGGGGAATAAATGGGAGTGGGATTAGGGCTGCAGTCTGACGGATCTACCGAGATCGTAATAATAAGGCATGATAGGTATTTTAAAAAGAATAGTTAACCTTGGTGTTCACAAGGGAAATCTGCATATATACAGGAAAGCTTTTTGTAGGTTTTGACATTTTTGAGATTTTGAGAACACCTCCTTCAATGCATTTTTTCCAGTACATTTCGCCCTGACTCGCTTGCAGGCCAATGAAGAATCTAACTTGAATTGCTTTTGCATGTGTCGCAAATATTGACAGACCCCATATACTCGTACTTAAGGCAAGTGCCTTGTAAGTTTGCCGTGTTCTACAAGTCGCAGAGTGCGCACTTATTCTAGTTAGCTAGGGCAATCTACTTCACAGGTTGGTTTTGCTGGCACCTTTCAAGATCACAGCTTAAGCCTTTTTCCTGCCTCTGAATCCCAGATCACTCGAGAGAAATAAGATGCAAATAGTTTCGAATTTTCTTTAAGATTTGTAAAAGGGTAAGTTTTCTATTTGGAAAATTGTCTTTGTGTATTGACTACATCCGTTCTATTAATTCATTTTACTGTGCCACTATGCACTCTACAACCTGAACACGTATATGAGAATATATGGCAACATTTAAGCTTTGTAGAAACACAATGTTTATATTATAAAACAAACTAGAAAGAAATTTTATATATGCCACCTGAAAATAAAGGTATATTTCTCACTATTACAATCAAATTTAGGTGGCCAAATGGCATCCATGATTCCTGTAAATATGTTTAAATACAATCAGTAGGTTTCCTGACTTATATCCCTTTTATTGCGCCATTTTTGAGAGTGTACCTGGACGGATGACTGACATAAGTTGGCAGGGAAATTAACACATCAAGGTCGTGTGCTGACTTGAACATCCTTAAGGGGTCCGCGGCCGGAAAAGCACAGTCGCCACGAAAGGAGAGCAGAGCAGAGGGACAAAGTGTGAAAGTATTTAGTACGGACGCGTTAACAGCGGCAGCAAAACAAGCTTACAAAATATCAAATGCAAATGTGGCAAGCAGGCCGCAAGACTTCGAGACGGACGGCGAGCAGCAAACACCTGTTGTCAGTTAACATGCCACCTCGCTTCGAGGGGGGGCAGTGGGGATCCGACCTGGCCGAGTCTTCTGCCCAGGAGTGGGTCTGAGTGTGCAGGGTGACTCACGGCGCTACGGCGACGTTCTGGGGGTTCTCGAGACTCTTGGTTCCTGGTGCTGGGGTTCTGCTGCGGCTTGCTGATGTGAGGCAGCTGATTGTCTTCGTCAGTTGTTTTGAGGTGCAGCATTTGCATCGCAATAAGTATTGATATTGTTGTGGGTATTATTATTATTAGTACTATTATTATTAGCTGGCCGAGCTCACTTCGCTAAATGTCAGAATGCCAAGCTGATTTGGAGCGAATCTTCAATCAGTATAAGGCGAGCACTCGATAAAATGTGTGCCGATCAAGTACCAGTTCAAATTATGGTTATTAAGAACAAATAGTTGTTTACGAACATAGGAATATCTTAGGTATTTAAAGTATCCTTCTATACATCAATAAAAAATGTAAATATTTGAAGCATCTGAAGAAAAATGGAAAATCTAACTGGTTGTGAAAATAAAATCAAACTTTGATCATACAAACACTTAGCTTAATTATTAGCTTACATTAGTTATAATATTTACGAATTAAAAATCCAATATTTTAACCTTCCAATGTTTATTTACAGCCCTTCAGTTGAGTCCTTCGAGCTCGGCGAACCCCGATTACCATTATGATGAACCAGGACAACCCGTATGCGGTAAGCGATCTCACATTTATATCGAATTTATCATCAGATCACCTCCATCAAACAACTCCGAAAGAATAAACAGAAATATAAATATTTTACGATCTAAATATTGAGCGAAGCCATAAAAAGTTTATGACTTTAATAATTTCATACGCGACAAGAGAGCAAGACAATTTCGGCGCAGAAAATCTCGAGATATTGATAAGATATGTATGATATGGCCCCAAAAACATCAGCAAATCAAAGCGCTTCCGCATTTTCGAATCCGGGCGCAAAATGAATTATGGGGTTCGGGGTTTGGGGGCATGCATAATTGCCCAACAACAATAAAAGCGACAGAAAGAGCGACGAAAATTGTGTGTAGCCTAAACCAGTTTACACAAAAATCTAACGACGGCCAACAACGGCGAAAATATTTAAATGATGTCATAATTTTAATAGGAGAAAAAAACTCATAACAATCATAATACAAATCCGAACTACGTTAAGTATTGCCAGCATACGCGATTCACCTGTCCGGTCTTTTGTCTTGGGCACCGGCTCGAAATTAATGCAGATCAATTAGTTAATGCTAAGCGAATTGCGTCTTCCCGCGAGACTCGGGCAATCCACATGCATAATTTAAGGCTTATTGTCTAGGAGGGCAGCTCGAGAAATATGGGAAGGAGAGAGAAGGCGAAGAAAACACCTAAGTTGCTGCTAACATGGCACTAAATGTCAATATTTGAATATTAAATTTTATTTAAGTGCGTTTTTTATGATTTTAAGCTGATTTTCGCTTAGTCGATCAGTCGAATGCCGGCAACGAAGCGTCTCAAGCGGCAGAAGGCTGGCTAAGCCAGAGCCAGCCAAAAACATAAACCAAGTCGAAGATCTCACAGCCCAAAGAGGCGGTCCCGACGTAGTGTTAATTAGCTGAAATGTGAGACGATAAACTAAATGTTTGATTAAAATGAAGGCAACAACAGCGGCTCGAATTTGGGCCACTTTTGAAAACGATGTCTTCGAGCGGCAAGTTGGTAGCGTTAGCTCATAAATTTATGAATATGAAAGAGCTGGCAACGAGTATGGAATTCCACTCGATAAGGCTAGGAGTTCCGAAAATGTTTTCTTAGTCACATTCTTGGTTTTCATAAAGAATAAGACTTAAAGGCATATCCAATTCGAGATATGTGGAGTGAATATTAGGAAACCATTAAAATAAATTTTAATCCGTGTATATCTAATATGCAAAAACTAAAAAATAAGCGAATGCTAAAAATATCTTCCTTATGAATAGCCATAATTATTTATGCATATTAGAAACTAATGGAAATAAACTCCAATATTTAAGACAGCTAATACAACGACGTATCAAGTTACTAAAGCTTGGATGAGAATGATCTAAAACAGCCTTAATTAAATTTGAATTTTATTAGAGCACTTAATAAAACAAAATGAAGAACTGGCATTAGCATATAAGTTTTTGAATGTACGCTATGGCTGGTGGAATTTTCATTCGTTTCCAACGATGCAATTCTCATAAAAAACCACCAAATATTTCCACTAATGAAACCTTAAAGCTCAGCACTCCACGAGAAAGACACACAAATCTGCATTAGCTGACCATAAATGTTCGAACGTTTTAATGTTCTTGCAACATCTCCATACTGCCACGACCTTCGATACAATCACGCCTTCGAAATCCCGTTGATGACATGAAGCTTCGGAAAAAAAGAAAACTAATTTCCACGGGCCACCACTGGGGGGCGGGCCGGGTGAAAATGCATTACAATGTTATGATGTATGTGAGAGAAGCTCACTTGACTCCGGGAACGAGGCTCGGTTCCCATCCTCAGCCTCCATTTTCCATCCGCAGCCCGAGTTTTGGGGCACACGCATCTGGGGGCTTTGGCAAATCTTTTCTATTTGCATTGGCAGCAGATGAAGAGGCTGCTGCCACCGCTGCTGACCATTTTGGTCATAAACATTTGCGTAATGGATTTTCTTCACATTTTCGTGTGTGTCGTTCTCCTTTGCGGCTGCCAGCGGGCAAACACACAAAGTAAATTAATTACGAGCCATGCCAAAGTGCATATTTCCACGTTGGAGGATTCTTTCGGCGGCAGCGCAGAAGCCGAAGCCGGGAGAAAAATTAGTTATAAATGCCCAAAAACTAAATAAGAAAAACAGAAGCAGCAGGCAAATTAGCAAAGGCCCAAAAACTTACACACACCGAAATGTAATTACTGCACTTACCCGGACGCTTGTGGCTTTGTTGCCGTTTTCGTGGTCGGAAAAGCAGTTGGCTGCAGAAGTAGAAGACAACATGCTCAGCGGCTTCATATGTGTAGGCCATTTTTCACATGCGTAGCCAGTTTGGAGTTTGGAGGCGAAAAACCAAAGCGAACACGGCTTGAGGACGATGAGATGAGAAGCTGTAAAAGTTGTCCGGCGTCGGCATCTCCTTCTCCTACTTGTTTTACCTCATCCACGTCCACATCCTCTCCTGCCGCGGAGTGTGTTTTTTTCGGAGTGTGTATGTATATGTTGCGGTTGATAACTCAATTAGAATGTTAAATTTATGTTCGCAACAAGAAATTAACTTGCAATTAGAAAATGCCTGACTTGCAGCGCAAAACGTAACGAAACGAAAGACTTAGGACACGAACTTGGCAGGCGGGAGTCTACGGGTTGCAAGGGGAATTGGCCATACCCTTCCGAAAAATTGGGCTTATTAATTTGCAAGGAAAATTATGGATTCATTCATTTAGGAAATGGAAAAGCCTTTTATAAACCAAAAATAAAAAAAATAATACGGATTTTTCCCTTTTTGCCTTGTCCTAATTATCAATCCATTTACTACAAATATTTTGCTTGATCTATCTAAATATATATCATTTTAAAAACTTTATTTTCGATTCATATATCCAAATCCAGTCCAAGTATGATACTACCCATGCTTAGCAATTATTTCTACCGCAAAACAAATTGAAACAATTTAGCAAACGAAGCTAAAGGCAGACACATAGATTCGTATAATTGCCAGAGCAAGTTGTAGGGCAGCATAATGGAAGCGTGGAGAGGCTAGGCCGCGACTTTGGACAAGTCTATTGCCATGGTTTTTGGCCGAAAACTAATGATGATGATGCACTGCACGCATTTGCACTATTTATAATTCGTGCGCCGACGACGAGGAGGCGGAGGATTGAGTGCCAAAAGATCAATGATCAATCCTGGACTTGATGACTCTACTAGACGGAGCCTTAGAATCTTCATGAGTTGCCTGGCAGACAACTTCATTTGTTTGCAGATACATTTCACTGGGATGGATGGCACAGATGGCTTCATGCGGCGGAGGTGCCTTTTGGCACAACTTTGATTTGGTGGGCCGTACATGTGTAATCAGTTTTCGGAGCGATTTTCTCCCGCAGCCGCCGCTCGATGATTAATGAGCGAAATTAGCCAGTCCAAAGCCCCCAAAGCCATGTGAGGGAACATGCCACATTGCACCGGCTGGATGGCAGAATGGTTCTGCCAAGTTCGTTAGGCTCTTGCCAAATGACTAAGGCAGCGAACTTGAACGAACTACACACAATTACAGCGCTCTTAAAACTGAACTTCCTCCCGAAAAGCGAAAAAGAAACAAATCAAGGGGGGAAAAAACAGAGAGCCAGAGAACCGAAATTGATGCTGACTTTGGCTTCCACCGCATGCATCATGTCATTATATCCGCTAACACAGCCAACTGGATAACCTTGACAAAAATCCTACAGCTGAATGCATTAGTAGACCAAAAACAGCAAAAACACCGAGAAAACCAGCAGTGGAAGCCACAACTGGCAGAAACTAACGACTTGCAAATGCGGCCGGTACCGAACAAAACGCTATTAAACTTCTATTATTTAAGTACTACATTGTGCACTGATACTGAAAGCGAAAACGAAGAAGATCGTCGGTCAGCCGACGATAATGAGACCCCAAGACTCCGAGTTTCCGAGACTCCGCGTAGCTAACAGAGCAGAAATCCCAAAGCGACCCAGTACTGTTTGCAAAATTATGCAATATTATGTAATTATACAGACAATCAGCAAGTGGGAGGGCCACCAGCCAGCCAGCCAGTCAGCCACGCAGCCAGCCAGCCAGCCAGCCACCACAAGGCAAGGCTTGCGTCTAAGGGGATGTGTCTGCTCTTATTGCTCACTCCACGCCGATAGCAGCGAAGGCTGAGGTGCCGGGAAATGTGAAAAAATGTGAAAATGATTGGGGAGCATTATTTTCAAATTAGCGCGTGGCTTAAAGATAAGTTGGGGCTGGGTGGCCCTCCCCTTTCCCACCGCCCCGCCGCAAGTCAACCAAGCAATTTCAAGTGCTCTAAGCCTCATGGCTTCCCAGGAAAATATTCTCTAGTGGTTTTTAAATGCTCTAAAAAGCCGGAATTTTGCGAAAAGGCATTTGACGGTGAAAAAGGATCTCTGGTAATTTTCTGATATTATGAAATAAAGTGTGATAGTACTCTTGGATATTCGTTATTTGGGGTGTCGCCCCTAACTTTAACCCTCACATTTATAAATCTTTTTCTTATGATCCTTAAATATATCATTTGTTAATAATATTTTAAAGGGAAATTATTTTTTATTTTCTATGTTCCTCTCTGTGTCACTTGTTTACCACTTGTACTTTTGTAGAATCAATTGCACTGCTTTCCAAAAGAGTATTCCTCGATCGACCCACGCGCCTCTGGCTTCTTTTCCGTTTCGCTTTTGCTTTCGTTTTCAAGTTCAACACTTTGCCACCGCACAGAAACTGTTCCAACTGGTTGCCCCGCCACTTTATTACGCTGATAAGTTGGCGCCTAATAACGAGAGTGGATCGAGGGGCTCCGGAGGAGTGGGGCCGCCTGCAATTCGGTGCGGGCCCTTTCCTCAAAGAAGCGTAACAAAATTGTTATAATTTTCGGTTTGTAATCCATAATAAAAAATAATGGTGGAGGTGGAGGTTTATTTTTCTCGCTGTGGCTTAAGGTCAAGGTTGTGCATCGTTTATTGGAGTCAAGTTGGCGTGGTTAGGCGAGCGAGCGCACCGCATAATGAGCTGCCAAATTGTTAGAATTGTTTTCGAGTCAAGGCATTACACATTAAGCCAAGACCCAATCATGAAATTAACAGATATCCCCCGCTCGCCCACGACCTCTGCACGACTGTGAGCCAAACAGAAACTAAACAATTTAGCCCGGCAAATTGAATTAAATGTATATAAATTGCATATACTATAGGCAAATAGATACACATATATCGAAGATCATTGCATGCCCGCGTCCGCTTACATTAGATCTGAGCTTGAATCTCCGGGCTCAGCTTCGGTTTCGATTTTTCGATTTCAGTGGCGCAGCGAGCAAATTGTGCCCATTGTTGTATTAGCTGTTTATTTTCAAAGCGCACTCGGCTACTAATAACAAATGCCTTTGTTATTGTTATTTCTATACCATTTTGCGCACACACGTGACGGAGATTCCCCCTTCTCGGCGCAATTGGCGGGGGAGCTGGCATTGAGACGGGATTGGGCAGAAGTCGAAAAGTAAATATCAACAATGCCAGTCCAATGATCATTTTTTGCCCAAATCTCTGCGAGCCTTCTGTTATTTTTGATTCCCACCAGTCTGCGCAGACCACAAGTTAATTCAATTTTAATTCATCGTCTTTTTAATAGTTTTATGGAAAGTGAAACCCAAGTTTTTATAAGGTCTCTGGGAATAACTTGATTCAATAGAAAGGGAAATTCGTGTTCGCTGTCTGTTTGAGAGGAATAAAAGAGATAAGATATGGATTTATATTTGTTTTAGAAGAATGAGAAGAACACATTAGCTAAATCGAAAGACTTAGGCAACAAACATTATTTTCTAAAGCTAATTTTACTATGGGATTTTTCAAATTCATACTTTGCCTTTTTTACCAAAAGAAAAACAATCCACTTAAGCACCTTCATCGGAAATTCCTTGCGAAATTTTCCTTTAAACTTTAAGCACTTCCTAAATTTCCCCCTCGACGCCGACGCAGAAAACAAAAGACTCGGGCCACAAACCTTTTTCATAAATCACCCGAGTAATTTTTCTACCAAACACTCTTCAACTTGGCTAGCTTTTTGGTGAAATGGTTCCCATAGTGCACTTCTGGCCCCAACCCAAGCCAAAAAACCAAAAAAAAAACAGTCAACCACATAGCACAGGCACAAATTGCTCGTTTCGCAAAAACACAACAGCAGCAGCTACAAAGCTAGCAACAACAGGCAGCTGAGGCCACAACAAGTACAAGCTTTTCACTGTGCACTGCTCTTATTTAATTGACTTTTGACTCCCCCGAAATCCACGGGAACAACAACTGCAGCGTGGGGCTGGGGAAAATCGAAGGGGGAAAAAGCCAGTGAGTCAAAGCTTACTCAGATAACAACGAGACAACAAACAAATAAATCGCATACAAAGAAATAGAAGCTTGAACCAACAGAAAGAGGGGGAAAAACAAATAAACAAACAAGAAACGGCGAGGAAAAAATAAAAGGAAAGAATTGTTGGCTCTGCAAGTGCAAATAAAAGGAAAGAAAAAGGAAAACGGCCGGGAGACGCGGACACATTTACTTATCGCGCCTCTTTTCAACAAGAAACGGTGGCAACTCTGCCACAGCCGCGGCCAGCAACAAAACACATGCAAAATTGCCCGGTGAGTTGCCAAGGCAGGCGGATCGAACCGAAAACTGGCGAAACATCTGAATGCTGCACTGGGAGATATTATCTGACTTGATTTATTCCATTGTAAAATTGAACTACCCTTATAGGTTATGTTTATTTCGGGGGTCCTAATGTTGCCAGATTGATGCTCTTTTCAATACTTATTTTGGTATTTTTTAAATACTCACTTAATACTGCAATCTTTGCTGAAGAGTTAAGTACTTCGTTAGTTTAAAGTCTATCAATGGGTTTGAAATAATTCCTAGTGAAATTTTAATTCATTTTGTAATTTAATTTACCTTTCTTTAATATAAGAATTAAAGGTTCAAGGTTAGATTCATACTTGTTAAAAATAATACCATCCCAATTACAAATTTAAACATTCAAATTACTTATCAGTTTGTGGTACTGTTGAAAGTCAATAAGTACTACAAAACCCTTAGTACCCAATGAAATCAATGGGAGACCATTCAATTTCTCTCAGTGCCGCCTTTGACCAACTTCTGCTCACTTCTGCCGCTGCCTGCGCCTTCGCCTTTTGCCGGCTTCTAATGATCCAATTCCCACGAGCCGCGACGCCGATGACACTGGCTGCAAGGTAAAGGAGCAGCAGGCAGCGTGCAGTAGGCAGCTGGTGCAGACAACCGACCACGACGACACAGAGGAGCTTCCAATGCAAAAGCCAGAGGAAAAAATAAGAAATAGAAGGTGGAGGTTCGCCTCTCGGCTCCTCGCCTGTTTAAACAACTTTCAAAGTTAATAGTCTGCCCGGCGTCGAGACGCTTTGGCCAAAAAGCCAACCACACCACCACGGCCACATACCAAACCAGCCCGCAGCAGAGCCACCTAGCCACCAAGCCAAACCAGCAGGAGTCTGGGGCCTCTTCCATGAATCATTTTTCTTGCAGGCAAAGAAAGCGGCTGCCTGCCACCGCCTAAAATCCACCTCCACCCGCTGCATTCGGTGCTTGGTGGGCTGGTGTAAATGTTTTGCAAGTTGGCTGTTATAATTTTGTTCGGCTTTTATGGCCCCACCACACACGGGCAGCGAGATGGCCGAAAGGAGGGCAGTGGGTGGGGAGAAGGAGAAGGGTGCCCCCCACGTCAGATGTGGCGTATACGTAATGTGAAAATGTCTACTAATTAAAATGGAATTTGATTTTGAGGATTCCATGGCTCCTGCAGCGGTCGAAAAGCGTGGGAAGAATTTCAGCCGAGTGACATGATGATTTGATTCGAGGGGAGAGCGACTGACATTGATTGCCTTAACAAAATTTTAGGGGAATGTTTGGAACCACAGGTTTTTGAGCAAATAAAATAGATCCAACATCTAAACAAATTTGTTAAATATTTTGAAGATATATCAATTTTATAAAATATATTTTTTATGCATTTTCATTTCCTTCAATAAATATTACTTTTTTTTTATTTTTAGTGACCATGTCTAAACTAACTCTGCTATTCAAGGCCAGCTTTGGCCTGCAGCTTAGGCTGACAATTTTCAGACAACCAAGTCAGCAATCTATCCATCCAACCATTCATCCGCTCAGCCATTCATGGTGCAATCCATTCATTTTGTCGCATCCTCTATTTGTCGGAATTGTCTGCCTGCCATGCTGAGCACAAGATTTATTTCCAAAGTTTTATCTGCACTTGTTTTTATTTTTATTTTTCCATTTATGTTTTTTTCGCGGGCCCCCCTGTTTGATTCGCATACGTCAAGTCGAGTCGTTGGCATCTGGTGCAGTTCAAATGCTCATTGAATCGAACAGCAAGCTTTTTATGCCAAATCATGGATAGTAAAAATCACAAAAAGCAACTTAAAATGCAATTTTCCAAGCGCTCACTAATTTGTTAGCCAACTTTTGTGGCCTTTGTGGGATTTGGTTGGCTGTGATTAATTTCGTCGAGCATTTCACCTGCGGCAGCGGCTGTCAGTTGCCCCCAACGATATGAATACACTGGGAGAAACGGCCTGCGCTAGCACGGGTTTCCTTTGGCAAGCCCAGACACACGAGTATATATGGCTAATATATGTACGGAGCCAATTCCGTAAAGACGCGCACGCCGAAATGTCAAGTCAAACACTTGTAAGCAACAATTGGCACAAGTTTGTTAGTCTGCCGTTGCCTCGCTTTTGCCTGAGCTAACATTTAAAATTGTAACAAATGCCACAGCGATCGGTGAACGTGTGGCTGGCAGCCAACAACGAGGCAGCAACAACTGCCCCAACAACAACCACAGCAGCTAAACACCAAAGGCAGCCACATTGAGCATTGCATTTGAGTCTCGGAAACAGAAGAAAACCTCGCACATTTTGCACGCATTTGCATAACGAGAAAAATGACTAAGAGATGCTAGAACGATACGGGAATTGTGAATACACTAACTGTGGACTAGTATTACAGCTACAGTTTAAAATAAAATAGGGAAAATGAACAAATGTTCTTAAAAATATGTCTGAAATATAAGTGATGTAACTAGTCAAGGAAACAAAAATGTCAAACAGTTTGACGGACATCTGACTTTTGCAATTAGTCTTTTTTAATTTTTCGCTTGAAATAAAGTTCCTAAATGTGTAAAAATGTATATTATCTTCCCCTAGTTATAGGTTGAAGTTATTAAATTGCAGTTTTTTAAGAGAACTCTTTTTTCACATTCAAAATCGGTGAGAATTTCCTTTCCAACGCACCGAAATTGCTGTGCAAATATTACCATTTCCAATTTCAGCATTGCAAATTGCACTTAAAGTTCTCAGGAAAATGTGTGCCCGCGCCCCCCTCGCCTTGGCAGCCCACTTCTCCCACTTGACGTTTTCCTGTCAATTTTTCAGCATAATTTGTACCATTTTTGTCGGGAGATTTCAAATTTTAAGCGGAAATTGCACAAACACTTGGCACATGGGCGCTGAAAGCCGCTCTCTCGTCGCGGAGACAGAGAAAGAGTTAGCAGGGACGCCCGGTGAATACAATTTAAATTTCACATGAGCTCATAAAAATAGTTACAAATTAATTATAATGACAAACAGAGACGAGACCGAGACCAGGAATAAAGGGGCGGTTGGAGGAGGGGCGGGTCGAGCATTATAAATCCAAACGTTTCCTGCTTGACAGCTTGAAGAGCTTCGGAGCTTCAGAGCTCCATAGCTTTATAGCTCCGGAGCTGCAACAGTAACAGAAACTGACGGCAGTGATGATGCTTCAAGTTGCAAACTCTGCTAAGCACTTTTCATCATCGCGATAATCATCATCAGGGGCATGATCATCGCGGCTCATAATTATAGTGTTTGGCTTTGGCTTTTATGTAGCTTAAGACAGCAACAACGACGACAGCGACAGCGACAGCGACAACGACAACAATTAGCTAAGTACGAAAATCAAAACGAAAGACTTAGGCAACGAACTCGCCCGACCAGGCGGACGATAAATGATGATGGATTGCCTTTCCAGGGGTGTTGAGGCCCAAAAAACGTCGAAAGAAGAGAAAATCTGAGGGAGTTACTGTGTGAAAAGCAAGGGGAGAAAATAGTGAAACGAAATAAGGGCGTTTTCATTGGCCATTCAGTAATTGTCAAACAAAACATATATCAATCATCAAATCAAGTTCGCTTGAAGAGATTTATTTGGGAAAAGAGTCTTATTGGATTTGATAAGCAAATTCGGTTAGGCGATATTCTACAAGCTGAAACAAATTTTTAATAACATTTAGTTACTGTTAAAAACACAATGAACCGTTTATTATATGAAAGATTCATCTGCTGAAAAGAATTCTCCCTGGCCAAACTATAACAACTGCGAATAATTTCCCCTCGCAAAAGATATTAACAGAAAGATTTCTCATGATTGATCACTCCCCTGAGGGGTTTCGAAGGGCTGGCCCCCTGAAAATGTGTGTAAAATTTGTTGTGCGTTATTTTTTTGACAAATTGCCTAAGCATAAAGGCCGCGTGACTAAGCAAAGAGGAGTGCTGGGTCAGGAAAAGCGAAAGAAATGCGTGTGTGCAGCTGAAACTGCCTCAAGTATTTGTAATGCGGCGGAAAAAAGGAGAAGAAAGAAATGAAAGCCAGAAAAAACGTATCAAACATGCGATATAACCATTTTGACAAATTCCGCTCCTCTTGGGCAGATCGACTGGGGAATAAACGAGTTTGCATAGCCAACATGACTCATCTGATTGGCTGGGGTTGGCTCGAAATCTGCGACCAGAGCAATCGCCTATTTACCTTGCAGCTGCCTTCGGAGGTTGATCGCACTAGTTGTGAGCAGGAGAGTGTAATCGATTTAGATTAATGCGAACACAAGTCATTGTATGCAGCCTGTTCTATTGAATTTCATATTAAACGGGCCTAATTAAATAGCGTCTGATTAGGCACTTCCCTTTGGAAATTAATTCGATTTAAGTGGCCCCTCATCTTTGCTTAATTGATTTTTGTTATTTTATAAAACTTCTATTAGTAATTGGCCATAACATATGCTTCTGGTTGCCAACAACTGAAGCTACATCATAACACTAATAAAAAATAGCCATTAAATATCGAGCTAGCATAAGGTGTTCTTTTAATATCTCCTAATGAGTGGCAATACCGAGGTCCATTAAATTTTACTCCGCTGCTTTAGAAATCAGAATATGAATAGAAGAGCCAGCTGCACTTATAATACTCGTTAGTATCTACTCACTACTGTTTAAGTCCAGTTTAGGTGCAGTCTTAGGCTAATCGCATTTGTTTATGCATTCGTATCTGCTCATCACTGGCAAACGGGCAACACCAACACACGGAGCGCTCCAAACGACCGTCTTCAGTGTCGACGAGTCATGAATGTTTATAACAAAAAAAAATATGAAACGAAAAAACGAAAAAAAATTAAAAACTAGAACAATTTGCCGCAGCGCACAATGAACAAAGCGAGGCAATGGCTTTGTGCATGATTTCATTTTAATTAAATTATGTTTTTGCCTCTAGCCTGCGCTTTTTTATAATTGCATGCGAATCATGCTGAGGGGGAGGGGAGATCCCCCGACCTGCGATCCGCGCACTAGATGTGCAAATTTGAATTAGTATTAGTACATGCCAGCCAAGGTCAGGCAATTATCATAATTTTTTGCCTGCCAAAAAGAAGCGAGGAAGGCAAAAAATGAAAATAAGCAGAAACTTCGACCGAGCTTGGACTTGGTCTTAATGGCACTTAGCTCTTAACAGCTTCAGGCGAGGCAAGCCGGGCTCAAAACTGGAGTAAACGTGCCTTAAACGAATTTTAATAATTTTATTTAATTTTTTTCTGCGGTCGCTTCTTTTATTTGCCCAGCTTAATAAGCCATATAACAAAGCATCTTATTATTACACATACACCGACGTTTTTTCATTGCATCATCGGGGCATGAAAAATTATAAATTCTACTTGCTATTTTTGCTGCGCGTTAAGGTTAACAACCAAACAACATCAAACAACAAACAGAACAGCAATCGCCATAATTAATCACATACACAAAATCAACAGCATCCACTATTATTGTGGACGATGACTGGTGGAGTTTTTGGAGGTATTCATATTTTTTGCTGGCGTCTGTTTGTCTTGGATCAACTTGTTGCACTTCTGAGGAACTGGGGGAACTTTTATTTTCGGAAAATATACCAACTAATTAAAATAAATTGGCATTGTGAAGTCGAAAAAGCTCATCAATATTCGCAGCCCATCAATAACCCGGGCGCAGACAGAAATATTTTGTTAGTCGCTTAAGAGAACAAATTGCTTGACAAAGAAAAACGTTATTAATATTATGTATATTTAATTAAAATCTTGCAGACGATGTGGTTTTTCAACTGGCACATTTGCCGCTCTCGCATCTAATTTATAACACTTTCACTTAATGGCCGGGCTAATTGTGACTTTGAATGTTTTTCGGGGCAGTGCTGCTTACGCTGCTTTACGCAAATTATGCAATATAATAAAAAGCTGTCTTTGTGAACAAATTAAAACAGGTCTGAATGAGGAGGGTCAATTAAAAAGATTATAAATAACTTACGGTAATTATAGGTTTTGCCGTTCTGTCAAGCTAATTATGTTTATATACTCGTATATAAATATCGTTTGACTGTTTTTAAGTATAGTATTGATTTAACATCCATTAAAATAAATAATAAAAATGTTATTAATGTGTGTGTAATTACAAAACATTTTGATAAAAAAATTTCCAATTAAAGGAGTAATAAGGAAAAATAATGCCTTTAATGCACTAATGTTGCAATTAAAATTCCAGTAGTTTATAAAGTGCAATAAAATACATATATTAAGCTCCCCTCTTTCATTCTAAACTTTTTTCATTAGCCAAATCGAGTTGAACCCACAAATCAAAGTGCGACACTTGGCTTAAATTCAAGCGTGACACCCAACAAATAGCTCTGGAATACATAGTATGAACAGAGATTCTGGCCAATATTCCTTTCCCACATTTCACCTCCCTCAAAGCCAGTTAATTCCAGAGCCTTGGTAAGAATGTGTCGCTTGTCCGTTGTAAAATAAATGTTTATGGCTTTTTAATATTGCACATTGTCTGCATAAATTTCACGGCGACGCTCATCTGCAACGTGTTTGGGCCCTGTCTCTGTCTGTCCCTCTCTTTCTGGCTGACTGTGATTTAAAATCAAACTAAATCTGCTGCCAATCCGCAGGTTGTTGAAACTTGAAACTCATAATTTTTAATTTATTTTATGTGATTTTTATTTGTCGATTAATCCCAGGCAGGCCGACAGGCCGGCAGGCTGGCAGGCAGCAACGGCCAGACCCGACGACGCTTTATGAAACCTAAACGTAGGAAATTTATTTCCAACCCAAGTCGAGGGGCCCAGACCCAAAGTCGGGCCGAAAACTCACCTCCAACTCAACACATAACACGAAATCAGATTAGCATGTTTTACAGTCAAACAAGGCACCTACAACAAGCACAGTCACTTGGCAGAAAAGGAACCCAGAGCTGAACTAAGCCAATCGCCATGGCATTCTTAGGAGACCCCCACCTCGGGGATTTGCTTATTGGAGGAGAGGCGAGTGAAAAAGTGAATGTGTTGAGTGCTTTCTCCTACTTTGTAATGTGCCAAATTGTTGTGGCCCCCAAGAATTATGGCCGAGAATCGCCCGTGGGCCAATAGCTGCCATAAAACACAACAAAGCCTTCGGAAAGCTGGCCAGCACTTGGCTCGGGGATGAGTCCGATATGGAGTGCATTCGCAGGCCCATTGGCTACCAGTTGGGCAGCCAATTTTCGGTTACCTCCATATATTTGAAGGCATTTCAATTGGTCTGCGCTCGGAGCATTAGCTTCGATGAATTGGCTTTCAATGAAATTTAAATGGTTTACGGAAAAGGTATAAGCCGTTACTTAACTGAAAACCCCATTTAAAAAGAAGTATAATTTTTAGTTATTAAAATATTTATATTGGTAAGCATATATATTTTTAATATATTGACTATTTACCCTCTCAAATTTTTTCATTTAGAATTAGTTGAAAAAAAAATTCTTAGGAGACTTTCCCTCAAAATATAAGTGTTTTTAATTTTTTTATTTGTTACGAACATTTCAAATACAAATTCGAAAAGGTTTTAACATTTAATTTGTTCAAAAGCCACTACCTGAATTATTTTTTCATTTTTTTATGTTTAACAAAAAATTGACAATATTATATAAACCCAAAAAACCGTTTGCAACTTCCAAAAAACACACTGAAAAGTCTCCCACGATCACCTGGTCCTGAGAGCACCTTCTCCTTGCCAAACGTACCCCTGTTTGCATGTGCGCGTGTCATCAGAGTTTTTGCTCCAGTTCCAGCTACAAGTGGCAATAAGGAAAACGCAACTCCCTCCGATCCGATCCCCCAGCCCAATTTCAACCTGACTATGGCAAGCCAGGGGAACCCAAAAAGCCAACTCCTGGCCAGGCACCCAAACAACAATTGATGGCAATTTGTTGATAAACATTTCGCTCGCAATAAATAAACAAATATTCCCTCAGCTACAAGTTGCGCCTATTTGCGAGGGGCAGCTGGGTGAAAAAGGAAGGTACAGAGTTGGCCATATAAATGCAAATGCTGCTTGTTTGCTCAGAGTGTGTGTGTGCTCTGAGGCAATTTTTCATTTGATTCCATCTTCATATTTTATTATGGGCCCCAGAAGAGACGCTTGGCCCGGTGCACTGCAAGGAAATAATATTATAACTATTATTGGAAGAAGCATTAAATATAATAATATATTTACAAATATATACCTATGAAAAGCAACTCTTAAAAATGCAAAAGCCCATGCTTTTTTATAATATATTGTTTTGGAACCAGTAGATTTTTCCTGGATTTTCTCCCTGTGCAGGGAGTTCATGGTCGGGTTTCGTTGCCCATTTGTTGGGGGCTCCTTTGGGCCCGTTTCCCATTTCCATTTGTCGTCGCTCGTTTCTCGCTTTTCGTTTGTGGCCGTGCTCCTTTTCTTTCGTTGATACCAATTTCGCGATATGACAAACTATGTTTGCATTTTAATTTTTAATGCGTGTGAATTTCGCTGGCGGCTGGTTTTCCAATTCTCTTTGGGGGACTCGAAGCGAGATGGAGAGCTCCAGATGCTCGTGTCATGATTTGCTGTAGCTTTTAATTGAAATTTTATGAATTTATTGCCTCAGTTTCAGTGGGGTGGGTGGGGGATTGGGTGCCGAGAGGCTTAGAGATCCCCCCCAAAAAATTACTTACAATCCCATTCTCATGTCTGGTGTTCTGTTCGTTCCCATTGCAGATGAATCAGACGTGCAAGGTGTGTGGAGAGCCGGCGGCTGGATTCCATTTCGGAGCCTTCACATGCGAGGGTTGCAAGGTGAGTTCGATGTTCGGATTAATTTGGAATTGATTTTATCTAGTTCGGAATATATTATGCTCCTTACGTTAAGACGATGCTATCAAAAAACGGTTATAAGTAAAAGATATCTAGCTTTTATAGCTTTGATCTCAGCTCAGTTAATTTTAAATGCTATAATTATTAACCTTAAATATATTTAAATACCGTATATTTAACTTTACATTGCTTGCATCTTTGGCTTGGTTTTCAAAGGGGGCCAATTATAATTTTTTCGCATTTCAGCCCCAATGTTTCCGTAGCAACAAACACTTTTGAACAAGCATTCCTCGGCGGCCCAAAGTTTTTCATATCAATCGCTCCAATCGATTTCAATAAATCGAATTCGCCGCCTTCGTGATGCAAACGCCGAGCAGCAAAAAAGTTATGAGGCCATTCTCCTCGAAACTGGAATGTTGGGCTCATCATAAAGGACGGGGGAGTAGCGGCAACAAATGGCTGCCCCAGGCTAAGGTCAAAGTTAAACAAAGCGCCCCACAAATAATTGATTTAAATACGAATGCTCCTTTAATGGTGGGATGATCATTTTTGTTCGTTCCGTTTCGTTTCTTCGCCGACTCGCTGCGCGTTCAGTGGAGGGATTTGATTTTGTTATTTATTTAGTTTTTTGTTTGATTTTTTGGCCGTTGTCGTTTTTTCTCCGCTTTTTTGCCCACGCCAAGGAGAAAAGGTCAACTAACGTACAATTTGTGGGTCAGCGTTATTTGATTTGTGCTTGGGCCTCGTTCGCAATGGCGTGGGCCTCGCTTGGCTAATTTAACGCCCACAAGAAGACGAAAAAAAAACACAAAAAAAGTAAGGAGGCCCAAGAAAAAACAAACAAACAAAAGTGAATCTGCCTTGATGCACAAAATTGCTTGTAAATAGTCGTCCGTCCGCCTGCTTCTTGAAACGAAACTGAAAACTGAAGACCAAGTCGCAGAAGAACGGGCCTGAAATCCTCCGTTTCCATTTCCATTTCCGACCCAGTAATCTTGATGCCCAATTAACCTTAAAAGTGGATTTTCGCATTGTTTCTGCTGCTTTTGCTGTTTTTGTTTCTGTCTCTGCTCAATTTTGCGCTTCGTCGTCAGCATCACAGCACCGGTGTTTCTTCCATTCAAAGCTCCACCTACGATCAGAAAACGACGGCAACTAACTTGAGTGCTGGCAGTTGCACTGAGAGAAATTTCGCATGCATATAAAATAAAATTTAGAAATGTTCCTTTAAAGGCAATTACTCAAAAGGCCCCGGTATAAATTGGAAATGCTTTTTATGGTATTTTATTTTAAATAAAGGAAAATTTTTTATTGTCTTAAATTTAAAGCGAATTTGTATTTATATTTCTTCTTTTTATAATCAATTCCTAAAAGTGTGTGTGCTTTTAAAGTCTTCAAGTCTAATGTAAACAAAGTATGTGAGTAAGAATGATAAAAAATCAGTTTAATTCTACATAAAATCAATGAACATACATACCATAAGTCTTAGAAAAATACATTTTCTTAATATTTAAAATTTATCCTGTTTTTTCTGCCCAGAAAATAAGTAATATTTATTTGTCACAACATATGATTAACTTATGGTATTTTAATAAATAATCTTTCTTTTAAATATATATAAAATACACACAAAAAATCTACAAAATATTTATAATGAAACTCGCATTAAATTCTTAGAAAGAAGAACTAAAAGGTGGTTAAAACCAAGTGACAATTGCTTTTCCCAGTGCATCCATTCAGTCAGTCATTTAGGCAGTCTGTCCCTTTGGTTGATTGCAAAGCCAGGCAGGCGGGCAGGCCGTGAAGCGTTGGTGATTTACTGCCAACATTGCAACTTGGCATAAGTGTTGCACAGCCATAACCTTTGCAACATGCAGCAGTGGCAGCCGCAGCAGCAGCAACAGCGGCCGTAGCAAAACAGCAACAGCAGCAGCATGTCCCGGGCTTTTGTTTCTTTCGCAGCTTTGGCTCTCAGTTCGGCTTTTCATGGCTCCTCCGCATTGAATTAAATTGTTTGTTTGCTTTGTTGCAATTGATTGTGTCTGTGGTGCCCCAGCCAACGGTTAATGCCGGAGGTGTAGGTGGTTGCCGCTTGTGCATGTCGATTCGCCTTACTTCTTCTTTTTTCGGCGGAGCGTTTAAGGAGGTCTGGGTCTCAGCAGCCCCGAACCAGCCGATGAATCATCACTAAAATATAATGAGATATTATTGTCGAGCATTGAAAGCGTTTTATGAATGACATCATGGGCTGCGTCGAAAGAAGTTGCTGAAGAAGCATGAATTTGATGGGGGTGGAGTCAAGAGTGTTATGGAGTGGTTCGACTGAGATATGTTAGATATTTAAGGCACTTAAATAACAAAAAATTATATATATTCTTATAAAGAATCAAATTTAAAGGTACTTCACCTTGAGGGACACACAAATTGGGAAGCATTACATTAAGTTGAACTACTAATTTGTTTACATTAAGGTTCTCAGGAAAATATCATTTTAATTATACCCGTTAATTTTATATATTTTTTAAAGAAAAAATCATATTCGATAGGAGAAAAAAAATATATTTAAAGATTTACTAAGTGCTTAATGATTTTAAAGTTAAATTAATTATACGACGTGTATGCCATTTAGATTTTTGTCGTTTCTACATTTCTTATGAGTAAGCTTTATTGCTTTGATTATATTACTTTTTTAATAAATCAGTGAAATATCTAATGTTTGGTTGAAATCTTTGCTTCCTAGATAAAAATCTAATTTTAACCGACGGCAACAGTGCGTATTAGTGATGCACATTTAGGCCAATGCACAGACTTTTCCACGCACTCTTAAAAAAATATTTATTTTGTTAGACCATTCAAACGTAACACTTATCTTGTACATTAACAATATATAGATTATTGATCAAATATATAGTAATTTACGAATAAATAACGATATTTTATTAACCGACTTGTTATCCTTTATTCTTCAAATTACAGTCCTTCTTTGGCCGATCGTACAACAACCTGTCATCGATCTCGGACTGCAAGAACAACGGCGAGTGCATCATCAACAAGAAGAACCGCACAGCCTGCAAGGCGTGTCGCCTGAAGAAGTGCCTCATGGTGGGCATGTCGAAGAGTGGCTCCCGCTACGGTCGCCGCTCCAACTGGTTCAAGATCCACTGCCTGCTGCAGGAGCAGCAGCAGCAGGCGGTTGCCGCGATGACGGCGCACCACAACAGCCAGCAGGCGGGCGGCGGAGCAGCAGGTGGCTCGGGCGGTGGGCCAGGAATGCCCAACGGGGTCAAGGGCATGTCGGGTGTGCCCCCACCGGCGGCTGCGGCAGCGGCACTTGGAATGCTCGGCCATCCGAGTGGCTATCCGGGTCTCTATGCAGTGGCCAACGCTGGTTCGGTAAGGAGTAAAGAGGAGCTGATGATGCTGGGACTGGAGAGCAGTGGCGAGTACGGCTCCCATAAGCATCCCGTGGTGGCCTCACCCTCGGTGAGCTCCCCCGATTCCCACAACTCCGATAGCTCCGTGGAGGTGAGTTCGGTGCGGGGAAATCCCCTCCTGCATTTGGGCGGTAAATCCAATTCCGGAGGATCTTCGAGTGGTGCCGATGGCAGTCAGTCGGGCGGAGGAGGAGTTGTGCCCGGGCGGCCACCACAGATGCGCAAGGATTTGTCGCCCTTTCTGCCACTACCCTTTCCGGGTCTCACTTCCATGCCCGTGATGCCACCACCTGCGTTCCTGCCCCCCTCGCACCTGCTCTTCCCCGGCTACCATCCCGCCCTGTACTCGCACCACCAGGGTCTGCTGAAACCCACGCCGGAGCAGCAACAGGCCGCGGTGGCTGCGGCGGCGGTGCAGCATCTGTTCAACTCCAGTGGGGCTGGCCAGCGTTTCGCCCCCGGCACTTCACCATTCGCCAACCACCAGCAACATCACAAGGAGGAGGATCAGCCCGCAGCGCCCAGAAGTCCCAGTAACCACACCAACAACAACCACCTGCTAACGAACGGTGGGGCAGCCGAAGAGCTCACCAAAAGGTTTTACTTAGACGCCGTGCTCAAGTCCCAGCAGCAAAGTCCACCGCCGACAACAAAACTACCGCCACACTCGAAACAGGATTACTCAATTTCAGCTCTGGTCACACCGAATTCGGAGAGCGGCAGGGAAAGGGTGAAGAGCAGGCAGAGTAATGGCCAAAACGAAGAGGATGATGAGGCGAGGGTGGAGGAGATCATCGATGGAGCCGAGGATGAGGAAGAGGAGGAGGATCTAGTGGTCTCCATGACGCCGCCCCACTCACCCGCCCAACAAGAGGCGGAAACCCCAGCCGAAGAGCTGCCAAATCCCAGTCCCGGCCAAGATAATCCCATCGACCTGAGCATGAAGACCACTAGCAGTTCCCTGAGCAGCAAGAGCAGTAGCCCCGAAATCGAACCGGGAGAGACCGAGATCTCCAGCGATATAGAGAAAAATGATACAGAAGATGATGAGGACGAGGAGGATCTGAAGGTAACGCCAGATGAGGAAAGATCCGATCCTGAGGCGGAGGCTCGTGAAGAGGAGGACAACAGTACCACGGAGACAGTGAAGACCAGCATTGAGAAGAGCCACAACAACAACAACAGTATCAGCAACAACAATAACAATAATAATAATAATAATAGTATCCTAAGCGACAGCGAGGCCAGTGAGACGATCAAGAGAAAACTGGACGAGCTCCTAGAAGCCTCCACCGAGAATGGAAAGCGGCTGAGGCTGGAGGCCCCCGTTAAGGTGGCCACCTCGAATGCCTTGGATCTAACCACTAAGGTCTGAGAACGTTTACAACAAGAAAAACCCACTGAAAACAAAATGACAGTTATCAGCCACTGAAGATCGATGGAGGCAATAGAAAATTAGCCCCCCGCTAAGACACCACCAAAAATGAGAAAAAAACTAAACAAACCGATACAAAATATACGAAACAATAAACGCATGTGAGTTATATAAATAACACGGAACATGGAACGGGCTCTTTGGGGGCAGGGAATTTTGACTCTGATTAACAAGCGCTAAATACGAGTTCGTGCCGTTTTGGCTAGATGTTATCACATCGTTTAAAACAACTAACCAAATTGCCCAAATATGCAAAAGTCGAGCGGCCCCCGACCAGGGATTTGCATATTGGGACCGAAAAGTATAACACAAATGTTATCTTTCCATAATTTATGCACTGAATTATAAACAAATTTTTCGGTTGCCCGCAAGGCGGCAAGTATACAAGTTCAGAAATCTAAAGTTATAAAGAAAAGCTAAACAAATGATGAAATGTAGAAGAAACTGTAGCAAAATATGCAAAAAGAGCAGCTTATCTGTATCGCGTGTGCATAATATCGTAGTGGAATTTGTAATCTCTAAGTTTCGTTTTCTTCTAAGCTATAAACCATATATAAAGTATAATATTAGACGACCTAGCTACTACTTAGGCATTTTCAATACCCCCCAAGAGTATTTGTTAGTTTAAAAAACATAAATATCGTTCTGTAGAAGTACCGCTGGTAGACAAATTTTGTGTAATCTCGTTTGGGGATTGCCCGAGTTATTAGTCACAATTAGCAAATTTTAAATGTACGAAGAATCCACGGATGTAAATGTAAAGCAAAGCGCACAAAGTTGTATAGCAAATAGCATAAATTATTAATCTTAATGTTGCATAAGTATTTTTCCTTTTCGTGTGATGATTTGGTATGCAAATCAGTCGAAATGATGATCAAGAAAATTATTATTGCTGTCACCACAAGAAAATACAAATAAATATTTAGATGAACACGAGTTTCTTGTATTGATTGGGCTTGGTTTGGGCTTGAGATCGGGTCTGGGTACTAAGACCACGTTACACGATCTACGAGATCGGCGGAGAAAGCTGATTTCTCAGACTCCTGCGGCGCTGCTTTGCCCGATGGCAATCAATAAAGAGAAGTATCTGCTGGATAAATGTGTCGCATAAAATGTATCTTCTCGCGCCGGCGGACGGAGCAGCTTAATTAGAAATTATCCCAGCGCCGAGGAGCCGGCTCTTAACCTCCTTAACCTCTTTCACACAACCTGCGATTCCCACCATTGCGCAAAAAGAACTTCAGGCACTGTGCATACCAGCAGCCAATCAATCCGAAATCTATTTCAATCAATCTTTGCGTAATTGTAAATACTTTCAGCATAGCTGCAGCTCCTCTTTCCCTCGCGATCGAGGTGGATCGACACAGAGCCACCAAGACAGACTGGCAGACGGACGGGCAAAGTCGACGGCAAATGGCGCGAAAATTATAGCAAAACGCTAGACTTTGGGACCTGGATTCGTTTCTATTTATTTCACACTTGAGTTGATGCACAGCACCAGATTGACATTTTGCAAATGCCCACGGCACCGGAGGAGGCAATTGCCAATTGGCAAAGTCGCAGCACAGAAGCTGTGAGCGATTCGAGCGACAAAACGCTGCCGCTGCCGATGCCTTCTGGGCCCTGGGCTCATGAATGAGGCTGAGCTTCGATCAATCACTGAGCGGAAATTCGTAGCTAAATAACCAAATACTAAATAAATACTAAAGAATCCTACGCAAATAGGATATCCCTCAAATAAAAGTACGTCTCTTATATGTCACTTTTTTCTTAAATTTATTAATATAGTTTTAAATGATAAATAAGTAAAAAAAATATTTTTAAACAAATTCTGTAACCTTTTAATAAAATAAAGTCCCTTAGATGTATGTTTACTTTACAAAAATATATTTTAATATTATTATTGGAAACAAGTTGGTTAAATTTAGACCCCATCAGTTTAAAAATACATCTTACAATATTAATTATTTAATATTATTATCATATATTATATATAAATAAAACGTATAGATATATTAATTTAAAAATCCTACTGAGCTTATTATATTATAAATGATAATGATTTCATATAGCGTAAGTTCGTGGTTTAAAATTTTTATTTAAGAACTGAGCTTAAGTTAAGGTAAGATTTGTATTTATAAATTAAGTTTACATAGCTGCAGTTGATACCTGGCAAATGTAATACTATTTTGTAATACCCTAACTACCTTTTTTCCCAGTGTAGTCCTCAAGGCAGGCTTGGCCGTCTTCTTCGTCGTTGACTTTGTTGTGGATTGACGCTCACAGCTTGACGAGTTGACGGGTTAGAGATCGCTAGCTCCGACTGTGACTTTTGGGCAGAGGGTGTCTTTGGGGGGCAGCCGAGGATCCGGAGACATGGGCGGCACGAGAGGGGGTCGGTGGGAGGGAAAGCGGGCTAAGTAAGGCAGTACATCCCAATGCCTCCTCGCATTGTCAGCAGTGAATTGTAGTGCAAATAAATTTCAATTGCGAGACACATTCTCCCACTGACATTGTTTGACACTTCTTCGGCTGCACAATTTGCATGTCGAAGGCGAGAAAGGCAGGGGAGAGCAGCGGGAGCCAGCAGATCTTTAAGTTTATTGTTTGATCTTTAAAGATTGGCCAACACCCAGCAGCGCCCGTTTCATTTTTTCTTCTTTCTTTTTGCTAACAAGCTCAGCACACAGTCGGATCCAGACGCTAAAGACGACGACGATGACGGTGATGAGGAAGACGCACCCAGGCTACCAATCTTAGACTTGGAGCTCCATTTACGGGCCATTCGAAGCTGGGCTGGTGTAAGTGATACACTGGGAGAGCTATGAAATACATGGTTTTATGAATTTCAAACTATGAATTAAAGCTCATTAGTCAAGAGCCAAGTCTACATATTTATATTTATTATTTCAGAATTTAATTACAATTTAATTTAAGTAAATAATAAAAAACCTGCTAACTGTAGAAATGTATCATATGAAGTCCTCCAAAATGAAGTAGTAACCACTGCTTTAAATACCCCTGTGGGAAAATAAAATCTAAACTTGTACTAACACCTGAAATCCAAAATATCTCTATAGATTTTACTACTTCTTCCGCCCGCTTTTCTTCCTCAGTGTGTATCTGCTCCAAATGCATTAAGTGTTTTGGCGCTTTTATTCGCTACCCACTCGCCGGGGAGTCGCAGGCGGAACAGCAAGACGACTTGATAGCTATGGCTACGGGCTACACCCTAATCTCGTGTGGACCACTTTCCGCACCTACAACAACACATCGCCCCGATAGAGCCGCCACCAACGCGCGATAAGTGTCTCCAGTGCGGTGGAACTCCCAGATGGATGCCACAACATCATGCCAGATACACAGATGGTATATGGCTGCAAAGGAAGGAAGCTGGTGGCCGGGCCTCTCGATATTTAACACCTAGACAGACGGAGACTAAACGCTCGAACTGGATTGGGGCATGGCCCGATAACTGGCGATGAAGCGTTGAAAACTCAGTCGCGGGCCCCACTTTTGGCTGCAATTGCCGCAATCTGCGAGTAACAAGCATAACACGCCCACTGCGCCAGCCAACTGGCCCGGGGGTCTCCAATTGGGCTAACAGTTGCACAAATGGAACGGAAATTGTTGGCCAGCCGGGCAAACAAAGTTATCAAAGTGGGCTTCGATTCGGGAGATTTATGGGAGCGGACTCAGATTGCCCCTAAACTGTTTAAACTGGCCCATGAATTCCAGGGCATTAAGTTACCAAAATAATCGAACAGTATTTTATCATTCAAATTAAATTTAAGGACCTTTCAATAAGGACCTTTAAAAATTATAATCACTGAGTTAATGGATCTCTTAGGTAAGTAAGATGTAAAGTTATCTTAAAGTATTTTTAATTTTGAAAAATATGTTTTTGAGTATATTATTACAATTAATATATTACCATATAGAAACTAAACTTAAATTATTAATTTTATTGAATTAATGAAAAGTAAAGGACGAAACATCCCCAAGGATAAACTAGTGCCTTATAATTCTGCCTTCCAAGCTAAATAAACATCGAGTAGCTCCACTTGAGATTTACTTACTGAACTCCGATCCCAATGATTCACAAAACGGAGACCTCGAACCGATTATGGAACAGGAGTTGCGTTTTGAGACGCATCCGATCGTTTTCCCAGGCTAAAAAAACAAGCCAGACAAAAGCCGCAGCCTAAACGCCGCTAAGTGCTTGGGTTTTGTGGTGTGGTGGGTGCCATGAATCGGGATAGAGTGTATCGGTGGTTTTGGGTTCAAGGGGTTTCTGAGGAGGGCAGAGAAGGGGCTACAAGAAACAAGGGGCACCCGGCATGACTTTGCTCAATGCGAGGCTTATGCGCATACCGCATTAACTACTCCATAAAAGGTGTAAAGAAATCACTTAAGTACTTGGATGTCACTCCTTTGTCAAACTAAATCATAGTAGGGAACGGACCCATCGTGGATCCATCTCTCTCTAGAGATATAAATACGCTTTTACATGTCTATATGCACGCAGAGAAATTCCTAGCCTATAATCTAATATCGCAATAGATATATATTTATTCATTTTACATTATTAATAAAAAGGATAACTTTACTTTAAAACATTAAAATAAAAAATTTATCAGATCTCTACAAAGAATGATGTTCATTTTTTCAGAGTAAAGAAAAATATACATTTCAAAAAATTAAAAAAAAATATATATATATAATTTTAATGAAAGATGGGGAATCATCGAAAAGTAAGTAAAGGGTTTTACAAGTTCCTTTGCTAAATGTTCTTTTCCAGTGTGTGCATATTCATAAGGAAAATATAGGCGTAGAATGCTTTCGGTTGTAAAGAATAAAACGGGGGAGTTTTATTGACAGCCGCAATTACCACATAATCATGCAACAAATATGATGGTTGCTGGCTTTTTCACGAAGGGGCTTCCCCTTCCCCAAAAAATGATGGGTGTTGTTGTTGCCGCTGCCGTTGTTATTATTGTTGCTGATGACGTAGAGACGACGTCTGAAAGGCAACGGGCTGGCAGGCAGCTCAACTCAACCGGAGTCAGCTCTACTCAGCGGACCTGGCAACGTGCTGATCCATTACGGCAGCTATCCCCCACTTTTCCCCATCGAGGAGCGACAATCACAGGTACCAGGTACATTTTGTCTAGACTTATTGAGTGATCGTGGCAGGAGCCAAGGCTGCAACACCAACAGCAACTAGAAGGCGCAGCCGTTTTTTTAATGGGGTGGCAATCACTTTGAACGGCGACGACGAGTCGAACGTTAAGGCCTGCACGAACGAAAAATACCAAAATAAATTTTTCAAAATATTATATGGAACTTTTGAATAATTCATGATCAAGAATTCGATGTGACATAAAAATAGAATGAAATTGAGAACAAATAATAAATAATTATTAAACTCTGTCTCAAAATGTATCATATACAGATTTATGCAGACGACCATTTAAATAATAATAATATTTTTAATTCATTCAGTTCGTTATTATACAACTATAATTTATATATATTTAATATTTTTCTATCATTTTATTTATACTTATACATTTTCAATAGAATTTACGTTTCTCCAGGTGTAGGAACAAAAGCGGAGAAGGGGGATGGGGATCTGAGGCAGGCCTCACAAATTATGGTCAGGAGGCGAACGATGCCGAAGAAAGCCCATCCAGCGTGGCAGAGGCTCGTTTTGTGCACTGAACTGGGTTGGCAGATACTTAAGAAATATGTTATTAAATAATAATGGAGTGCGTGGTTAATAGATACAACGTCAGCAGTGGCCAAAAGCACCAACGGCAGATGCAGTCTGAGTCTGAGGGAGTGTGCGATCGGTGCTTCGTTTGGGGCCTCATCGACAATCATTGTTAACAATCAATTAAGGAAATAAGTTGTTTATAAAATGTGGCTATTACTCGCAGATCGGCGGACCATCATAAATACCAGTAAACTATGGGTTTCCCCAGCATAATGCCGCCCACCTCTAAACCGCCCAACCACAGATAAAATATTACACTGGGCCACAGTAACACTAATTTCGAAGGTGAAAGTTTGGCTTAAAGAGTAAAAACTACCGAGTCAAGTCAATCATTTTTAAGGATATAAGAAAATAGTAATATATATAAAGTGAGAAAGAATATTGTAATTAACAAAATAATAAGGGACCATTAATATTTCTAGCACTAACGATATCTAAAGTGCCCCGAACCAACTTTCCCCCAAAGCACCTCACCGTTTATCAATCCAATTCCAAGTTGGCCACTGTAAATTGATGCTTGTCCGGAGAAGAAACAATCACTGTGGCCCCAATGCTGCTGGCGAAAATGTTTTAATTAATGTGGCCGACAGTTAATGAAACTGTTATAGTTATACATCCATACGCGAGTATGACTATACATTATTACCATATACGTAGCACTCGGCAGTCCACTTCGGGGAGTTTATTAACCCGACTAAAACAGAAATCGACAATCGATGGTTCGACTGACCAAAAAAGGGCTTTTTATATTCCAGTGAGCAGAGCGAAGATCATTAATCAAAACACCCCAGCAGGCGGCTCGAACTTTGGTAGCGGGCAGGGACCCAAAAAGACTACCGAACTGTACTACTTGACCACACCGAGGAAAAACTTAGGTTATTAAAAATGTGTACATTTTTAAACAACTTTTTTTCTTAGAAATTTATATTTTCCATCAGAAACCTAATCCTAAATAAGGATAAAGGCCAAAAAATATAAGTAAATGTTTTGTTTAATTTAGAGAATATATTTCTGCTCCAAACCTATCCTTATTTAAAAGATTTGTATTACAAAAAATTATAACAAATTAAATCTAGTATATACTAAAATTAATAAACAAAAAATCAAGGGTCGCTGAGAGCTAATTCCTAAATCCCTTTATAACTATAGGGATACTATCGTATTTCGGACCAATTTATACATATAGGAAAGGGATAGGTTTTTCCCCCTGTGCAGGTCTACAAGCGGGCCCAAGAAGTAGGCCCCATATGATTAGTGGCGGTGGCTACTTTAATGAGCGTTAACTGCCCGGCCTCAAAGTTCATTAGGTGCAGTCGGCTTATGATTGATGCCCCCAAACAAATGGCGGAAAATTCTGGTGCCAAAATCAGAATCGAAATCGTCCACAAGTCCGATGCTCAAATTGAAACATAAATCAAAATTCCAGTTTGAATTTGTTGCTCTTTGTTTTTATCCACTGTTCCACTGACTTTCGTATGCTTTTTATGCGGAGAGTCTTTTAAAATCAATGCGGAAACCCAATCAGTCAGTTGCCATCTCCGAATCTCTGGCCAAAAATCGCACAATTTCGGACTTCGATCAGCGCTCAGCGCATGTGGCGTTAATTTTGATTAATGGCCGAAATTGCCGGCTGACCATTTTCGAATTTTAATTGTTTTCAAATCGGCGGGCGAGTCCGCGAGTCCGCGAGTCTCGTTCTACAAATAATTATAAGCAGTTTTTAATGATGGCCCCCAGAAGGAGAATAGCCAAACAAAAGCTCCTAGCAGCAGCACTAATTGTTACAGATCCAGCGAAGAGGCGCACAACTTGCTACCAGTTCTGACCCGGGGCCTTTGTTTGGCTTCTTGAGCGCTCCGAAAATATATATCTTTTTACTCTTTTCGGGTCCATAAAAGCAAGTGCCGCTAAATGGCCAAAGGGGTGGACAGGCGGACAGGCGGACAAAGGCCGTTTAGGAGGGGGCACGTGCTCAATCCGACTCACAAAGCCGATCCGAAAACAATTAGGCGAGCATAGAAATGGATTTCGGAGGCAGGAGGAGTTCGCGGTGAAGATGAGCTCGGAAATAGCCCAGCGAAGAAGTCTCAGTTAAACATACTTTCAAGTGAAGATATAACCGAAAGTATTCTTGGAAAATAATTTAGGTGACGAGGTAGGCTTTTGAGAAGATCTTAAAAAACGTTAATAATTTAATTGATTTCATAGGTACCACTCTAAAATTATATTTAGGATTGCAGTTCAATAAAAAATATAATAAAAGTAAGTCAACTATGCCAAAAATATTTTTTACTTCAAGTTACAAAATCACTTACAATTTTATACATTTATTTTAAGTCTTGAGATTGCAATTAGGTTGTTGTCAGGTTAGGGAACATATAGCTTTAATAAAAATGAACATATATACGAATTTAAGGCATATATATCTGTCTCGACTAAAATATATGAAAATATAAAGTACATGTTTCTTGAAAAAGGAGTCAATTGATCATCGTAATGTTTTTATAATAATAAACCATCTGCTTCGAATGGAATGTAATGGATTTTTTATGTACGGCTCTTTCAATAAAACTCCCTGCCATTATTATCATGACTTACTAGTAAACAGAATGATTCCCAGAAGAATCTCCCGAAGAATCTCTATCCTTATGGCATACCTCAAATAACTGTAACCCGAACCGAACCTCCTCCCCCGCCGATGCATCCTTCGCCCGGCCTCAAATCCATCAAAAGTCGTTGATTGTTCTTAATTGCCCTGAAATTGCATGACCACCTACTAATCTTGGCCGTTCCGAGGGAATCTTGCGGTAGATCCCTTTAACCTTTCCCCACCGAAAAATACGAAAAATGCCCGGCTCCGATGGCTTTTGTTTTCCACTGATGCAGCTGATGCCTTTGCCGCTCCGCTGCTGAGGATGGGATGCTGCTGCAAATTCCATAAATCTGTCAAGCGGGGAGCGTCGCACATCTTGCACTTGTTCTTCTCTGGTTCGCGAAAATCTTGACATGTGAAATACGCAGATTTGCCAGGTTTTATGGGCCGCACTTGGGAGCGGAGGACCACAGAGGCAGCCGTGGTGCCGCATGCAGCAGGTTGCTGCCAGCGAGCTGCAACTCGGGCTGCTCCATGTGGCATGCATTCCGTGCATTCGCCCAGTGCCATAAACTTTGGCTAAAAGCGCACCAAAAGCGGCGGCGGCAGCAGCCAAAGTACAAAGCGGCCGCTCCACACACAGATGAACTTGCCACATGGTCGGGGCGGGAAAGTAGGGAAGGGGGAGCACAAAGGGGCGGAAAGGGTGACGGGAGGCAGGAGGTCGGTGGGTGGGGGCAGCCAAGATGACCCGGGCACTTGAACTGGCTCTGGAAGCTCATACACGGGATGCCTGCCTGGATGGATTGATGGATTGCAGCTGTAGTTGTTGCTGTTAAGCACAGTGAGAGAAAATTTAATCTAGGAAATGCGCCAGGTTCATAGTCAAGGCCAGAACCAAAATAGTTCTGAAATATCATTAATATTGATTATCAAAATTCGAAAAATATTGATCAGATAAGTAAAAAGAAAATTCACCTCTTTAATAATTTTTATTTTAAAAAAGAAAATACTAAATTAAATCATAAATAATTTATTCTTGAAATATTTTTGTATAGGTTATATTTGTTTATCCGTGTAAATATGGAAATTACTTGAGTAAGAAATTTTAAATAGATTTCTTCAGTGTACTACTGCTGCTCGGTGCAAATGAAGACCTGCTCGGCCTGCCACTTGCCACAGAACACAGGAAAAAGATACAAAAAGCATCGAAAAGCTAATTTAAAGCAATTTAGTTTGAAACGCGCACACATTTCCATGCCGCGCCGCAGACGAAAAGCATCTGCACGAAATGAGGTTGAATGCAATGGCAACTTCAGCCAGAACAACAGCCACATTGGCAGTAACAATTTTTTGAGTGCGACGGACAGACGTTTATTTATTAATCCAATGGTAGCAGCCGCTTCTGATGGCCCTGAGTTGATAGTCCCAAGACATTGACACAGGCCCAAGAGTAACTAGCCACGTTCACTCGCCACCTTTTGCAATTATCCGATTGGAAATTCCGCTAGAGCTGGAGTTTCTTCAGAATTTTTATGATATATGGTGTCAAGAACTTTCGGGGCTACCAGGTTACAAGTCCAATGAACTGTAGTTCTTTGAGAGCGCACAGATACATCAAATTCGGAGGTTTCAGCGAAATATCAGTTCAAGTTTGGAAATATTAAAGGAGAATAGTGTTCTTTTTTCTCTGGATGGCTGGGGCAAACAGCGAAGAGAAAGGACAACTGGTAAATGCTCTAGTGCCATAAAAGATGATTTACAGATGCCGAATCGCCGCGAAATTTCTTAGCCACCCACGGGTCCATTAAGTGGTTAAATCAGGTGCTGATGGTTGTCCCGGAGCTGCTGCCACAGGTCGTATACTTAATGCTCGGCCTGCCGTGCCATTCTAACTGTTATCATTATTGCAGCTTGTAAAATTTTGAAGAAGCAATCTAAAGAAATTCAACTGGGAATAAAGTTTACAGCTTTTTGGGGAGATGAGTTAAGTGCAGTTTAAAAACTTATTGGATGAGTAATAAATAAGACGAGCCGAAAACGTTTTTGCACTCGGGAAAAAAGGTTGAAGTCAGGAAATATTCTTAGGGTAAAAATAGCTATTGCTGGTTGGTTGGCATTCCAAACGAAATAAGAAAAATGTTTATAAGACAAGCATTTTAATAAATCCAATGCTAGGAAACTAGTCCAGCTTCTTGAGATTTTTTCCCTGTGCAGACAATAATGGCTTACTGTGCAAAACGGCAATAAAAACGTAATTAAAGTCTTTCCAAATAGATTGAAGCATCGGCGATACCGAAAGGGTAAAGCGTATTTTGGACTACTTAAAAGCAGACTCCGAAAACTCGAACGCCTTAGAGGCCAGAATTTTATTTTTGGCGATTTTTAGCTGCCTTCTTTTTGGCAAAAAGCAATCTAATTGCTTTCGGTTTTTGCCTTTTGTTACCGGCTACTGCAGGGCTAATGAACCAATTACTAGTGGAGGCCATAAAAAATAGTAACGGCCGCAGATCACAAAATAGAAAAGCGGGCGCACAGTTTAAGTGCCTTGGATTTGGTTTTGGATTTGGCTTAGACTAGAGCAGACCAGAGCACATAGACTAGAATTCCCACCGTCACCAAGTGACTAACTATATGCATAGCGCGGGATCCAATCCGAGATCATGGCTGACCTCAAAGCCAAGCTAAAACGAAACCGAAAAGCGGCGGAGACCTCAACTAGACCGACATTAAACAGCCGAAAAGAGCCGCCAGGCAAAACGGCCAGCCAACCCAGCAACCCAGCAACCCGGCAACCCACACTGCGATCCACCAACTCGATCCATCGCTCCATCGATTCCGAGGTGCACGATGGAAAACCCCGGAGAGAAGGAGCCTGGTAACAATATCGAAAATGCAGCCAGGCACAGAAGATATTGCGACTGTCATAAAACAATATTATTGGCATTATTACATTTAAGTGTTGACAGCATAATAAAATAATTGTCGACAGACAATTTACAACTAGGCAGAAACAAAAAAGCAACCAAAAAAAGAGGAGATATCGTTTCCGAGCGTTTACAGAGTTTTTCTGCAACGTCTGACTGGCTGGCTGGCGGTTGGATATCATGTTGATTCCCATGTAAAACACTTTTAAAAATCACACTCACAACTCAAACCGAATGCAAAGTGCAACAAGTCATCAAAGGCAGCCCAAGCACGGCTGGAAAATGGAAAGATTTTTCATAACCGCCGAGAGATCAAAAGAATTGTGCGGCGCTTAACGCAGAGATGAGAAGAGCTTTGGCTCTTTTTTTTGTTTTCCTACTTTTTTTAGTTCGGGCTCGGCGTTTGGAGTTCCCTCAACGACGACGCTCATTCATATAATTCACCCTCATTTCATAATAAATTGCTCTCAATTGATCACGACAATCGACAGCGATGAAAAGTCATGCCAAAGTTGACTCTGCGAGCGAGAAAACCGAAACGAACTCGAGAAAGGAAACATACGATACGAAATCCAATCGCAATGTTAAACCAAAGTAAAGCCGGGCAAACTTAAATTGGCAAAAAGGTGCGACGGTACACGGAGAAAATAATATATGCAGCTTGTAGGTTTTTTTTTTTAATATTTTGAATTTTACCTATATATTTTAAAACATTTGTCATTAAAAAATAGAAGACTCATTATACAAAAAATCAGTGAATTTGGTTAAGAAAATAATTTATGATTAACTAGCTTAATATTTAATAGTATGTTTTTTATATTATGTAATATAAAACACAATCTTTAAAAAAACACAATCAGTGTAAAGTTCTTTTAAGATACCTTGTGCTTTAAAATTCTAATACTGAATTAAAAAAAAGGTCTTTAATTTCTTTAATAAATTGAATCCTCAGTGCAGTCGTGGAAGGCGTTCATCTCCACTGATGCTTGGCGGCGTTAAGTTGTAGGTGCAGACTGGACAGAATCACCCACAGAGCCACCGCTGCGGCTCCCCGCACCACCATGAGCCACCGCGAACCACCGCGAACCGCAGCCAAGCAAATAAGTCATATGCCAAAACAGCTAAAGGTTCCTGCCCGGCTCGATAGGAAATTGCTCTAATATTTTGCCTTTTGTCTGATTGGAAATATTGCAGGGCACACTCAGCCCAAGTGCCGAGAGATTCCCAGTTCTGCTCTGCCCGCAGGAGGAAGATACTTTTGCCGCTGACTGTGTGGATTGATGATGAATTATGTAGAGCACGAAAAGCGAGTGCATTGCTGATGATGCGGTGCCTCCTGTGCCTGATGGCGGGAAATGATCTCAGCGGAACTGAACTGCACCGAAATGAGGTGAGCTGTTGGCTTTTGGTGTGGGAGTTGGGCTGATTTGCCAATCGCTCACGAACTAGAGGAATTTTAATGAAAGCAGCAGTGGAAAATAAACAAAGATGTGCGCAGATCGTTTTCGAAAAGATTTTATAGAGCAGCGGAATATAAATGTGGAGAACTGTAAATAACTTAAGCAGTATGTGTAAGTGTTAGTTAAAATCTAAAGGAATTGCCCATAAAATGTAAATTCTACTATATTTTTCTTTACTACCTTTTTAACGCGGTTTTTATTGATAGCGATTCGCTAGAACCCAATAATCAATATATGAGAGCATCAACAATCGTCATAGACAAAATCACACCCCTCTAATGATACTGAAACGATAAATCTCTAATTGACGGCAAGGCAAATGAAATTCGTCGGAAAAAGTTGTGTAAGCAATTCGACCGACATTCTTTCGCAGACAGGTGACCGGGGTTAGTGAGACGTTTCAGGTGAGTCACAACCGCCAGACTTTGCTTAGTCAAATCATTTGGCCAACTAGAAAAAAAACGGGTAAGACAAGATGACACAAGGAGATTTCTTGGGGGGAAGGGGTACTTCGCCGACTGACCCGTTACAAGTTTACAAGTCTGAGCTGCTTTGTTATTAGTAAGGTTAGAACCGCGGGACACTAAAATCACGCACTGAGAGAAAGCTCTACATTTGGGCTCGGTTCACTTTCTTTTTAGGGTGTAAATTTAAAATTATATCTTCAAATACTCCAAATGTTAGTTTTGTTAGTTTATTTTGAACTTAAAATGCTCATAAAACATTTATTTTATTTCATTACTCTATATTTTTGCTATTTTATATTTGTTTAATAACCTTTTTCCCTCTCTGTGTGAAGACGTCTTTGGCCAGAATCCATATGGTCCGGCGCAAACGCATCGAGGAATCGGGAAAGAATAGAAGATGCCACGATGAACCCAGACCCACATGCACTTTGCGGTAAACGAAGCCGTCTGCGGCACCAAATTGTGTTATCAAAAGCCTGGGAATTCGCCCTGCATGCCCACCAACCAGCCAGCGACCCACCTACCGAAACCCAAAAGCCGAACCCCCATACGGGCCAGGAAAATTGTGCAAATTTTTCGTACAGGTAGCACACACAACACAATGAGGCGGCAGGAAAAGCTGGAAAAGGGGAAAAGCAAAACTCGTTAGAGTCTGCGTGTGAGAGCCAGAGTCCAAGTCGAAGTCGAAGTTGAAGATGCAGCTGAAGACGAAACCGAAGCAGAGCACTGAAAGAAAATGTGGATTCTAATTAAACAATTTATTTTTTATGTTCTCTAAAAGATGATTCACATTTAATATCCTATAAACACTATACCAAAGCAAACGATAAACATGCTGTGACATTTTATTTTTTCTAATAACATCGGTTTTTAACATGGTTTAGATCGTATTTTTTTAATCTTGTGTAACAAAATTGTATTTTTAATTTTGTAAAGCCTTAAAGTAATTTAATTTGTATCACTGTAATTTACAACTTTGGAGGATGTCAGTTTAAAAATTCTAAAAAAAATAAACATTCTGGTTTGAGTACCTATGATTTCTCTGAGTGATCGCCGCTAACCCGAACTGAACCGAACCGGTGTCCACTGGCCAACAACATTGCATTATTTCACCAAATCATTTCATGCCACATTAATCCACTTTACCACCACCATCATCATCATCATCGCCGCCACCACCGACATCACCAGCACCATCGCCACCACCAAGTTGTCCAGCAGGCAACTGGCCAAATCTTGGGAACTTTCCTGACCAGCAACACGATCATGATGACGACGACGTGTGCCTAGAGGGTGTCAATTGTTGCATATGAAAGATTCGCAATTTGGGGTTGCCATGTGCTGGGAGTTGCTGTTGAAGTTGGAGTCGGAGTCGGAGTCGGAGTCGGAGTTGGAATGGAGCTCAATTTACTATTAGCGTGACTTTTGGGTTAGTTTTTCTATTCGTCATGCAAGGCATCGCTTATTGGCAGGCATTTTCCGACTCGTACGGCCATTTCCATACTGCGGGCCAAATGGCCCCGACTCTTAAGTGCTTTATTGCATCAAGTGATCTTCTCTATAAACTCGAATAGGAAAACAAAAAGAGCCGAAAATTATTTGGGAAAGGAACACTAAAGATTTATTCCTACACGGTAGTAACCAAATCGGAAGAGAGATTCAGTTGTGAAAAGATTTCTAATTAAAGTCAAGGTCCATTGCTTTATTGAAAACGTAAAAAAAAATCTTAAAGTTAAAAAAAAGTTTACCATTTCTTCAACATTTCTTAAACAGATGTTCATTCAATAAATCAAAAAATATGAAATCATTTTTATACAATGTATGTACTGTAAATTATTTTTCGTGGTGATATCTTCAAAAAAGTGAGAAGGAATACGTACGGTTTTTCCGTAACATTTTCAGACCTGTTGCAAACCATATCCTGACTAATCAATTACAATCACTCCAGAATAAGATCATCATTCAAGTGCAATCTCCGCGCAAAAACCCGAATGATAAACGATGCGCTGAGCAATCAGAGTGGAAGACAAGCCAACTGATCGATCCTGTAAGTTCCACTGCCACGATGATTACGATGATGATGATGAATGTAGAACAACAGCCAAACAGCATTAAGAGCTGATTGATCGCCTAAAAGGTTTTATTAAGTCATAGCCGCGATCCGTTTTTCTCTTTTACTTTAGTTGTTGCGGAGCCCATCTGTTGATCATATGTAATTTATTTGTCATATCACGTGTTAAACATTTAACAACTCATGGGCTAGGCCAGGTCCTGCCTGCCATCCCGCCGATCAGCCTGCCTTCAGATCAACCACTATAACCGGAGGCAAGTGCACAAGACCAAGTCGAAGTCGGTGCAGAAATCGAATAAAAAATAAAAATAAGTTGGGGCTATAAAGAACGAGCAGGGGAGAGAAGAAAACATTTGCACAGAGATCAATCTTGTGGCTGTAGAAAGAAAACCCAGGCAATAAGTCAAAACAATGGCCTGTCGCCAATGTCGTCGTCTTAGGAGTTGTATTCATACACTCAGAAAAATATTGAGAATAGATAAAAAAGCAATGCGGAAAGGGGTTGCATGTTTTTAAGCCTGATAGGTATTACTTAAGATTCTAAGGATTTATTAAATATAGATTATAAGATAGGATTTTGGGAACTATAAATATATTTATATTAAATAAAATATAATTAAAATATCATTGCCTAATTATAAAGACCACTTCTATGAAGGATACTTTATAAATTAGTAAGGACTTACTTAAAATTTATTTAAAGACAAGCTTAAAAAACCATTAAAATAATAAAAAAAAAAGGATCACATAAATGTTTCTGCATCGTTGCATACTTTCAGAGGCAAATCCCAACTTTCTATGTTGATCGCTAATCAATAAAATAAATGAGCCATGCTTTATAATAACAAACTTTAATTATAAAGCATTACAATTTACAAACTTACTCAGCATTTTTTTCAAAGAGAATACACTTTTTCTTGAGTGCAGTCTGGCTTTCAGTTGTCGGTTCATCGGCTGCTCAGAGTCCCCCTTTGGCAGTCAGTCAACCCCACGAAGATTAGCCTTGACTCTGGGCAATGCTAAACGAGCTGAATGAGTCGGGAATGAGACAGTAATGGGCTTCTTTAGTTGAGATACTAGACAACCCGAAAGGGGGGCGTGGGTGGGTGGATCGGGCGGTTGTCGTGGTAAATGTGGTAAATGTGGTAACAGCAGACGACACTGATTGTGAGTCCTCAAGCCGGAGTCCCGAGCTGGAGGAGCTGCAGATGGACTGCCCGATAGGAGAGCCGTCTTCTGGGGACTGGAGAATGTGTGCGCTGGAAAGTGAGACAGGAGGTCAGGTGGCTGCTCAAGTTGGCCAGGTGAATGGAATGGAAAGCCTGGAAGTCCTTCTAGGGTCATGACGGCGGCTGCTCTTTAGCCGCGATTCAGGCATCACTATTAATTATGAGACTTTTGATTAATCGAAGGATAAGATAACATGAAAGGAAATGCCTAAGATGCAGAATGGAACTTGGAAGGTGCTAGAAAAGGCCGCTTTTCGAACATTAAGATGGTCCGGAATGGTCCTCGTAGAAATAATTAGTTTAAGGTAAGTAATATTTAAATTCAACAAACAAATTACCATGGGGAAAACAATATTTCACACTCTATAATCACCCATATGTGTATAATATTTAATTTAAATATATTTGTTTTAAAGTTTTCCCTAAAAAACTATATTTATAGAGCTTTGAATGGAATAAAATGGATTTATAACAAAACAAACAATAAAATCGGTATAATGGATGATTCTAGAACGCACTCAAATTAAAGACCACCCAACACTGCAGCCAGGTACAAAGTTACCATCAATCCAAATAGCTCCGATCTAATCCTATTCTCTGGGAGACTGAAATCCCATTTTTGCCCGACAGTTTTCACCGAAAAACGGCAGGTCTTGCGTTGTGATTAGAAAGAAGTGAGCAGGAAAATCAATTTAAATAGCGCCATGTGAGCATCAGAAGTCAGAAATCGAGGCTTGCACAATGCCGGCGATTGAGGCCGCAGCCGTCGGATGACAGGCAGGCACCACCGGGCGAGCCGGGGCGCAATTACACCTCGGTGGGGCAGGTGGTGCTCCTGCCACGGATTCGCATTCGGAGTCGGACTGCGATCCAGTACACCGCTCCTGCTCGGCTTTGGTCATTCACACGTCTTGTTAGCGCGTCTTAATAAATTGCACGCAATCAACCTGCGCGCTTAGCTCCATTTAAGCGAGTCGAGCGAGTAAATCTTGGCCAGAGCTGGGATCTGAGATCTCCGAGCTCACAGCATGTGGCTGGTCAGCGGGCACCTTTTACTCCGGTCGGACAGCGGACCCATGGACGGACTCTAGCTGGGGCAACGAAACCGATCGGATGGTAAGTAATTGATTGCGCTTCAATTGCAATTACCCATGAGCGGGGCGGCGGGGGGCGACGGGGGCGCCACGCGAAAAAATACGAGTAAACTTGTGTAATTGTGGCGTAATAATGCGATTTCCGAGCCAAGACTGTGAGGCGACAGCAATTTGCTACCTCGACACACTCAAAATTATAGTTTAACCTATAAATAATTAAGCAAATATATTTTAAGCTGCAACTCCCCAAGCCGATTTAGGTTCTTAGCAAAGTTATATTTGGTACTTCTTTATTTATTTTTATAAATTATACTTTATATAAATATTTTCTGTACTATTTATTATCATAGAAAATAATTGATAAATACCCAACTCAGGTTTTATAAATTTAAAAATGACATTTAATCACCAATATTTAATGATCACAATGAAATTGTACAGTTTAATTGTCTGGAATTTAAAATAAATAAATTAATGATATAATATCTTTTTGGATGATGCCACTTTGAAGTATAAACCATAATCCTTCAACCAGTAGACCATCATATCCCCAACAAGAAGTACGAAGAATTCGTGGAGCGTGTGCGTGAGAGTGTGGCGCCACCTATGGCGGAGGACCTAAGCCCATAATATTTCCTGCCCCGGCGGCCTGTGCCCATATCCATATCTAAAAGCGCTGTTCCCACGCACACTCGTGGCCCAAACTCAAGCCAAACGCCACTCCAGCGGAAAACTACTCCACTGCACTCGAGGCAGCAACAACACCTCGCTTAGCTAAATTAAACTTCTTTATTTCAATTAAACGTCTGTCCAGCCTGTCTGTCTCCGTCCCAGTCGCTTATGCGCTCACTTTGTCATCGCCGAGCCCAAAATCTCTGGGTTTTGAGAAGTCTGAAAGTCGAAATGTGTGTGGCACAGCAGAAATGAAACGGGAACAACGCGAGCAGCACGTCGAGAGCCGAAGCTGCGGCTCTGGGCCCGGTCTGCATCCGAAAAGCGTATAGTACGAGTATCTGTATCTGTATCTGCGCCTGCGTTTGCGTTTGCTTTTGCGTCTGGGGCTTGGGCCTTTTGTCTGGTTCCTCGGATTTGCTGCTTGTAACCTCACCTTTAACATCCCACATGCGTCGGCTGGCGACCAGGGACTTGTTAGATTGCCACACTCATGAACTGAATCTGGATGGCTGCCAGAGTCGGGGATAAGTCCCTTGGTTTTCATATGTGCCTGGGTGGTTTTGCACCACGAAAAAGGGGGAGCTGCCAAAAAATACAGTCTTAATACCGAAAGAGTTGGGATCTAGAAACCTTGACTTGTAATACATTAAATACTGATTATTTATTCTTTTCTTAAAGATACAGTTCCTTGAAATCCTAAAGAGGCTCAACATAAAGAAAAATGTTTATATTTTTTTGCTTCAGAACAGTATACCATCTTTAAATCCATAGAACTATTTAATTAGAGTCTTCTTTGACTTTCAATTAAACACTAAATCAGAATTTTAAATGGTTTTCATACTTGGTAAAAATATCTATTATGTTTTAAAAAAACTTCTCTTTTAGAGTATTTTCCATTCTTTGCGTCACATTGTCACGACATCGGTTATTGTCTTACTGCACGGGACACGTCATCCGTTTCAGGAGTTCTTCTCACCCAAGCGAATGCAAATGATCGATAAATAAATATAAATATTATTTTAATTCGAAATTGCACACTGAGACCTTACCTTAGACAGATCGGATCAGAGTTCAACGATTATTATGATTACTCTGGGGGCGTGGGCGGTCGCAATAAACAAATAAACCCAGGAGCTACTGTGCTGAGGCGCAAATTGGCCAAATGGGCGAAGGTGTGTATTTCAGGGCGTTTAATTAGCCGGGCCAAGCCTTGGGCCCAATCTGAGAAACGCAGTGCGGCCAGAAGGGCGAAAAAAAAAATACTTTGGGTGGCCAAACAGGAAGTTTGCCACACGCAATCAGCATCAAGTCAAGAGACGAGTCGAGATGAGATGCGCTGGGATGGCATGAGAGTCTCCCAAGACTGCAGCGGGTCTCGGAATCCCCGAGTGCGAAACCGAGTCCGCATCCAAGCCAGAGTCCGAGTCCGGGTCTTGGCCCGGGCACATTCCAAACTCGAACTAGACAAATATTGATGGCCGCTCATCAATAGCCACAGCGGCAGCACCACCAACACCACCTCAATCACACTCAAAATATTAGTTTAAAAATCTGTTTAGAATTGCCTTAGAACATAGAAAACGATAGAATTCTAGGATTTATACTAAAACTATCCCTAGTGAAAGCATTGATTTTATTAAAAATTGATTTAATTACCATTTATTTTTGATAAGAAAAAAGGGAAGGCAAAATTGTCATGTCCTTTTTTGTTTTTAATATAATATGGCAATTGGAAAATATACCAATGAATTGATAAATCTTTAAGCTGTTAACTAATTTTTAAGCCCATTATTGTGGTTATAGCCCTAAATTAACACATCTAACACAACTACAAACCTAATAAAAGGGATTAATCAATTTTATTTTTCAACTTCAATAATCATATAAATTTTGTTTTTTTAATTTCCTCCATTTATTGAAAATCAAAGAAAAACATTTATATTTAAAAATTAGGAGAAAATCCATTTTTCGCTCAGTGCACTAGCAAAATCAAACGCAGCTGAAATGAAGAAGAGAAAAAAGAGCGCGCAGATTTTTTCTTAGCGCATTGCGATTGATTTATTTACCACGGCTTAGATTTACCGCCTTGCGAGTGGCATTTTGGCATTGTGCTGATGATGCCCCAAAGTCTTCTTCTTCTGCCCCAGCCTCCCCAGCCCTCCCCAGCCACCCCCTGTTAACCCCCGTGTGCCCCGCTGCCTTAACCCCTGAGCGACGGCATCATCATCAGCGGCACTTGCGGCAATATGGCCCGTTTGGCCTGCAGTCCGCAGCTCGAAAGCGCTGCATTTGATTTGGTTAGGCCAACTTGTTCATGTCCATCGCCATCTAGCCAACTAGCCAACTGGCCGTCTCTTTCGCTTTTGCATCGTTACACAAAACCACAAACAATTTATATTCCCATCAAACATTTTGACCGCAACGCTGATTCATCTTAATCAATTATAATCTTTTGGATCGTTCCCCGACCGCTTTTCTCTCCCCCTGTCCAAGTAATGAGCGAAAATATATACACTATTATATGGTATGCTATATATATATTTTGTGCAGACTGCAATGGGGAAATGGAGGGGTCGATCGGCGGAGAGGTCGTCTGCTGGGGGCAACTGCGTGTAGAGATTTGCTCCACAGGCATTGCCCAGATAAGATGGACTAGACACCGAAGCCAAGACCCGGAGCCGAGTCAAACGATGTTCGAGGAGCGCGAAAGATCGGGACGGGCTTAGGCAGATTGCATGCCAAACAATGGACATGGACATGGAATCGGGAGACCGCGATTCAATGCGGGGACCTATTTAGCGGAAAGTATGGTATAGATAAATTAAGATAAGGTGTCAGGCGGCGAGTAATCGCCAGGCAACCAGGGTATTGCAGAAAATAAGTCAGAGAGGGGTTTTTATTTTAATACTCAACTTTGAAAGGGCTTAGAGCAAGGTTAATATATAATATTAAGACCACACCTATAACTAGTTAGAGAAGGCTTTTACTATTAATATTAGACTTAAAACAGTGCTAGAAACAAATGTACTACCTTATATAAAACTATATCATCAAACAAAAATTAGATTGGCTTAAACTTGCACGAAAAATAAATTTAAAAATACAAAGGAAGTATAAAATTTTAGATAAAATAAGACAAAAATAAAACAATTTTCAAAAAATAAACCAGACAATTTTTTCAAGCAAGATAGATATTTTATACTCAGACTAAAAAATGTAACTAATTTTAGATAGCCAAATAAATATTGTAAAAAATTAAAAACAATATTAACTAGATGAAGAGAAATTATTAAATTACCTTTATTTTTTCAATACATTTTAAAATCATAGAAGCATTTTTGCTTTTCTTTAGGAAGTGAACCTATTTCAATGATAAAATTATAAATAAATCTGTCGTGCATACGCCAGCCTCCGTTTTTTAGCAAATTATCTTCGACACATAATGCATAGCAAATCCCAAGTTGCTTAACATTTTTCACCTTTCCGCATAGCCTTATGACCCCTCAATCTAATCAAGATCTGCGCAGCTGTCCTCCAATCAATCATTCCCAAATAAGTGTCGGCCATCGACACATTGATTATTCAGATTCATTATCAAAACTCAGAATCTACTTCCTGTTGTCAGGTTTCAGCCAAAACATTTGGTTGCATTATAAGCCAGCGATCCACCAGAAAGCATCTTCTCGCTTACGAAGATATATAAGCGGAATCGAAACGAGACGAACCCAATGCCAGCTCAATCAGAACTCACTCTCCGTTCGCTATAATTACAGGCCATACCCCCCGCCATCATCATCACGATATTATCAATCAACGGGCAACAACCGCAGAAACAAGAGAAAAACAACCAGAAAAGCTGTCAAAGCTCACACCGTTTCTTCATGCTCAATTTTCAATTACAAATTACAAAAGTCTCGCGCGCTCGCAATTGTTTAATTTACAAATCATGTGAACCAATTAAACAGCGCGCCAATAACAACAGCAATACGATACATAAATACGAGAAAAAATCGAAGAAAACAACGGCAGTGCCACGAACAAGGCTTAAATAGATTTTACTTGTTAACAATTATGCGTCGAGAGGCGAGAGAGGCGGGGGAACAATCAAAACCGAATCAAATGATAAATGACAACACCAAAACACAACTAGCCTATGAGATCCGATCAATCGGAGTGAAAGAGGAGGAAAGGCCGGTCCACAAAACCATTCCTATGCCCATTCCCATTCCCAATCGCAATCCCAAATCCCAGGCAGCGGCTCTAAGGCAATCTTCAATATGTGTGCACTGGAAAGAAATGGAGGTAGTTCTGCATTTGATTTAAAAAAATAATCTTTTTGACTAGCGAAAGGATTCTATTAAATTATAATTATAAATTGCTTAAAACAGCTCAACCCTTTTATTGATTTTAAATCATCAGCATGTATTAAAAATATATTAAAGATTAAATATAATTTTTATATAAAATAAAGATTAATACCTAAATGAAGCAAAAAATTTAGCTGGTAAAACTTATTAAAATATTTTTTTCATTCTTTCTTAAAAGAGTATTGATTATATACATATTCATGATCTTTTATTCTATGCAGAACGCTTAAAAAAAATCAAATAGATTATACAACTTTTTTTAAAATAATTATTTTCCTATTTTCTATAAGTTGCCTGAGGTCTTAAAATATTTACTATTAAGGGCAACTCTTTTATAGTATGGTAATATTTTTTCCAAGTGCGTGCGCTCCTCAATGTCGATCCATTAAGACCGAAAGCCCTCGCACCACTTGACGGATGGGTTTGAACTCACATGTCTGACCCAGAGCGGCGAGTGGTGCGGATCGCAGAGTGAATCGCCGGATTGGTGGTGGTGGAAGTGGAGGCGCCCATGCATCATTGGAGCCACCAAATGAAACTCACACCAATGGGGGCAGAGTGGAGTGGCCTGGGCTCCATCTCCACCTCCGGATCCAACTCCTGCACTCGGATTGAAGCCCAGGTCCAGTTTCAGTTCCAACCTGGGCGATGGGCGATGGGCAATGGCCAAGTTATACATACATTGTTTGATAAATGGCACACAACCTTTTCGAGGTTGATTATTGTGTTTTGTCTCCCCTGCGTGTGTTTGTGTTTAAGGTGGGATTTCTATTTCCCGATATTAGAATACCCTATGAGGTATCTAGATAAGAATGAGTATTTTTGGTGGATCCAAAAATGTATAACAAAATAAAATTAAAATACATAAAACAGTTTATATTTAATAATAGATTTCAGAAAATAAGTAACAAAGTACCATCATAACAACCAAAACTATAGTTTATTTGTACGTAAATATTCAAAAGAATTGAAAAAATGTAATTATAAATTATAATTTAAAACGTTTGTATTCATTTTTTATCTACAAAAAGAGCATTCAAACATCATATTTATCCTCAGTCTATTTTAACCATCCCCAAATACAATGTTGATTGCCCTAGGGCTGAAAAAAGCAAAAACCCGAGATCGACCACAAATTTAGCTACAATTTCAAACATTTTTGTGATCTGTGTTTTGTTTTAACCATAACGGGGCCCTCGTCTCGAATTGGCGAATTGAATTAATCGTTTCCATTTTGTTTATTTGTTGGTAATTAAACACCTCTGCTTTGATTTCTTGTCCATCGCGTCAGCCGAGAAAATGAATCATTTACAAACATTTTCGTTTATTTGGTTTCTTCTCAGCGTTTTTAATGTTGAATCGTTGTAAGCCATAAATTTCGGTTGCGCCGGGGCTATTTATACCATGATGTGGGGGCCTGGGAATATAATTTTTTCTCTTCAAACTTTAATTTTTTGTGTGGCGCCTGTTGTGAAATTAGTGGGGCAGAATTATGGCGAAATCGAATCGGCTAATGAAGTTTCACAGATTAATGGGAACAGATGAGAGGCGCAGGTAAGTTGAGACCATAATGATGGATGGGGCATATTTGAATTCATTATGTATGGTTGTAAAATATAAGGATCATGAACTATTACGAATAAGAAATGCCGTGAAAAGCCAAAGGTATTTACGCTATGTATCGCTTTCTATAAATACAAATAAAAACTCTTGCCAAGAACAAAATAGAATGATATATACTGATATTAAATCGATTTAAAGCAATCTTTTATATATTTATTTTAAATATTTAAAATCCCTAAAAAGATTTTTGTAAAATGAACTAACCATGTTTTTTAAGCTATGTTAGGGCATTGCCATGTGGTCTTAACCCATTTCCTTTTTGCAAAGTTTGCCTGCTTCTTTTACCTTGTTTTGGGCATGTCCAAAACGTTTGCTATTTCAAATTTCAATTTATAGCAAAATGTTAGCAGCAGGTGTTCCCCGATCGCCATCGCCATCCCCATCATCATCATCACGATCGCACGCACACCCAATCGTCATTGGGAGCCTCCCGAAAAATAAAGCAATTTAATGTACGCCATTGGTGGTGTTAACCTCATTGGGTTACTTTCGGGAAAGTTTATAGTTTTTGAAAAATTCGCCAATGTCAAAATGGAAAAATTTGCATTAGCAGAGGCCTCGGCCTCGGCCTGGTCGGCCAGCTCACCCTCAGGCATTCAATTACAATCGATTCTGGTGTGAAAAAGTTCAATTTCTTTGCTGGCCGCAAACGACGACGATGACTGCGACCCGTTTTTATTTTTTTCTTTCTATCTGCCTGTTTTTTTTGCTTTTTGCGGCTAGTAATGAGGAAATGGCAAAACGCAGTTGTCGAGAGATGGAGGAGTCATGGGGGCTTTTGCCGGGTTTTGTGGCCATATGGAAAATGCAATTCATGCACTTCCTAGATTGGACAACTGGTTGAAAAAAGCTGCTGCCTCCGATGCTGCCGATGCTGCTGAGTGTGTGCATATCTACATATGTGATTGCCATATTGTGTAGATAATTGTGGGGCCCTGTCCCCCGAAGACCCCTCACCCATCCCTTTCCATCTCCTTCTCAGCCCCTTCCCCTCTCCTTCCACCGCCTTCAATACACCTGAAGTGCTTAATGCTTTGTGACTATTCATGGGCACTTCAGCCTCAACTTCGGCTTCGGACGCGGACGCGGACGCGGAGTCCAGCTCGGAATTGGAATTGCTGCCCAACAGAAGCAGCGACCAAACTACGGGGCCACATATGCAAATCGCGAGCCGCCGGTCGCACACAGGTGGAGTTCGACAGGCTGACGAAGGGGCGGACGAACCAGGCCGGCCAAAAGTGCAGCACTCCAAAATGGGCAAACAAACACAGAGCCAGGCAGTGCACTGGAAGAAAAAAATGGAATGCCGGAAATGAGTGAAATTCTTGAGGTTTGAGGTAGTAACGAAAAAGCCTAATTTTTTAAAATATTCAATATTTGTATTCGTTTCTGTTCAAATACCACATTGCTTAATCCTTACATCGTATTTACACCGAAAAGTATTTCGTAGCATACTTTTATGTACCATTTAAATTATATTTTTATTTATCTAAGATATTTGTTTTTTGAGATTGTACTTCAATTGTAAACCACTAAATAAACTCATATTAATAGGACAATAGGGAAACGATTATATACCCTTACCACGCTTTTAATATATAATTGTTCTATAACGAATACAGTTATCAGAAATCAAATTATTTTCGTTACATTTTTTATACGCACATCGAAATATAATACCCAATTGTTGGAATACATTCACATTTCTCAATGTATATTTTTCCAACGCCAAATTACAAATTTATATTTAAAATAATTTCGCGTAGTGCGAATCACCGCCGAATGATGTGATGGCAGGGTGGGACCGGGTTTACCCACTCAGGCATTGACAGTTGAGTGGTCAGCGTTTTCTAGCCTGCATCGTCGAGCGGCAGCAACAACAATAACACAGCCACCGCGACGAGACCTCCTTATGAACCACATGGCACACACAGCCAACAGCAATAATTACCCACTTGCCTGCACTTGATATTAAAATCAGACAAAAGGTAAGGCCTTCCCTCCTCAATCAGTTCCCGCTCTCACCCGACCATTTTGCACTCAGTGATTCCGACAGGTCACAGCGAACACAGAAACGTGCAAAAAAACGTGCAAAATTATCAAAAATCGTTCATCAAATTACCAAAAAGAGCGCAACGGGCCACTTAACGACTCTATTACGAAATGGATAAAAATATATGTATATATATGTACAGAGGAGCCACCAAAGACATTGAGACATTGCCCGGGCGTCTCGGGGCTGGCAGAAATTGCAAAAGCGTCAACACAAAAATTATTTTAAATTAGAACTCGAAACTACTCACGTTTTGCAATTTTCGCTTTTTGTGTGGAATGCCAATTGAAGTGTTAGGAAAATAAACAAAAGCCAGCCACAACTGGGAGCTGCAGTGCAAAATAAAAAGGCCACAAAAAGCCAAAAAAAAAAAAACAAAGCCAAGCAACAACTGAAACCAAAACAAAACTGAAGCATCATCACCATTGGGAATCAGAGGGGGTTTTTGGTAGAGGGGGCGCTGCACAGGGGCGGGGTGATCAGCAGGGGGCATCCAGGCAATGGAGACACCGGCCAGCAGCAACAACAACAATCGCCAACGGTAGCACTAAAATAACAACAAAAATAACACGACTCCGATGGGAAGACATTGGGGCATTTGGGAATAGAGGTGGAAGCGTGACCGAAGATCTGGAGTGGCTGGGGTTTTTATTAGATCAGCTTCTCTATTTTACTTTGTGCACAGTATATTTAAAATTTTGTACCACCATGAAAAACTATAATATAATTTACCTTGAAATACTTATTTAACATTTTAATCTGCTACCTCAAAGTTTTAAAATCAAAAACAGATTATAAATGTTAATATTATTATTAAAAATATATTTCTCGTGGAAGAGTTTTTTTAGCTTGCCTTTATAAAATATAATTGTAGTTTCACATTCCGGAAATGCAGTTTTGTAATGCAAAATATTTACAAGTATATTAAACATTTATGCACATAAAAGTACTAAAATGATAAACAATAAACAACGATTTCATTGGCAATCAATGTTAAAACGGCAATTAATATTTTCGAAACTACCAATATGTGTCATCTTAATAAAAACACCTTGGGCACTTAACTGTTAACGACTTTGACGTCTTATAAATGTGGATTTTAATTTAAAATGTCTATTTAAATATAAACAACTGCGAAAAAGCCTTACTTGAAGGCAACAGATATTTATTTTATTTGATATGAAAATCAATAAACCTTTACTACACTACCTGGAGAATAGCAAACTACCGCTGCCATCGCTAGACTTTGTGTGCTTCTCTTTTTGGCGATGGCTTGACAATCAACGCAAATAGCTCAAACGCCTCAAGTGTTTGCTGAAGATGTCACCCACACTTCAGGCTAAAACTCCGTCTCTCGCGCGCCCCGTCCAAGTTCGTCGCTTGAGTCTTTTGTTTAGACAGCGTCAGCGGCGCGGCAGAAGTTGCTGCTCGTTTCCCCGCGTTGACTTTTGCAATTTGGCACAGCAGCAGCACCAGCCACAGCAACCACGAGGGGCAGAAGCAGCAGTAGAAGCACAAATATTGGCAATATTTCGATGACTGCAAAATATCGCTTACAGTTAAATGGAAATTGATGCACTTAGCTGACTCACTCACTTCTGTTTGGGCATGGGCACTGCTGCTCCTCGTCCTATAAAGAAAACTGTGCAATTGTGTGTACTCAGCGGAGAGAATTCCTCATTTTCCATCCCAAACTCCTCATGCAAGCAACGTGACTTTGAATAAATTAAGTGCACATATGATATGCAGACACAGTATGGCAGGGTAAAAGGGTACAAAAACTGGGGAAAAAAGGAAAGAAATGGAGCGAACGATTGTGTGAGAGTTTGGCGAGGACAAACACAATGGATGCTAGATGGTAGCAAACAAAAATATTTCTCCAGCCCCCTTCATAATCATATCGAGTGTCAGCGAATCACTTTTCCACCATACCCATCAATTTGGATCAGGCTGGATCGCTCATGGCCATAAAAAAACATATAAAGCCTACATTATTCTGCTGGCCAAAGCTCAATTTAAATAAATTGCAATTAATTTAATTTAATTAACAGCTCTGCAAACACGTTCCGGAGCAATTCGACGGCGGTTGCAGGAAGATTGCCGATCCTGGCCCAGTCATCTGGTAACCACTTGTCGCTTTTTATTATCTAGTCGCCTGTCAAAAACTCGTGCTATGTGCCATAAGATATGCTATTTTATATCCAGCAGCCCATCGGGCTACAAATGGCACAACAAATTCGTGCAGAGCTACCACACCGTGGCAAACCAAACCAGACTACCGCCTCGTTGATCGGCTTTGGGATTGGGATCGGGATCGGGATCGGGCGATGGCCATGACGGCGACGATGATGGTCCTATCAGCATGGAAAACTATCGGGACTTTTAATGAGGCTCCTTATGATTTCTTAAAATCTATTCAAGAGGACAACTAACAAATTACAGGGAACTTTATCGCAGTCTTTGAAGAAGTGGGAGATGAAAGCGGGCAGATAGGAAACCAGATCTGATTTAGGCGATGCTGGTCTACATGAACATGAAATAATTAGAATGGTATGATATGGTAATAATTGTTAATTATTTACTTTAAGAATTTTACATTTTCCATTTTAACATTTTTAATGTTTTTATTTGGCTTATTTCTTTGTAACCCCTCCTATATTTGTTGATTGTAACATATTCCAAAATATTAATAAGCAGTTATCCAGTATACATAATAATAATAAACCAAGATTATTACACAAAATGGGTTGATTAGGCCAGGGACTTGTCTTTCAAACTGTAAACTGCCGGTTGGCTCGAATATGCGAAATTAACAAGACACAATTACAAGACATCCAACGCAACAGACAACACGCCTAGCCATCAAGTGTTTTCCCGACATATAACCACAGTACGCGCCTCCAACACCTCCCCCACCCAATTTCCAAAGGCCCCCGCGCCCACTGTTATCGTTTAGTCTATGATTTTATTTTTATTACGCCGCACCGCCTGGCCTCAAAGCCTTGCACACTGATTTTGATATAGCACATTTTATATACATTTGAAAATTTATAACACACTATAATACACTTTTACCTTTACCTGAGTCATGGAATAAATTTGATATTAATATTACATACTTCTTAAATATTTTATAACTTATTAAAAATAAGGACAAATTAGTGAGATATTTGTAGAATTTTCTTCCTTACTTTCAAGTGTTCTGTTCTTTTCTTTCTTAATAACTAGTATTGTAAAAATATTAATTTATTAATCATTATGATTCCAATTTTTTATCTGAGCCCAATGTGCATTGACTCAAATCCCGCAGACGCAACAGCAGATGCAGCAGGCTGCATTCGGCATTCGGCACCCAAACTCTTCGCCAAACGTTCGCACAGAAATTTGCGAGATTTTTATCCGGCGGGAGAGGTTGGCCAAGTTGGAACGAAACGGGCGTAGAGCGCAGCCTAGTCAAACATCGTTGTTGTCGTCGTCCGAGGTGAAAACTCGCACCGCGAGTGCATGCAAAACGGAATTTATTGTATAATTAGGATTTGTCTTATTGGTAATAAGCCGGGTTAAACATAACGAGCTTTTGTGCTTTCTACATAAACAATATTTGGTTGTGGTCAGCGCAGGAGACGCCCACAAGGCAGGTGCCACACATCTGGGGGAGAAAATCTTTGGATTTGTTAGTATCTGTTTCCCATGGTATATATTATTCAGGCTTTTGAATTCAAACCAACTGTAAAATACCTAATATAAAATATATTTCCATTAAACATTTATTTTTATAAGATAAAGTGTCAGTTGTTCCGTTTTTGTCTTGAAATATGTCTTGAAATTTTAAATTTGTATACATTTAAGTAGATACATTTATATAATGTTAGTAGAAAATGATTGATTAAAAATGTGTTTTTCTTTGGCATTTTAAAACGTTAACCTAAAGTTAACATAATAATAGAAAACTAAGGATAGTACATTTAATGTACTGTAATAATGCTTGTCAATATATACAAGATGCAGGAATGATTTGGGATTGAGCCCTTCTTAGGGTAGCTTTATGGTTCCTTCTATACAGGGCACTTGATATTTTTTATGGGTTTTGTTGACCAGTGGCTTGCCTAGGCTTCTGGTGTGGTGAGGTACAAGCTCATTACGACTCTTGCTCGCCGGCTTGGCAGTTGTTTTAGTTGTTGTTCGCCTGTTGTCGCCGGGGTGTCGAAATGTACAGCCAATTACATGCGACACAACAACAGCGCCGAGGAGGGGAAGCCCCGGGAGCGGACTGGGAATTCGGTTGGCTGGTAATTCGATAGCTGAGCCCGCAGCGCGAAAGGCAGAAGGAATTCAAGGCTAAGAGTCTGAGAATCGGAGGCAGGCATTGAATTTCATGAGTTCTTTCTACGGTTTAGGTAGCATCCGACGGGTTGCGACCTCTATAGATAGTGCTCCTCGCATTCACTCCCCCCGCCCAGCCACCTAGCCCCCTTTTCCAGCCTGCATAGAACAATTATTTTGCGTGTAATTATATGAGCATGTTATGCGAGAAGAAGCAGTGCCTTGCGTTCTCCGATTTTTCCTTTTGGCCAATGGATATCTTGTTAACGGAACGAATTCGGGGAGAGATTTTAATGGCGTGGAAATGTCGCCAGAATTGTTCAATTAAATTGAATTGGCAATGGGTAATATCGCTGATAAATATAGCTTTCAGACTGGATACAGTAATTTAAAGCACCAGATACATTGTGGGCGTCTTTGTCTCAATTACTTTTGTTATACAGATACTCAACAAAATTATTGGAATTACCAAATACACGGCGATGACTTAATTGCCCTAATTATCTTGTCAAGTTCATTCATCAATATGTAAATCCCTTTAAGTAATCGAATGTATTTTCCTAGTTCTCAATTACAGCTAATATGGGAACTAAACTCTGATTTAGTTATAGATAAATGTAAATTTTAATAGAGAAACTTTCCAAATATGTGTATTACAATTTATGATGAATATTCAAATTTCCATCAATTTGTCATGGGAAAACATTGGCTAATAGCCCCCACAACTCGGCCTGAAAAGCGTAACTTAATAAACGGAATGTATCGCAGCCTTCATAACTTTATTAGCCAACCATTGATTGGTATATTTAACCTTAGCGCAGAACGTGCGCATCATTTGTCCGAACCTTTGGACCTGACCCTTTGCTTTTCAGATCCCAGAGATACAAACCGATCCGACACGAGATGCGATCCCAGCGAGCTGCTTTCGATTGCCAGCAATAACTCAATAAGAGCTATGAAAAATGTATGGTATATTCGAAAATTTCATTCTCCCGGTCTCGAAATCTTCGGCACACACTGAAAATTATGCATGCGATCGCAGCGACGCGAGACGCGAAACCCGACCCGACCCAATCGACCTGGCCAACTGGTGGACCCACCGATCGACCCGCCGATCGCCGACCTGGCCAACATTGACTGTATAATCGGCCGCGACGGCGGGCCCAGATCAATCATAGGCCTCGGCCTAGCCTTTGGTTAATTTAATATGGCTAAAGATCAACTGCAGCCGCAAAATGTTCCCGCGAACTTTGGTGCACTTGCTCGACTCTGTTTTCGATACCCTGCAGAGGAAGGGTATCCACAAAATGTCTGAAATAAAGCCAAAGATGTCCATTGAAAGATCAGAACCACAGGATAGCTGAAGAGATATATTATTGTGTTATTTTGTAAATAATTAATAAAATAAACTAGTAAATGTAATATATATACAAAATAAATTACTCTAAATTAAAATCTGTGATGTAACTTATTTTATAAAAAATATACTTTGTTAAGGAAATAATAAATACTTCACTTTACTATTACTTTTAATATTTCATTAAATTTTGCACAGATTTATATCCTCGAATCTTAACTTCACATTGTCCTTATGAACATTGCAAGACTTTTACTGAACGGATATTAAAAGAATGGCATTAAGATATTTTCGATAATGAGGTTTGCCATTAGGGTAATAGAATAAGAAATCGTATCTCTTTGTTAAAGTTATAATAAAACAGATATTTGAAATATGTCATATTATCCAGAAGATGGTTTAGATAACGAAGCTTTGCTAGCAACTAATGATATTATAAATAGCATAAGATAGGGTATCTTAGGTGCATCAGGCTTCCCTCGTAAGTCATATCTGCCCTGGGCCTGCGGCACAAATAGCTCTTGGGAGATTCTGCGGCTATGCTCTCTGGCCAATTGATTTGCAAGCCATATTGTGGCATCGTTCCAATGAGCGGGCCGTGCGAATGGGTTTTCGATCATCTGGCTCTTCCTGCTCCGCCGGGGTCAGTGCTACAAATTTTGAACGTTCGGGTCATAGTCGTAGAAGTCACACGGGGCCAGCAGAAAAGTACGGGGGAAAAAACCAAAAAAAAAAGAAGACACTCACCCAGCGGAGGAGCCCGCCGATCTTGTAATCAGGCGCAACGAATTTGTATATGAACATGCATGACGTGTGTGCAGTCGAATTGGAAGTTGAGAGCCAGGTGGGAGGAGGTCGATCCCACTGAAAAGTGCAACTCCTGCGCCGATCACATCGCCGCACATCGCATCGCATCGCATCACGTCGGTGAAATGTTAAAGTTCCAGCAAACAAAATCACGATTGACATGACGTATCAATCTCCGGCGATTGGCATGTGTTGCTGTGATGTCGACGATGCGGGAAGAAAATCATAATTGTATAATTTCCAATTTCCACGGGCAATCAGCAGGTCAACGAAATTAGCGTGGCCAAAAATGATTGCCCACCTACCAGAACGTCCATTGGGGCTCCCCTTCTCTCTAGGAAGACTCATATTTCTCTGTCTGAATACCTAATCGATCACCCGACTATTTGCATTTTGCACACCTCGTTGTTTCCTGAAATCTGATGTGTGATATGTGTCTCTGAGGCGAAGTGAGTTACAGGAAGAAAATTAAGTATGCCTCTATGTATGATGCAATTATAGATAATCTTTATTTGTTTTTCCTATCAATAAGTATTTATTATATTTTTAAAAGGAATAAATTAAATACAGCATATATGAGATGAAAACTAATTCGTTTAGATTTTATCTGTAATTATTTAATATTCAATATTTAAAACGAGTGAGACATTTCGCTTTACATGGCATATCTTTATGTTTTATTTTATCTTTGATTAATATTTAAAAGTTAAGACAAAAGTACCACAAAAATTACAATACAATTAATATTCATAGATTGTTTAGATAATACTATACAATTTTACAATATTTGCTGATATATATTTATCGTTCAGTTGAATACTTGAAAGGCAGGCACACCATAACTCATTTTCGTAACCACCTAAATATCTCCCATTACAGCTTTTGAATTATTACGCATAACTTTTGAGGGCCCTCCTCCAAACACCTGAGATTACAGCGATCTCCCTTGAAATTCCCAATTAATTTGCCTAATTTCCCCAAATCGAAATCACCGCAGCTTTCGGCCTCACATTTTTAAGCCGCCTTCGCGTTGTTCCACAGTGTTTTACCCAATTCATTTGGGCTCATTAAAATGCGTTCGGCCCCAAGCTCGCACATCGTAAACCACACCGAAAGCCATCCAGTCTCTTGCCCAGGAAAACGATAATGTTCAACATAAATTTCCACAAATCAAATCGAGCGCACATTTTCCACCCAGGAGATGGAAAGACCTACTAATTAGCAACGCCCACGAGTTTTGGCGTCCCGGCAAAGGGGGAAAATGGAAAGCGTTTTGGGAAAAACATTATTATTATACAAAACGAACCGATGCCCGGCCGATTAAAGTCGAAAAGTTGAGAAAATGGGTGTTGCTGGGTCATAAACCAAATCCCCAAAGTCGGGGGGAAAAACGAAATATGCCATGAGAAGTGTGTTACAAATCTCCGGGAGGAGAGCAGAAGAGCCCAGAAATGTTGGTCTCGAATGTCTCGTTTTGGGAATCGATTCGTCACGTCCAAAAGGGGCTTTGGCTCAATGTCGACAGACCCACAGTTTCGACGGCTCGCGGTGAGGCTCCCATGGGGTCAGGGATCGGGGATCGCGGACATTTCGGGGTCGACGGTGTGTAATTTGCATACATTAAACTACTGTCGAATGCGTCTCCCAAAACTTAATCTAAATTTAATTATTGCAGCCAACAAAATACCGAATACCCAACGAAATTCGGCAGCCAACGACACAGAAATCCGTATAACAAACGATTTCTACCACTGATCTCTCATTTTTGTGAAATAAATTAATAATCAACCGAAAACGCTTTTCATATTTTTATGGGAGGGCAGCGAAACGGTGCGCTTTGAACTCGTGCTTATATGCATTATGTACATATATTTTCATAATTTATAAACGATTCTACGAGCTCAAGCTCGGGGCTCCTATGTCAAGCTGCCCCGTTTGAATGATGGTCTAAGCCCGAAAGCCAAACGAATGGCGTGTAGTCCGAGTCCAATGCTGTTGATATAGTTTTTATGGGCGTTTGATAAATTTCTTTACATTTTCCACAACAATTAGTTGCAATCAAAAGCCATATTGTTCACAGCACAACAAAATCTTTGGCCAAAAGGGTATTCGGTTTCTTTTTTCTCTTGCCTCCTCAGACAGATAGAAAATCTCAGATATCGGCATGTTGATCCGTAATCCGTACAGCATTCATTATGAATTCAACCTGTTGTACTGGCTCAATTTAAATTGTTATAAGCGTGGACCGTTGATTAATAAGGAGATACATCGATGTAGGGCAAAGATAAGAATGAAATAAAAGTAATTTAGGCGTTTGTAATGGTTATGCAAATGAGGCCAAAAAGGTTATGAGGTTTTCAGTTGTGTAAAATAAGAAATATTGGATAAGATAGATCACTGGAGTCAGCAATTTCCAATTATTGTTCTCTGATTATTTTTGGGAAATATTAAAAAGGTCAGGCTGTGTTCTCCTATGCAAAAAATTAGCATAGGCACGGCATTTATTAGTCTTAATTAGTGGAACTTCTGTCCATCTGCTTGCTTATTTATCCAATTCCATGCCGTAATACTAGATTACACAAACACACACAACTGGCACCTGTTCGTCAGTGGTTTACTCTTGAGAAGTCAGGTAATATTTCCAATGGACTGCCTCTTTGGTACGCCTTAACACCAATCAAAACCTTTTGACCGAGACTTTTGGAATTAGCAGGCAAACAAGTGGCCGCAGTGCTCCAAGATTTGCGCAGTGTGCAATCCGTAAAACTCGTCAACGGCTGTCCATTTCCCCTGGCCCCTGGCCCCTGGCACCTTTCCCCCTTTCCCCAAAATCACCTGCAACTGCACCGCTCGGTAGTTGTAATTAAAAACGCGCAAGTCGTAAAAAGCCAGAAAACCAAAGGAAAGACAGGGAAACTGCTGCCGTTGAGAACGGATCGGGAGTCCCGGTCTTTGAGAGTGTGTCTGGGGCGTAACGCACCCGAAGACTAAAATTAATTTTCCATATGCTCTGCGGATTGACCCACGACGACTAGACTTGTGGCAGCCTTCAATCATGCGAAAAATGTGCTAATTGCAATAGAAACACAATTTCAATCGTAAAATAAATCAGGGAGATGGAGAAAGGCCCAGGTAATCCAAGGCTACAAATTTCATACTAACAAGGAGATGAATGTGTTGTCTAGGTCTTATATTTTACAAATATTTGGCTTAATGTAAACTTTTATATATTTTAAATGAGTTTAAACTTTGATCAAGGTTTAAAGTATTTGTTAAAAAAATTGGTTTTAATAGCAGCTTTCTGGAAACCAAAAAAAATATAAAAGAATAATTATAAAAAACTAAGATTTATAAAAAAATTGTAAATTCAAGATTTATAAATAAATTTTAAATTAAAGATATTGTCCTGTAGATTATTTTCCTTAACAAATTTGATTAAGTAAACTTCAAGTAAAATGTGTATACCGAAATTATTTAAACTAAAAAGGTATAACGTTTTTTTTTTAATTAACATTGTATTTTGAATGAACGCATATTTTCTTAAATTTTTTAAAGATTTACTCAGTCGAGACAAAGATGTAGCTTAAAAATGTATCTAAAAGTATTTAGCGCTTAAAATGAAACCTTCAATCTTGCTAAAATGTGCTAATTGCAAGGGGCATATAATTTCTATCGTAAAATTAATCAGTAAGAGTGGGAAAAGTGCCAGGCCAAGGGAACAACATTTTCGCCTAATGAAGCGCAAAAATCGAAATAAAATCTGAGAGTGCGGCGGCGATGGCTGAACTGAAAGATTGAGAGATTGGCAAAAAATTAGTTGTTGAAAATGAATTGCACTAATATCGAATTTCACACTGCTGCGCTAATGGCTGACAGTCGCAGCAGCGGCAGCAGCTGCAGCAGCAACAACTGCAGCGGCAACAACTGCAATTGACGACGGCAACAACAAAGCGGCTGCAACAACTAAATGCAATCAACATGTGTTTGCAATTGTTGCTGTGTCCGTTTTTTATTTTTTTTTTTGCGCAGCTAATGTGCAAAGCGCTGATTGGACGAAGCCTGACCGCAAAATGGAAATTATGATGGGGCCCCTTTGAGAGAAGAGCACGGCAACAGCATCCAGCGACTAACAACTATCAACCAACAACTAACAACCACTAGCTCGCATCCCAAGCTGGTTTCACTTTTGGGCGAGGAGCTTTGTTATTTAGTTGTCGTTTTATTTTACCGATTTGGTTTTTTTCGGCTCCAACCTTTTTTTGAATTTTTCGAAAGCCAGCCAATAACAAACTATAACTAACAACGTCAACCGATATGAAGCTGCAAGTTTATTGGTCAATCCGCAGAGCAAGGTGTCGATTTTTGCTGTATTTGCTTTGCGGTTTTTTATTTTGCGCTGCTAATTTGCCTTCCAGCTGCCATTATATCGAACATGTGCATATACAACAAGTTGGGCGGGCATTCAAAATTTGTTTTTCTACACGAAAGAGTAGGAAACTGAATACCAAAATGAAATGACAAAATTCAAATACATTATGCAAATAAAAAATGATTTTCTGTAGTGCTTTTAGCCTCTAATGATGGTATTATAGTTGTAAGATTATATAAGTTAAAAGTTCTATCACATATTATAATGTAATCAATGTAATTAATCATTAAATATTGTTTACTGTTATAAATTGGGCAACAAACTAAATAAATTTAAAACATCCAAATCTTAAATGTTGCTCATATAGTAATTTAAAACAATGATGTAGCTTATTTAGCGCTTAAAATGAAACCTTTTTTGATTCTAAAATGTGTTATCTGTTAGTTTTGTTTTAGCTTTAAGTATATTTTATAAAAAAATCTACTTCAAGATCCATTTTACAATATTTTATAAAAAGAACGAAGTTCTCAACTTGTTTATATTTCTTAAAAACCTTAAAAATAGACCCTGACATTTTTACTGTCTAAAATGGCAGCCCAAACATTTTTCCAAGTGTGCCCGCAATCGAATCTTCTGAGTTGGCCCCAACGCGTTGTCACCAGTGAAGATTTAGTGCTGGCCATTAAACAACCAATTGGCAAGATCTCAATACGCAGACCGATACTTGCGTTAGGCTAATGACGGAATTATAAGCCAGAATGCCAGACGAGACACCAGGAACGAGAACTGGGACGACAACCGTGAATAAAAAGAAGTCCAAATCGGAGGCCCGCCCCTGAGCGAATGGAAAAAAAACCTGCTCCCTGGACGGCTGCCTTAATTTATGTACCTGATTATGCTTTGGAAACCTCCCAACAAATCAATTGGAAACAAGTAAGAGAAAAGCAAAATAATCAAAAGGCAATGAGTACGAGCGAGGCATTTAATTGGCTTCATTTGCCTGTGGGTAGGTGGAGCCTACAAAGTATTTCGCATGCGAATGGCAGGTGTAGTTTTGCATATTAGACTCTGTGGATGACCTGGAAAAACTCCCTACAATATCCTATAAATAAAAATTTTAATAAAGTAATTAATTAGTTGACTTACACATAATTTAGGCATTGCAATAATTCCTATTATCGGTGACATTTGATGCAGCAATATCAAAGGGATCCAAAAAAACATTTTTAAGACCTTCTTAAAATCATATTAAAATGTTATCCAATTAACCATTACGATTATGATTCATAAAAAATATCCATTAAATAAAACATATTTTTAACAAAAGGATGAAGTATTTTCCACCGCAATGCGAAGCCATTTGCGAACTAATCCACCCCCCATTTAAGCAATCCGTTTAAATAGCCGCACATGCAACTCACATGTTTGAATGAAAATGGCTAAAAACGATGGATACCAGTTAATAGAGGCGGGGGGGACGATAAACGATTCCCAAATCTGTTGCCGCACCCAGACGGAGCCAGGAGTTTGGTTGTGGTGCTGGATGGGATTCGCAGACACAGATTCAGAGATTCAACGATTCGCAGATCCAGAGATGCAGCGACAGAGCGCCGGAGAGTGGGAGCATCTCTGTAAATACGAAACGAAACTTTCCATTCCGACTGAAAAATGTTATCAAATCACCGGCGAACGAACACAAACGACTGCGATAGACCAACCAGCGACCACAAAACTAAGCAAGCCAATTTTCAGCTCATATTAACCCGCAGCACAAAGGCCAAAACAGGCAACGGACACGGCCCCTGGCCAAAAAGACTTCGGGACCATGGCCTGGGCACCGAGGACCTGGCCAAGCAGAACCAGACTGCAACTATGAATCCGAGGAAAACAGAAACTGCAGCTCGAGCGGAGCCCATTTCCAACTTTCTCACGCACTTCAAATTTCAATTGGCAATAAATGTAATGCAAAGCAACACTTTAAATCATTTGCCGAGTCGGCCAAACAACACGCCAACACCAATAAGCCAACAAGACATTGCCATCGGAATTGGATAGCGATTTCTGGCCGGTTATACTGTGGAAATGCAAAAAGAAATTACAGTGGATATCGCATATAATGTCAGGGCGGTGTAGATACTGAGATAAGTAAATAAATAGATTTATCATTGCAAAGAAAACTTAAGAAATCATAATTTTAAAGGGTCAAATGGTGAAGTAAATAGAAATGGTCTAAAGTAATTCCTCACATTATAATCCATTTGACTTATAGGTAAATGTTAACTTTTTTTCGCTTGTTCCATATATTATTTAGTTAATAGTTACTGTATCTTGGCATACCTTGCCAATACTTTAGCAGCTTCTTTCACTTGCATCTTTTGCTGCGGCTTAATTAAACGTTCGCCTAATTGCTGCTTTTTTATAGGCACAAAAATTTGTCCAGTCATTAAAGCCAAATCAGAGATGGCAAACAGCTGAGGAAAATGCGGGTAATGTATGGATAGAAGAGAAATATTTGCAAATTCAATCGTCTCAACCGCTAATGCACCCATAAATCCCCCAAATGTTTTGGGTGGCGGCGGGTCGCCGGCACATTTATATTTTTTATCGTCCATTTAAGTAAAGAAATAACCCCGATGGACCAAGTGTAATAAAGAAAGCACCCAATCTACTTTTATGTTCCACAGAGAGTCCCAGAGCAAACAGCAAATACATTAATGCGAAGGCTGTAAAACTGTGCTTAGTGTTATATAAATCAGGAGGGGAAAACTTTAAAACGTTTGTGCGGGTCTCCGCGAAGATGCGAAAGTATCGGTTATATGAAAGCCATAAATCATTAGATCCAGTTGCAAACTGCAGGCCCAACTCCAAACCAGGCCGGACCTCATTAGAAAGGATCAATGGGAAAGGCTGGACGTTAAGGGGCAGTAACTGGAGTAAGTAAAGGGGCTGGCTAATTGTTTCGTATGACATCTAAATTGCGAACGATACGAGCCAATCGGTTGGGTAATAAACTGGCTGCTTTAAATTTGCCAAATGAAAAATCAGGGATTCGGTACGTTACAATAGAAAAATGGTTCAGGAAACTACATAAAATACTTAGTAAAAATAAAATGTTAAATGGTGTATTTAAGGTTTATTAGCCATATTCCGTGCTAAGGATTTTTGAATATTTATTATTTATGTTATAGAAAAAAAATTACGGAGATGTTATAAAATATTTATGATTAAATTTTATTTATTTATCTAAACACTTTAAAATTGATTTTGGGGACATTCTTGAAACTTACCTTACCCAACCACCAACTCGAAAACGCTTTGCCTGCTGAAAGTAAGAAAGATTCGCATGCACTTGAACTAATTTACATAAAGGCAGGCCCCCGAAACGGACAGATTCGCTACCGAGGATGGAGCTAAAAGTCGAGAACTGAGAACTGAGGATGACGACGCTTCGTCTGGGACAAATGACTGACAGTCGCTGGCCCTGGGGCAAGGCATCGAGAGCTACTTCAGTAGCCGCAGCCAAAAGGATGATGGTGAAAATAAAAAATTAAATAAGTGAAATAAAAATGAAGCAAAAAAAACAAAAATTGCCCGAGAAGAGGCTGGAAAAAAGAACGTAAGACAAACGCTGGCGAGTCTGCATGCTAAATGCGCGTTAAATGATGCTTTCGTTGCGCATGCGCAGTGGAGCTTCTGCCATGGGAACGGGGCCGCAGCTACAGTGCTCCTTCGACGACATTGCGCTCGTAAAAATCACGAATTGATGGAGTGTCCGGACACCGGGCGATCGGCAAATCATTTTTCGCAGGCCCCGCACAAAATTGCCGAAACATATGCAAATGGAATGGAACCGCCGCTTCGGGTTTCCAGATCCAAAGTTGGGTGCTCCCCGAGCAGGAGCGGCACATCTTGAGCCCTCTGGTGCCCTGTGGGTTGTGGGCTTACTCCACTCCCCTCCGGATCTATTTTATTTTCCAAGGGTCGCCCTGGCCTCTTTTGGGCCACTTCCCAGTTGCACTTGTGTGCAAGGAACGGGAGTGCGTAAATTGCAGAAGCCGAAATTAAGATTCCCTAAGTAACTTAATATTTTAATATTATATTTTGAACATAAATATATTTACAGAATGTAATTTAATATTTATATATATGTATAATAACCATTTTTATTAAACAGAAAGTACAAATATAAAGGAGTTTTATGCTTGAGTTTTCTTATAATATGAATTAAAAAATGTATAAATTCAAGTTATAACTCTTGTGCAGATTTCCTTCTGCAAAAGTTCCTTATCCCTTTGAAAGGGTATGGCTAAAAATCAATTCACACTCGATGCCCCAAGTGCCCTAGCCCAAGTTGGGAGCTCTTGAGTCTGGGGATCCAAGGACTGGGCTCAAAGACGAGCCTTTGTTATTTGCTTTTCCTACTCTGGACGGGTATGGAATGCTGCCACTTGTCTGTCTCTGCTCGTCCATTGGAGTTGGACCTTAAACTTGGACTTGGACTAGGCTGCTGCCGTTGAGGCTGCTGAATTTATGTTCCGAGGGTTAGAGGGCGAAATGGCTCGATGAGCGCTGAGTTAGTTCCAAAACAGTAACTGAAGAGCCTGCACAGAGGAAATTGGCAGAGAGGGATAAAATGTTTTAGAAAAAGTCAAGTAAAAACATCAATAATAGTGCAGAGACCAAACTTTAAAAAGAAAAAAGAAAAGATTTTTAAGTACAAAAATAAAACAATGTAGAATTAATATAAGGAACATACAACGGGGTTCCTCAGGAGAGAAAAAACTCAATTTCATCAACTAATTTTCTTTCAGTGCATACAGCTTGGAGCAGTTGAAAGCGTGGCATGGCAAAGTGATTTACATTCGCAGCCATGCCAAAGTCAAGTTGAGGAAGCCGTGTAACGACCTTCTTTCGGCTCGTAATTAATTTTCCCCTATATTGGCAATTTTATGCAGATTTGCGGCAAACACTAAACTGAAATAGATATTGGAAGGCAAGACCGGTGGCACTCCAATAATAAAGTCTATAATTTCAGCCGAAATACAGACACATCTCCAAAGTGCGGTGGCATGTTGCCAAAGTCAAAAAGGCAGAAAAACTAACATAAGTTGACCCTTTTTCCCACTTCTTCCTATGAGTTCTGCTGCTCTTTGTCGCTGTGGCTCGAAAAATATCGATTACATGCTAGACTCCAGTGACTCCAGCCTTTGGAAATTCTCAATTCCAGCGAAAACAGTTAAATTCCGGTAAAAGGAAAAATGGGCAAAAAAAAACAACGAAAAGAAGCTGGGAGAGAAAAACGTTTCCACCATGCGAACGAAGTTGAACGTTTTGTGGTCCATGGTGGTCCCAGCGATTATCATGAATTGATCTGTAAGATGTCAAAGCGCAGACGATGCGAAAGAGCCAAAAGAATGGCCAATATGCACAGGGAGAAATTTTGAGAAAATTGAGTTGGAATATGCCACAAAGTAGTAGGGTATAAGGTAATCATCAAGGTAATCAAAATCCATAATTATCAAAATCAAAATGTGGTACTCAGTTTATACAATATTGTATTTAAAAATTAAATATTACCTCATGCTCTTCGTCTAATTCAAAGTTATTAAAATAATCTCAAAACATTAAAATCAAAGTGTTTAATAATTCAATAAAATGTTGATTAAAAAAATTCTACTAGTTCCTTTTGATTTTCCTGCATGTGTGGAGGTCGCCGTAGCTCTTGGCTTTTGCTCCATGATGACCACCATCCGCCGGCGGCTTCTCCCATAGCTCACATGTGGTTCGCTGCATTTCGCAGATCCCGAGTCGGACCCACAGCCACTTTGTCTGGGCAGTGGCTTCCTCAGCTCAGTTCCCATGTTCTCCGGTCTCCGGGCTCCGTTCTCCGTTCTCCGATCTACCAAGCCCCAACTACGTTCCCATGTGCAGAATGTGGTTGTTGTGGTCGCTGTTTCTGTTGCCAGAATTGCGCGAGCGGCGCAGATAAGAGCACAAAATGTTGGCAGCACTGTTGACATTATGAATGACAGCGGTTATTTATTATGTCTTGGCTTATTTTTTCGGTTGTTCGATGGCTAGACCGGGGACTAGGATGTTGGCGTGGTTGCAATACGGTAGCCGAACGCATATAAATATGTAGGTTGATTCAAGAAATGAAGATATCATCTAGCGGTGGACCCCGAACTATTACGAAATGTCTTAATTTATATCGAACATAAAAATCACAAAAATTACGAATTTTAAAAATATTGAAAGCAAATAACAAATAATTAAAAATTTTACATTTTACGCCAAATATAATCTATCTTTTACTTTACAACTTTTTCATTTTAGATTATCATCTCGTATGAATTTTAGTTTAATTTTGAAATACGTACTAGATAAAGTTCAAAATATTTTTACTAACATAGAATGCACAAATTTTTGTTATTGTGTATCCCAACTAAAGTTCCTTTCTTAGTATTTAAGTATTCAGTATAATATAAACATTCCATCAACTGATTAGCGATGCTTAATTGATCACAATTCCCTGCCTAATCCTTTTTACCACTCTCGAAAATTGGACAACTTAAAAGTCGATGACCGGCAGTTCATGACCACTCGGACGTCTCGGCGGAAAATCATATTTTCAGCCGGCCAAAACTGTTTATGATACCCCCAATTCAATGCCCCATCTGCCGCGATAATTGCGTAACTTCAACTTCGGCCACATGGATGCCACAAAGGCAAAAACAAAACAGAAGACTGAGGCAACAAACTGCAAACAAGCAACAGGCGGCTGCTTCTTCGTACCGTTAAGTGCCAGGCTCTCGACTTCATTAGATTGTAATAAACGCGTTTCGGTTACAGCCCCCAACAACCAGCAAAACACTGACAGTAACATAAAAACAACGGCCGGCAGAAGAAGATCTAAGCTCGGCTTATAAATGCAATTTCGCTCGCACAAAACTTCAATGGACTTCATTAAAATATTCGAAACACAAGCAGTTTAAGCACCGAAAACTTGTCAGATCTGCACTGAGGCTCTAGATTGTGCACAGAGAAAAAAGTTTATAGTTGCATAAATTATAACTCAATCATTTTATAGAGGCTTATTAAAAAGCTAAATTGGAATTTACTCTGAAAAATATATATTAATTATATATATATTAATTAAATATAATTTGATTATTGTTTCTTTTTCTTAAAGTATACATAAAATAGTTTATAGTAAAATTTAAAATAAAAATTTTATTTTGGCATATGTCTGAAATATTAAAATCAATATTAAAGATCAATATAATATCTTGATCACTATTTTTTCCACTGCAGAGAGGTGAAGGCGGGGAAGTTGGAGTGGTTTGTGGGGGCCAGCTGTGCGTGGCAGGCAAAAGCGCAGCGTTCAAGTCCAAGTTGAGTTCAGAGGTCTAATTGAAAATGCTGAAAACCTTAAAAATATTGAGAGTGCTAAGAGAGATTTAGGTGGCGAATCCAGAGGGTGGGCGAAAGGAATCCGGGGGAGGTGAAAGGGTAGTCATCTCGTTCCCATTAGAACTCAATTTGCCAGTCGTACTCGTATGAGCCGGAGACAGAGACGCCCACAAGCGGTTAATACCATGGAATATCATACCCGGAATTTCCCCCCAGCCCGTCCTGGGAATGCAAATTTATAATACGCCAGGCAAATTGGGGCCAACTTGTGACAATTTATGATATTAACACTAAATATTTGTTCCCCGTCGTGACTTACGCGCTGGCGTATAAGAAAAGGTAGCTGATTTCGACGGACTCATCGAACTGGGGATACACTTCGTGTCAGAGGAAAATATTTGATACAATAGCAAACTAGGAGTTTTATCTAAGACTTATCTAAATGTTTAAATAAACTTAAGTTTACCACAAAACTAAATTTACATGAAAAAAATTATAATTTATTTCTGATATTTTCCATACAAATTTTCAATTTAAATAGTATTGATTGATATCTTTTGCTATATTTTTGACCAAAGATACTTAAAATATTATTTAAATTAGAACACTAAATGTTGATGAATAATGTGTCCCATACCAATAAATATATTGTTATTAAAGGGAAAACTCTTTGACTAACACTATATACCCACCATCCCAAAAGGCACATGAAGAGCATTTTGAAAATGCTTATAAGTCGCATTATTTTGAGGTTTATGAGTTTTTATTGTTTGCCTGCAATAATTTCAGCGCTTAAAGCGTGGCCAGACACAGAGAAATGGAGTGGAGGTGCGATGGGAGACAGATAAAGTGGAGCAGTTTAATAAAATTTTATGATAATTGCAGATCGAGGAGGAAAGCAGCCGGCTGCAGCTCCAAAATCCCTGACAAATGAAGTGATTTTCGGTTTTTGGTCTCGTTTTCCCCTTTGTTTTGCGTATTTTGGCAATTCGGCAAACGATTTAATTATACAGTTCAGTTTTGTCGGGGAAACGGGGCAATATGTTAATGACGGATAAATTAGCCGCGCCCAAATTTAAATCAAAAACGGATTTCACCATTAGAAATCTTGCGTTCGGTAATTAAGGGATCTTTTTGGGATCTTGGGAACCAGCCGAGGTATTTTGGGTCAAAGCTTGATGGTTTTGCCATCAAACTGAAACCGAATCGAAGCGTCATGCACAATTTGCATGAATCGAACGCGGAACGCAAATTACAAATTACAACAAACAGCGCCGAACATCCACAAAATATTCGAAAACATCTTTAATAAGCATTTCCATTTGACGTCCGACTGACACAGAAATCTGCACCGTCGGCTATTAGCAATTAACTGGGTCTATTATGAGCTCCGCCGAAGCCCCGTAAACAAAAATCTATTTGACATGCTACAAGGCAGAAGAAGATCGAAACGAATCGATCGAATCCATCGCAGAGACGCCCAGACAAAGTGGAAAATAAAACCATGGAAGCTTTTTCCTTTTTTTCGTATTTTTGGGCAGGTTGGCAAGGGGTAAACTGGGCAACTGTGCGCATAAAAGCCAAATGCCATAATAGCCAAATTAATCAGTCACAGGTAACAACACGAGACCCTCGAAACTCCGAGCACAGATCCAAATCCAAGCGAAGGCGACGTCCCGCCGTGTGCGTTGATGACTTAACAAAAATGTCAAAAAGTAAAAAATAAAATAAAATAACTGAGAGGATGGGGATCGGTTGAGGTGGGGGAGGTATGAAGGTGGCCAAGTGCCAAAGCGAACTTGCTATGCCCTTGCAGAATGTTTAGAACGAAATATAATACTTCGGGCTCATTTGCATTGAAATAAATCTAATCGAAGATAAATAAACAAGTTTGAAGTTTAATTTAAATATATTTAGCATTGGGACCACACAATATATTAGTTGTAATGAAGATTCTTGTGCGATATCGAATGCCAATCTATTAGCATTTTTATCTGCTTAAGAAAATATTTATTGGTTTGTTGGATTTATAGTAAGATTATATTCTACTGTATCCGTAATTGGTAAAACTGAGAATTTATTTAACTATTATAAATTTAAAAATGTATGATTACAAATCAAGTATAGAATAACTTAAAAAATAAAATAAAACTTATTCCAATATTTACTTCATTTACAGATGGTCCGATTTATAGAACTTAAATACTTTTGTGGGACATGATGTACAATGAAAATACAAATTAATAATAAATTTTACCCCTACCTTAACCTTTTAGATCTCCAACTCCCAGACCCTAAGTACTCCATTAGCAGCGAGAGTATGCATAGCCGCATAAAAGGACTTATCCTAACCGTCGGACACATGTGATGGTCGGAGTCAGTATGCCAAGTAGGGGATTTACATTGTCTAGCCCTGGAGTTTTGGCGATGATAGTGGGTGGTTGGATCGGTTTGTATTGGATTCGATAGGATTGTGTTGGGTTGCTTTTCTTGTGCCTTAAAAGCCCGCCAGCTGTGCCTCACTTGGGCAGCAGCAGGCTGGCTACCGTTTGCACAGGCCATAGACAATGGCGCCGGCATCAAAAAGCTGACAAAATGTAATTGTTTCATAGGCGCAAAAATGGTGTTCGGGGCGCTACATCAATAAAAACCAGACCGAAGCTAACCGGATCGGATGGAATGGTATGGTGTGGTATGGGATCGGATCGGCTGGGGAATGGGAAAAAATGCCTCGCCTGAATGTTAATTGAAATATGCGTATGACTGATGGACGGGGACACTCGGACAGCAGGAGGAGCAGAGAGAGGACATCTTGCCACGCAGATGGACACTCTCTTAGTTCAGCTTTCACAAATATTGATTGATTTATTGATTGAAATCTTCGCAGCCAGTCAGCGGCAGCGACAGCATCTTCGTTTTGCGCCAGCTTTTCTTTGGCTTTCGCATACGAACAAATTGCCTGGCCCAAGTTCGTTGCCTAAGTCATTCGTTTTGATGGCGCCCAGTTGCGAGCTGAACTGAACTGGTAACTAAAGAGCACAAACACAAGCACAAACACAACTGGAATGAAGCCAAACAATAAATAATTAAAGCAATTAAAAACGCTAAAACAAACATTTAACAAGCAGCGGCAGTTTGAACAAAAAGATTCTGTTTTCTTTCCCCGCTTTTTGCTTCTTTTTTTGGCAAACTTCATGGTGGGAAAGCTGGTGTCCTAAAGGGTTGAGATGTAAGATACCCTAGACAAATTCTGAATATTATTTATAACAAGATCTTTTTTGTAGATAACTTTCAGGCTTATACGGCTTTGAGCATCTTTAGAATCTTAATTTCATTTAAACATTCCACTGCGACATCTCCATTAATTTCAGCGACATTCGAGCCCGAAACTTTATCCACCATCGGTCATGCCCCTGATACCCCGCACGCAATTCTTATACGAGATCGGCCTTATCTTGGCCCCAAATCGCGTCTAAATGTTGCACATTTATCAAAGAGGCCCAAGACCAGCCACCATCACCCAAAAAAAGGTCAACGCACAGTTATAGCCAACTCGGACTTGGCTTCTTCATCATCATCTTGTTACAGTTGGTGTTTGTTTTCCCGGCTTTTTGTACGCAGACTATCTTTTCTGTGCACTACTAACTACTTCCGCTTGCCAAGTACAAGTCAAAAAACAAATAGTACAAAAATATTTGCAAACTACACATGAAACTCTTTTTTTTGCACACGAAATCTAATATTTGTTCGGTATTTCAGAGGCAATTAAAACCACTTTGTGGTTGGCGAAAATAAAACAGAATCTTTTCCGAAAACCAAGGCAGACACCGCAAAAGAGGAACAAGAAAAGGAAGCCCATTTGTTTCTGCGGAGAATCATCTCCAGCGGAGTCGTTATCTGGTTGAAACCTTTAACTGTGCCTCGATATGCAAATAAGTTGATATACAACATAATTAAATTTCATTACAGCCAGACGCGCCGAAGGGAGTTGGCTAACTCCGGCCAGCCCCTTGGCATGTAACAAATTGCCGGCAATTAGTGCGGATTTCTGGAGTGGGTCGAGGACTCGGCTTTCCTCCAGGGTCTCTTATTTTGATTAGGTGCCCATGCTCTGTGTCTGAATTCGTTAAATTGTCAGGACGAAACTGGCAAATTTATTAGTTTCTCTCAGTCCCCGATAAATCCTAGGTCACAACCACCGAGTTGAATAGATACGATGTTTGAATAAAATATTATAAATTATTTGAAGCAAAATACACAAAAAGTTATTTAATCTACTAAATAATTTATCTGGAATTGGGATGCTAAGAGTAATATATTTACATGTATTTAAAAGCACTAACATTAATTATATGCAAAAAAAAGGTTAACCTCACAAACATACTTATGTATATAGTATCAAGAAGAATGTATTTATTTTATATAGAAGCAAATGTGTTTATTTTAAAATTCTTATTCAGTACTTGGAATATATTTAAATGAACTAAAATAAATTGATAAAATTCTGTTCTATTCTTCAAAGCAATCTTAATTCGTCAAAAATAGCACTAAAAATAGAGAACATCAAATACAATTAATTTTAATGTTATATGAGTAATAAAAACCAGTTATAAGTGCCAAAAATCCCCCTAAACGTTAGTAATGGAACTATAATACTACCAGCACTTTGGAGTACCTCCACCACCCGATCCCATCAAAAAACTCCGCCCCGGAGCCCCAAGCTGTCAGCATCTTGTGATAAGCTAATGTTATTTCATCTCTCCCCGATCACCCCCGCCCACGCGGACCCTGTGGACGCGGTGCCCGGCCATCGCTCAACAAAGGGGCCACCTTTTAGTTCCAATAATTTACCAATTAATCATATTACTCAACATCTCCTTGGCGCAGAGCAGGCACACGCAGCTCCGGAGAATGCTGGAGCTCGGGGCCTGACAATAGGTGCTGATTGCTCTGCCCCCACCAGAATCGGGAACACGGGGCCGACCGGGAACACATATTTATATGGGAGTATCTGCAGGGAGAGCCTGCATGGTGACGTGATAAATGATTTCGATTAGTTTGTTCTTGTAATTCGACGCCTATAAATGGGTCTATGATTGAGCGCAGACGACTTCGTTTACGTCAGCGATGTCGATGTCGTCTGTTTCTGTATCTGTTTCCCCGGCTCTTGCTGCACCCTATACCTATATAAAGTGTCCCCACATCTGATCCCCCCTGGCCCCTCTCCTGCTGTCGGTTCCCCCTTTCCCAGTCATTTGACAAATTGTCTATAATTGAAAGATTAGCTTTCCTCGCACACGGCAACAGCAAAAGCAGACAACAAGTTGACGATGAGAACACGTCGCGGCGACTCGGTTGAAGTTCCACAGTCTGGTTTTGGCCTGGTCTGGGGCTCCTGCTTTCCCCCTTCGAGCTTGGTTTTCCTCCTCGGACGATACACGGGGGAAAACGTTTAAATTGTGGTGAAAAGCTTCCAGCCTTAAAATATAAGGTTAATATTCTACAGTCCTATTTTGTTTTATTATAAAACAAAAAGTGCTTATTTTTTAAATGTAAAAAACGATTGGAAAAAATGTTCCATTTACATGGCTTTTAAAAAAATGTTTTTTAATTAAAGCCAAAAATTAATATTTAAAGAACTTTTAATACAAAATGTTAAGGTTCATTCCACACTTTTTAATATCTTAAGATCCTAAAATGTTGCATGCTTATTGTTCTTTAAAATCGAAGATTTTTTAAATAAAAAAAAAAGTTGTTAAATATTATAAAGTTTTTTGCAAAACATAATTTTCTTTGGGAATAGTGATACACATTACATAAAGCTTAAAGTAAACCAAATATTTCCCGCAGTGCAGGCCGCGTTCCTTATCAGTGGGCTTGCATCTGTTGGCTGATGCAGGGTTTTATTAATCAAATTCACAAAATGGTTTTAGGGGCCGAACCAAGTAGGTGGAGCGTGTTTACATAGACAAGTGCCTCGGTCTGTCCCCTTTGCCACCTCGCTGTGTAATTGGAATTGGTGTGAAATTCGCGTGCCAACCCAGAGGATGGCAGAAGGTGTGGTCTCTGGGATGGGAAAGGAACCGGGAAGCGGAGTCCCAAGAATGGAGAACCGGCAGGGAGGCATCCGACGCAATGCCTTTGTAATGCCTGAAACATGTCAGCGCAATGCGATACCTTATCGCTGTCAATTATTCAACGCGGACCCCGGATGGAAGGGTGTTTGATGGTTGTGATGGGGCTGGAGCAGAAAGTTGGGATGGTGATGGCGACGACGGCAACTGTCTCTCGGGACAGTCTTACAAATTACCCTCTTAACTATAACAAACCCAAAAGTGATTTCAGAAAACGGCAGGAAGTTTGTAGAAAAATGTTACCTGCGCTGAGTGTTACTTTCACAATGAAAATATTTGATATACAAATTCAGAACTATAATTCTTCCAAAATAATCAATCCAGTTTCTTTTCAACGCATAACGTTCCACCATTGTACCATTTTTATTTCCCCACAAAAACTACAAATCAAATTATTAAGAAATTCCGCAACTGCAAGCCATTTCCCATTAACTATATAATTAGTTTTGATAAATTCCAGTAAACGCTGAAAATCACAATAATCAGTCTGTGCATTTACGCCTAATTGCACACAAAATATGAATAAAATTTATGAGCAGTACAGCCCGGCGCAGTACAATTTCAGTTCGATTCAATCAGCGGATGCCATACAATTTTGTCATAAATTATGCGGCTCGTTGCACTAAATCAAGCAAGGGAAGCGGGAGGCGGCGGTAGAGGGGGTGTAAAAATGCAAAAACTAATTAACACTTTTATTGCGACTTCAATTATGCTAAAAATGCACAAATTGTTGGAGAATCACGCCCCTAATTGCCCATCTCCGCCAACAATGAGGTGGAGATACTAAAGTTGATTGCCTCAGGTCATGGCAGTTGGGTTTGCAGCTAGTGGCCAACTGTGGCTATTTATTTCCATGTGGCAAGGGAAAAATTTCGCTTTTTAATAAATTGTGCGAACAAAAGAAATGGAGAAAAATCTAAGAGATTTCCCCACTGCAAACACACACACACACAATGGGGCGACACCTGCTGTTGGGGCGATAATTTATCACGGACCTGCTTAAACGCACATCCATTATCAGGAGTGTTAGCCAGACCCCGAGCTCCGCACTCGGGTCTGCGGATCGGACCCAGGAGAACCTGGGATCCCGGGCTCTCGGAACCCGGTCTTGCCTTTCCTCTGCCCATTGAGCGTCTTTTAAGCCTTTAATTGAACAATTTGTAACAATCATGTGCACAAAATAGCGCAACAATTTGGCTTAAATAGTTTTCAATGAAGATGCAACTGGCGAGAATTAATATCGCCGATTAAAGTGTGGCCCACCAAGAGAACAATAAGCGATGGTCCCAGAGGGGTGTAATGGCTATATTTGGAACGTGGAAACTATTTTCTCATGGCATTGCTGGGTCTTCGATTGCTTAATTTTTATTTTCTATGGGAAAATGTAGCCAACAATTTAAAAAACGAGAATATAAGATGTTGTATGAAATAGATTAGATCATAATTGGGTAGCAAAAAATATGAGGCAACTGTGTATAATTATTAAATGTCTTAAAAATAAATATTTATGTTTATATATAAAATAAATATATGCTTTAAACAAACTTAAAAAAATTTAATAATTTACAGTTACATACTTTAAATAAAAATTTTTAAAAAGTATCCCTAACCATCTTTAGCACATGTTTTTGGCAATACAAGTCACTTTTTAGTGCTAGCAAACAGTTTTAAAATTGAAACTAAATTCAAAGGCGATAATAAACAACTATTAAAGCCAAATAAAATGTCACTGGCTTTCCGCCGGTTGCCAATTAAAAGGTGGATGCCAACCCAAATACTTTCTCTCTATTTTATATAGTTTCTCCAGTCTCACAGAACTTCCCACAGCCAACAATTACAATCTCTGTAGATCATCAAAAAGTAGACTTTGTTGCCTTTTGGTATAAGTAGCACAATCAGCTCATGAAATTTGAGCGCCAATCCGCGAGAATCCTCCTCGCCTTCAATCCTCATCATCATCCATGGCTGTAACAGCAAACAGCATCGGCATCATTATGATCCAGGTTAGTAATCAGCACCCAGGAACAGCCAGAAAGAACTTACTTCGAGCCGGAGGTGGAATTTTACACGGGAAAAAATAGTCACAGGTTTCATGGTTTTCATGAAAATCGCACTTATGTGAATAGTTTCGATTAACAATTTTAAAAAATGTCTTTCAGCACATTTATTTTAAATTAGTGGTTATTGCTTGAACTAGGTTTTAAATTGTAACACATTTTCTCCGTGTGTAGCGCAGCTTATGCTGAAGATGCTTATCAGCGGCAGACAGGAGACGGGAGATAGGAGACAGGAGACCGAAGACTGCAGACTGAAGACTGAAGAACGGCGACTGTTGACTGCAGTTTGGCATGTCAACCTGGCGAGGGACCTGCACCAATTTATGATCGACAGAGGACCAAAAACAAGCTAAAACTCGGTTTGGTAAAACTAGACGGAATAGGAAATACTCTTAAGATACTTTAAGATCCCAAAAATACATTTTTTGTATTGTATTGCAACAGAATAAGATAGAAGATAATTAATAAAAGATTAACAACTGTAGAGAACAATCAACAAGAGCATTTAAAGCTTTTTAAGGAACCTTCATATTAAGTCAGACTTCCATCTTCCTCAATTCCATAGGAAGATCGTTTCTATATATTTTTAAATTTTACATTTTATTTAAATCCCTCAATACCCACCATATAAGAGTATGAAAAAGAAACAGGATTCAGCCTGAAACAGAGGCAATGGGGTGTTGGCATACAAAAATGATAAATTCTCATCAAAAAATATTTCACACTGCGGGATATCATCAGGCCAAGATCAAGATCAGTGCACTGCACTGGAAGGAGACGCCACGGAAAACGAGAAAAAAAGGTGCAACAACAGAGAAGATGCCACAAATATTTCGAAATTATTAAAGATCATGCAAAGACCAAGAGAGATTTTTGAAAAACACGCGCCCGTTTTGGCTTAATTAGTGAAACAAGCCCAGCAACTGCGACTTGGACACGATCTCGGCACTCCTTTCCCTTCCCCTGCGATCTCTAAGTCGATTCGATCTTGATCTCTCAAATATCGTTCGGCTAATTAAAATTTATATATTTTGGAGGAGCATAGTTTCTCGTTTGAGAGCACCATCGCGTTTTCTTCGTCTCCCCCGATCTTTTGTATTACGTGTTTTCCCCGACTGAACCCATAAATCTTATTGATAATATGATTTTATTAACTTTTAAATAGGCAAAACATTTGGCGCCTGTGTTTGACTCACCCAAAGCAACCAAAAAAAAAGCAGATAAAGCGACCGAAAAAACGAAATCCATTTTTAAATGGAATTCATTTAAATCTGAAGTCGTTTTGACAACCAAATTAGAGTACATACTGTGATATTTGTTTTTGCCTTTTTTGTGTATCTTCGATCTTTGTTCATCTCATTTTTTCGCCTGCATATTTATCGGTGTTTGGTATGTGTGTCCGTTTTTTTGGTTGAATTAATTAAGTATGCAAATGTGCTTTTTAGGAGGTTTGCGTTTTTCGGTACTTGCCACGCACCAGCGATCAAACGGAATCTGGGCCTCCGATTAAATATATATTTAAGCTTGAACACACGGAAATTCCTGGTGGCGTTATTTTTGTGGGGTGAGCTCATAATTTTCGCTGGATTGCCTAAAATCCACACCAATCTGAATTGGCCTTTTGGGTCAAGCCCGAAGTGATTAGCGGTTTTTCGCTTTTGTATTAAGTAGCCGTAGCTTAAATGTGGAATCGAAAAGAGATGGGTTTAAATGGATTAGTATAATTTAAAAGGTTTTAGGGCTGTAAAATAAAAAATATCTACTTAACAACAAATATATCTATGGTATATTAGTTTAAAATATTCAGTAATCAACTAAATAATATAAAGATTTGAATGTCTTTCAAGGTAATTATTCAAATTCGAATATTAAATACAGGAGTGTGAGGAGGTTGTTACGATCCTATTGTATCGTATCAACTAGAACTAACTACTATAAAGCATTAGTTGTCATAACCCGTCGATCACCTGTCATATAGAATTCAATTCGGAATCGAAAAACAGTAAGCAAACCTTTCAGCCTATGACACAGACACAAAGTTGCATTCAAAAACCGATCGTCGTCATTGTTTGGGTCTCAATCACTTGCCCCCCGCCCAAACTGTTGACATGTGTCAATTATAAATGTCTCAACTTCCAAATAAAACCGCATGGGACAAAGTCGGGCTAAACAGTTAATGACAAGCATAGCCAAAGGTAAAAAAACAACGCAGAATTAGCAATAAAACGAGGTTGCCATCGCTGGAAGAAGATCTTCGCCCAAAATAATAAAAACATGTGAAATATGTTCGGGCAGGGATACGATGCGCCTATGCCGATTTTCAGATTTTATGGCCTATTAAAAAGGCTGAATCATTAAGCGCTCTACGTTTTGTTTTCCTCCTGGCCAGCGCAGGAGAAACTCCCAGCCGCAGCGAAGATTCTGCGAAGAAACCCCGGCTGACTGGCCAGCACACTCCACCGCATCCTAATTGATGTTAGTTCATAATTTTCCTTTGGAAAATGTAGCAATTAATTGCCGCGCCAATAAAACGCGTCGGTGCCCCACTGTGCCAACGACGCACATTGCGCAATGGGTGCTGCATAAAATCCTGAAACCGCCAAACTCCCAAACGCCGAATCCCCAACCATCTGTGGGCCAATAAAAGTTTACAAGACAAAAGCCAGGCCAAGCTAACCCACAAAAAAAGAGTATTAAAATACCCAAACGAAACCATCAACGGGGAAAACAATTTGGCCAGCTGAAGGAAAATGCGAATGGAATTTGAAACCCTTGGCTAGATTCACCTTGGATGCTCTTTGAAACGGATCTGCGAATGTGGGAAATTACACGAAACTCTAATTGCAATTTGGCAATGTCTTCTTTTTTCGTTCTTTATGATAGTGGCCATAAAGTCTTGGTATTTGGGGGATGCCTCGAAATATGTAGATTCTCTCCCATGTCCCACTTAACTTCCAGTGGAATTCCGGAAAAAACGCACATGGAAATGGGTTAAAAATGTGACCCTCTCTTAAAAGAAATATTTGACTGTAGAAAATTAGGGAACCACGAACTCATAGAAACATTAAGATCAGAATACGATTACGCAAGTTATGGAATCTGGAAGTGCAGTTTTGGGGTTCCCAGTCGGAAACCATTGGAATTATGGAAAAATCGCACATGAAAATGGGTTAAAAATGTGACCCTCTCTTAAAAGAAAATATAAATATTTTATTGTAGAATGTTGGGGGAGTCGACCACAAAATCATACAGGTATCCCACAGGAATATTATTACTCAAGTTATGGAATCTGGAAGTGCAGTTTTGGGGATCCCATTCGGAACCATTGGAATTACGGAAAAATCGCACATGAAAATGGGTTAAAAATGTGACCCTCTTTAAACATAAATATTTTAATGTAGAATATTACGGGATTCCACCACAAACTCAGAGAGGTATCCCACATCAAAATCGGATTATTATTACTCAAGTTATGGAATCTGGAAGTGAAGTTTTGGGGTTCCCATTCCGGAAACCATTGGAATTACAGAAAAATCGCACATGAAAATGGGTTAAAAATGTGACCCTCTCTTAAAAGAAAATATAAATAGTTTAATGTAGAATGTTGGGGGAGTCGACCACAAACTCATAGAGGTATCCCACATCAAAATCGGAATACGATTACGCAAGTTATGGAATCTGAAAGTGCAGTTTTGGGGTTTCCATTCTGGAAACCACTGGAAATATATGAATGTAGAACATTAGGATGTTCCACCGCAAACTCAAAGAGCTTTATAATATTCAAACATGGAAACACTTATTTATAAAAAAAATTTTTTTTGTAACATATTAGAATGTTTCTTAGAGAAAAAAAAAACAGAAAATAAAATGAAATGTTCGTGACCTGAAGGTGGATCGTAAATAGCAAAACCCCTACAACTCAAAAGTTTCCCATGATTTTAAACGGGGAAGAGATATCGTTAGATAAAATAAAAGGAGGTGTGCTAATAGCACACGTAAATCCAAGGTTCATTCGGTTTCCCCCTTCCTTATACACATATAAACAGTCGACCGCCAACCGATCGACCCACCGCTGCTTCTACTAGATCAGCTTCTTTCGAGGTGATTTATTGAAAATTAAATTTTTCACCAGCAGAGGTCGAGCGATGCTAAAAAATAAATAATCGCAAGGCAGCAACCACTAAAATTTGCAGGCGGCAGCAAGTTAATTATGACTGCGGTTAGCCAGGCTAAAATATGGTATGTGGGGGGAGGGGGGCTTAGGGGGAGGGACAGGTGGGCCGAGATATGGAGATGGAGAGTTCCACAAACAAGTGCGCCAGGTTATTTTGCTGTTAATTAGTCTTACGTGATGAAACTTCATAGCTGATGGGTGGTGCCCACAAATGGCGGCTGGCCATCTCTTTCCATTTGTCTATGCCCTTCTCTTTCTCTCTCTATCTCGCAATTCGGTCCCTCTCTTTCTGCGGTTTTTCTGACCTTAAATGGGAAAATTAATTTCCAAGCCACAATTTAAATTAAAAAGAAATTAAAGGAGAAAGGTAAAATGAGTGCGATGCAATATAATCATGAAGAGAAAATGTATTTATTTATTTTAAAAATTTAATATTTTTTTTGTAATGTGGTTTAATATTTGAAAAATGAGTTTAAAATTATTTAAGACTTTAGTTTGTTGGAGAAAACATTTAGTTTTTGAATACCCTAATTTAAGGATTTTATAGTGAAATATCTCAAAAATACTAAACTTGTGGGTCAACTATAAAGATTACATATACGCAACCTCCTGACCCTAATACACCCTCTTTTTCCTGCATTATAGGAACGTGTTCCTAACAAATTGTGCTCAATTTTCACCAATTTACAATTTTATGATGCGCAATTGCAGCATCCCGCAAAAGAAAGAAACGCAACGGCAGAGAAAAAACTTCATTAAAGCAAATATTGCGAATAAAATTTATGTTGCCAATTTAAATACACCGAAACAACAACACCACCGCTAGAGTGGAAAAAAATAGGAAAATAATAAAAGAAGGTGTAAAGACTAAAAGGCTGTAACCAAGCCGGCAAGAACAACTAATCGAGCTGGTCATCAATTGACCAAAGCCAGGTAATGGTCGGTCACAGCCCAGACTTTTTTCTCGTATTATTATTTTCCAGCCAGTCTCCCGGAGACGGAAGACCCGAGCCATCGACGATCGATCGAAACGACAACGCGCCCATATAGACGAACTGAAAAGCTGAAAAAACTGAAATGGGGAAGGCCCAGGAGGAGCTGCACTGAGCAGCAGGGATCGGGAGGAGGACGATCGATCTTGGCAGCCGCCGCTGCGTTAGATGATGCAGCAGTCGCTCCAGCAGCCAAGCAGCAGTCGCAGAGTCACCCGAAGATCCCCCAGCTCAGACCAGGGAAAATAAAAAAAGACAAATAAAAGCAAAGTGGGTGAAGCGAGGCAGGAGCTGAAGGCGGGTGGCCCAAACAAACACAGCCACACACACGCAAAAAACAGTGCCCCTAAGCCCTGATAATCCTGATAAAATCGGGGAAAATACGTTAAATTCTGTAAAGTACGGGAGTCCTAAATATCAAAAAATCCTGAATTTAAACATGGAAAATGATTGAGGGCTAATAAGTTATGCGTTCAATTTAATCCTTTTTTTAATAAACAATTATATTGTTTAACTTTTAAGAATTCGCTAAGTATAAATTCTAACAAAAAAAGGATTCTTTGCCTTTATTCTTTACCAGTTTATTTTATATTTATATATTATTAATAAATATATAATATCAATATATAAGATATACCCATAAAAACGGTGTACTTCTTATTTGATTTAAATATATTTCGCTATGGTATTCATTAAGGTATTCATTTATTTCAATTATACCCAACATTTTTTATGGGAATTATAGTTTATTTTAAGATTTAACAATTTGATTTTAATATGAAATTATTGTTTTAATGACGTTAATATTTATACGAAATATGACTCTTATATAAACCAAAACTGTCTAAATTAAAAAAAACTATGTATTATGTTCTGTATTGAAATTTTTTTTTGTTTCTTATATTTAGCTTAATCATTTAATACGAAATATTAAATTCATTATGCAGTACTTATATTTTAACTATTTCATTAATTTATATATCGAAATTTTAGTTCCAAGTAGTATAAAAATGTAATATTAAATGTATCATATTTTATAAAAAAAAATGAAATTTAAATACTTTTTGGCATGCCCAGCCCACTGTATTTTCGATTTGCCTCACCCGCCGCCATCGACATCATTTGGCACATGTGAACACCGAAAAAGATGTGCCCACCGACCATCGACCGTGGAGCGTGGACCGCGGACCACTCCCGATCCCGCCTCCGATCCGCTGCGATCTTGGGGCCAGAGGAGCCAGGCCGAGTTTGGAATATGCGAATCCGCTTGACCGACCGTCGACCGTCTGTCGAATATCCCCGTATGGGGCGAGTCGACGGGCGGCCGATTCACCTGTCGCGTCGTTTTGTTTGCCTTACGCAAAGGTGGGGCAATGGGTGGGGGGTGGGGAAAACTAGGAGGGGAACTGGGAGAAAAGCAGCTTTATGCGAAAATTCCATGAATTTGATCATTTCGGTGGAAGCGTATTAGATATTTGGCATTTCGGCTTTCCACTGACTGACGTACAATGCCAGCAAAAGGCAGTAGAAAAACAGAAAGCCCAAAACGCCAGAGGTCAGCGCACACACGTGACCCCGAATGATCGATGGAATTGCCAGCAGAGGAGTCTGCGGAAATTAAATGGATTATAATTATTATGCATGGCACGCTGGCGAGCGGGCTCACTTTTATTGTCAACCAATAAAACGACCAAGGGGGCAAAGTTGTCCATCGGAGCAGTGCCAATCCGGCGGACAGGCCAACATGTTGGGCCGGGAATTGATTTGGCCCGCAGCCACTATTAACAGCAACAAAGCCGCGGATTCATCTTTGGCCCGATGGCCAGCGAAATAACCCTAGAGCCGCACTCGATGATCAGCGGCTGCAGGCGCTGAGGATGTGGCTGTGGATGCGGATGACATCAGGTGCAGCCACAGTGGGGACGGCTGCATAAGCGAAAATTACACTTAGAAATATGTATGATTCTTTAAGGAAACTTCTTGATTTTTAAATATACTTATTGAGTTCGAAAGGAACTACAAAATACCACATTCTAGAAAAATTTGTAATAGAATTTTAAAAATGTTTAAAATAGTTTAATAAATTGTAGTAATTTTTGTAGAGTACCCTTTCTTATATTTATTAATGAAAGTCCTGGAAATTTAAAAGTCTTAAAATCCTTTATATGAACTTTTTTAAAAAATGTTGATATTAATAACAATAAATTTTAACATATACTTAAAGTGGTACCTCTGGTTATATTAACTTAAATTAAACATGCAAATAAAACACGCTTGGAAAAAACAAATGTTTAAATGTTTATTGAAATGTTGTCTAAATTTTAAATATAGATAATTTGTTTAATTGGAATCCCTTATATGCAAAAAAAAGTGTATAAGGTATAATAAGTGTTGTAAATGTATGATACAGTTTTTTTTTATTTTGTATTTTGTTCTATTGCTTATCAAAAGATTCTTTGACGTTTACTGTTCAAATTGTCACCCCTGCCCATTTCTTTTGGTGCAGACAGCCGCATAAGCTCAACTGTGCGGCTTGGGCGAATTCCAGCGGACATTTTTCTGAGCCAAAAAGACACAGACAACGAGGCATGTAACAACATAAACAACAGAATACTATTTGGCCTTTTGCACCTTTTTGGCATGAGCAAGTTTTGGCAGTGGGCAGCAGGCGGGGCAGGAGGAATCTCCCCGGGATGAGCTGTGTGCGCCGCGAGAGATCTTTATTTCGGGTCGAGGCGGCGGCCGATCGACCAAGACGACAACGCCCCGAAAGGCACAATTAAAATTTCACGCTTTTCTTCGGAGGACATCAGAGGGGCGCAGAAGTGACCGTCAGGACCAAAAAGAGACACCACCTAGGAGCCGAGCAAAAAGAACACCTTTGCCATTTTTGGGCTTACATTTTAGCCGGCGGACGAAAACAGTGCGGCGGCATTTTCTCTTTGAGGCAGAGCCAGGAGCAATCTTTCAGTGGCGATGCACTCTCAACAAAGACTGTCCTAAAAAGTGGCAATCGACAACCTCCTGACCCGCAAAGTCACACTTAAAAACAAAAAAATAATAGAGAACCAATTTCGAAAGTATAAAAAAAGACACAAACTTACAGCTTTCAAATGCAACTTTTAAACTGAAATACTCAATAAAAATAAATAGACTATAAATTAAATATTTTTAAAAAAAGTTGTATTGAAAAATGTTGAAAGCAAGACCAAAACAAAGATTTAAAATTTAAATTCACTTTTATAAGTATTTTTTAAATGCATTTTTATATGTATTTTTTAAATATTTCAGAAAAGCATTTTGGGCCATAAAGAAACTATAAATTTTTCCAAAATAATTAGTATTAATTAAATAAAAGTTTATAAATTTTGCATCTAAATATTTAAATCAGAAAAAATTGGGGCTATAATTTTTTCTAAATAAATTAGTTACGGAGAAGAATTTTAAAACGCATTTTCTGGGTAATAGTCAACAATTGCCAGGTTAATTTAAAATCTTGTACCATTGATATTTTCCAGGACTTAAATGTAGTATTTGTTTTAAGTGTTGCAGCAAGTTGGAGCGGTGCTGCGGCCGCCACGCGTGCAATTTGCAGTCGTCGGGGAATTGCAAGCGGCCCCTGAACACAAACACACCGAGTGGAGTGGAGTGGAGACCGCTCTTCCAGAAAGTGTTAATTAGCAGCGCGCGTGCTAATTACCAATGCCAGTTGTGAGTGCAGCCAATGACAGCAGCAACATCAGGACAGCAACTTGCAGCAGCAGCAGCAGCAACTCCAGTGGCAACAACAACATCAACTGCAACGGCAACGTCAACTGCAGCAGCAACTTCAGCGGCCATAACAACAATAAGAAATGGCAGGCGGGAAAATGTCAACGTCAGCGGCGCCACACCGCGTTTAAAAATGCGTAAGTCGGTCAAGAAAAAATGCAATTAAATGAGAATTAGGGCGGGAAAGAATGTATTATAGATTTGAAATTCTGTTCAAACGGTCCTATTGTTTTTGTTATAATATTTTAATTGAGTGCTAAAAAATCGATCAATTCAGCTTGAAAACGTTATTTAAAGCAGCAAATGTAACCTAATTCTGTGTACCAAACCTTAAAAAAACCTTCCTTTATGTTTGTTGTATCTTTTTTTTAGCCTTTAATCCAATTAATTTAGAAAAGAAGCATATAAACAAAAACAAACCCAGATTTTTAATTAAAAAAAAAAACCATCCTTACTATTTATCGTCCAATGTGGTTTAAAAAAAAAGGTATTTTATTCCTGTAATTATAAAAACAAATAAGTTTATAATATTTAAATTAAATATTTTTAAAAGTAACAAGTCTTAATTTATACTATATTTGTAAACAGGAAAATGTAAATGGTTTTTCTGGATATTTTACAAATACTCTTTCACAGGTTTTTTTCATGTTACTTTATATTTAATTTGAAAAAGCAGCATATTAAATTCATCCGAAAAGTATGCTACAAATTACTTGTCACGTGAACAGAGCTGCCAGCTGAGCTAAGTTCGAAAGTTGCCGTGGCGCCGAACGTTTTGTTTGTCTGGCAACTTTATAAGATAGCCGTGCTGAGCATCGGCATTTTACAACACTAAGGGCCACAGCTGACTGCCGCTTGAAGCAATCGATAGATCATAACGGACGTATACGTGTTATCGCGTATACGCACTGTAAACAAAATGTAATTTGAATGTTAAGCATACGTACAGTGGTGCAAAATCCAGACAGGGGAACCAAAAAATGTTAGATTAATTTAAATCTGGCTAAAATATAAAATAATTTGGCAACTATGTGTTTTATTATATAAAAAAAAAAAAACAACAACAAAATAGTAATTAAAATTATAAAAAATTGTTTAAAACATTTTGTAAACCTAAATTCAGCATAGGAACAATTCAACCCATTATGTGAATAAAATAATTTCGAAAAATTAGATCGTTTAAATACGGTAATCGAAGCTTTGCCTTTTGTAATTACGCATTTAGGCAGATTTATTTGCCAAGAGCACACAAACAAGATCGGAAGAGTAGCTGCCAGGCAGCCGGAAAAAAGAGAGCGCCGCGCAATCCCCTTTTCAGTTCGCTGGGAACCTCCAATCGAGTCGGTTGTGTGCTGTGCGCTAGTGAATCGAAATCGCCAAACAAACATTATTACCTGAGAATCGGCGGCCTAAACAAAACAAAAATACGCAGCACTGCCAAAATACAAGGCAAAACAACAGAGACTGCGGCAAAATGGACAGACAGACTGTCGATTGAAAACAAACAGTACAATGAAGTTTTATTTTTGGATCAGTTGGTAAAGGTAAAGCCGAATCGAGTCCAAAATATCGCTCGTAATCTGCGTAGGCCAAGCGACCTAATTTCGGCGCTAAGTATTTCCCCTGGCTTTATGCTGTTTTGTCTTGTTTTTTCGCTATCTTGTTATGTTTTTTTTCGTGCCGTTTTTCACTGGCCAGTGTGAGCAATTTGTGCTGCAAGTGCGAAAGATGGAATTTCATGCGCTGCTTCCTTTTATGGCCAGAACTGGCGATACGACGATAGAGTGACAGGTCCGAGGGGTCTGCGCATGAGCTTTCAGATACTTTGTGATATAACGAGCAGGGCGAATCGGTCAAATGCACTGGCTGAAATGCACGTGTCGGCGGATTTTTTCTGCCCCTGCTTTTTCAATTTTTTGCCAAATAATATAATGGAAAAATCTGATTTCCCTCGCGCTCGCCACTCCGGCGCGTCGTTTACCTAGCAGCTTTCCATTCTGACGCCCTCGGGCAAACTTAATTACCACAAATATGTCTGCATCTAGTCGCCCAGAGCGACACTTCATTCGCGTGCACTCGAACACAGATGTGGTCATGCCAGGGGAAAAAGCCGCATCTATCGAGGAACTGAAATTCAATCTAGTAAAATACATTTATGTAGTTTTTAATTACCCCTTACTCTACCCTTAAATAGTAAGCGATTAGCATACGAAACATTGGGCTAGTCGCCACAATAGCAGCAGTTATTAAATACAAAATTATTTTTGTGATTAAATTACAAATATTTTAAAAAGTCTTGCACACGGTTCCTTTTACCCTATTCACAACATACTAAGAAATCGAGCGGAAATCATGTAATTGCACAAAATAAAAATGCATTTCTCAAGCCCCGAAAAGCGCTGAATCGGGCGAAGGAAAAGCCCATTATGGCCAATTCAGCATTATTATCTTGGCCCAAACTGTGTGCATCGACTGGCCTTCCATGTGCCTTCCCATGTGTGTGGTATCAAAACTGAAGAGTTATCAGGCAATCAGTTTTGGCATTTGTTATAACACACTTATCGTGCGAATCGAAGAAAACAACGCAGGTAGCCTGTTTGAGCGGTAATCAGAGTGTACTTGGCAACTCGCTTACAACTTCGACTGGAAACCAGAAAATCTCATCTACGAATCTTGTGGGTAGCAAAAAAAAAACCAGGTGCGAATCGGAACTGCGCCGTTATAGTTGCTGTCAAAAAACAGATACATAAGAAAAAGATAAGATAAAAGTGCATCCCAAGGCCAAAGTACCATTAGTGTGCAAAGTGCAATTTTTGAGATGAGGGAACTTAGATACTTTTACAGCGAAGAGATACTTTTTCCGACCTAAGCCAGTGATAAATAATATATTTTAATCATTTATTTATTGAAGATAAAATAAGAAACACATAAGAGTCAGTAAGTAAATTCAAAAAACAATAGACAAATGAACCTTCTGTTGAGATCGTCATCCTTTCCAGTAAGATAACATAGATATACGTGTTTCCAAAGGGAAAAATTATATAAAAAGGGGCACCGCGCGATCGTATGCAGTTGCTTTTCAACCACTGAGCTCTCCACTTGTTTGGCAAAGGTATAAAAATAAATAGGAATTTTCGGGGAATTATGAAATGAATATTTAACAATTTGGCCATCATTATTGATTACCATCAATAGAAGTGCTATTTAACTACAATGTAACTAACTTGTAATTTACGTTTCCTTTCCAGAGATTCAGTGCAGTGCAACTAGACCACCAAAAGTAACCGCGTTTTCATATCAATTTCACAATAAATGAAAGATATATAGCCGGATTATATACATATACTATTTCACTTTTTGGACTTTGATCGCATTACTCACGTGTCATGGACAAGGTAATCATATATTGCTGCATTCTATGGACTGGACTTGGGAAATATGGAGCAGTGGGTGAGTAAATAGAGCCCAAATTAGTTCATTAATGAAGTGATTCACTGCCACGGACAATCGGATGCTTCGATTTCTGTTTCCTCCCACCCTACTGAGATGCTTTCCATTACGAAAAGCCAGAAGCCGCGAGCCTACGTCACGGCGGCGGCATCATGTGGCTATATATACATCCCAGGGATCTCTCTCATGACGTGTCGGAAACTATCTTTAGCGTCGATTTTGGCCATATGGCATGCGGCTAGCCCCTTCTTCTTCGTTCTTTGCATGCCGACTTTTTGTTTTGATTATCTTTTTGTTTTCGGACAAAAACACATGTTAGAGCGCAAATTTTGGGGTTTCTGCTTTTGTTTTTTTTCGGAATTTCATTGATAATTCAAATGGCCGCGTAACATCTGAGTGTGTGTAAATTCGGTTGTATTTTTGGTTTTATTTTGTGTTTTTGGGGCATTTCTCAAAATATTGTTTATTGTTATTCCATTCGCTTCTGTTTGACCTTGATAGTGGATGTGGAAGGGCATGGGCAGGCTTTTGTTTAAACAATTTTCACCTGTAGTGCGTCACAAAAAGTGATGTGGGGGAAGTTCACAATGCGAAAGCAGAAAAACAAATGGGAAATGGGAAAGATTTTTATACTTTACCATTAGCATTCTTCAAGTATAATAATTTTCCCATAGTCAGAAAGTCCGCTTATCTCTAAGTGACTGGGAATTTTCAACTCCAAAAACATTTCTTCCACACTCTTCTGCCAATTAATTTTTACAAGTGCACATTGATTAGTATAAACTATATAAATATCAATAATAGAAGTGGACATGGTAAGATTACTTTTTGCAAATAGGTTTCTGCAAATACGCAGAACTGATAGCACTATCGTACAGGCAAGGAAGCACAATTCGAAGCAAAGTCGCACTTTTCCACTATTTACTATTGACTTTGTGAGTAATGCCATCTCGGGTGCACTTTTCCCACTTATTCACCCGATATAAAGAGTTCCCTGGTTCCACTGCACGGCCCAGTGTGTGAGATATCTTGGGGAAACATGTGTTAATCTAGAGAAACCTAATGAACTTAACCTTGGGTCTGTAGGGGAGTCTTGATTTTTGTTATAGAGTGGCAGAGCCCAGGAGTGGCAACGCGCACTTTTATTTGGAATTCCATCTTAATCTGCGGGGCTCTTATCAAACTGGTGCGAACGGGTGACAAACGACAGATAGTCTGTTGTAGAGCGTGTTCTTTACGTACATATAGTTTATAAGCACCCAGACATATAGCGCCAACTGGCGGTTTGTTGTTGCCGTGTTTGCCCAACAAATTCCATCCAGATGAATACGATAAGTGAACTTAGAACAGCCATTGGAAAGGCGTAGTGCCACCAGGTTTTAGCCGTTTTCCACGGGGCGATAAAGAAAATAACTCTTGGAATGGCCAGGGCCTCGAAAATTTTTCCATTACCTGATGAAATTGTAATCCGCCTTTCGTGCAGGCAATTTTCCCCAAAAGTGCTAGTGCACTTTGTAGAAAATTATAAGTATTTGTGAAAATCAATTGGTATTGCTTATTTTACATCTTTAAATCGGAGATCCAATAAGAAAAGATCAAATCAAGCTTTTATGCTAAATTTTATTTTATTTATGTTCTTTAGAACCACACATTGTAAACAAAAAATATTTTGAATGCATTGAATATTTTTGTTTATACTCAATTCAATTTTCCATTAAAAAATATCATATTATGACAAACTTCTAAGGTAAATAATATTTTATTTATGTTTTTTCAACCATAGATTGTAAAAAAAATAATTTTTAATACATTAAATAATTGTCTATAAAGTTAATAGAACTTTCCATTGAAAAATTTGCTCCGAGTGCATTTTCTTTTCGGCTAACCCCTCGGTGTGGGCTTGCTGACTAACCCACTAAGTGAGCTATTTAGGGCCATATTCCCCCAAACCAGTTACTAGGGGTGGCTAGACTATTTTGGCCTAGAATTCCCCGACTTTGCTGGTTTGGGGTTATGTCACCGTACCCCCACCATTCCAGCCTTTGTTGTGGCAAATGCAAATGCGAATGGAAGTGGAAGTGGAAATGACTGGCCGGAAACACTTTCCTTTTTATTTTACGGCTGGCCTTGACAAAGGTTTTCCTCCGGCCCAAGTCAATATACCTTTGGCTAGAGTTTCTTTGGCATGGCAAAAATATTGATGACGAAACCAGACGTCAATAAATGATAAATGGACTTTGATCACTTGAGTTTTCGTGGTGCGAGAAGGCATTTATCAGGGGCCACTCTCGGAAGAAAGAAAGAGGAATGTGAAAAGAGATTCTGCGACCATGACATTGCAGTCCGTTCGAGGGTTTTTTGGGGGCCCTCTCGATAAACGCTGTTCTATTTATTTTCTGCTAAATATCTGCTGTTGGCAGACTCACGTCATTTCCTAATTTGATTGGCCGACACTCGAAAGGGGGCCCGAGCTCTCTTAATCTATTATTTTTCTGCACTCGCATTATCAACAAATTAGGCTGTTTATAATATATAAAAGAGTTGCGTTTCGGACTATGAGATACTGTTTAATCTGGAGTCTCACTAAACTTGTTTGTCAATGAAATTCTTTAGGTATTTTAGAAAGATGTTCATTTTATTAAAAAATATATTATATTTATTAGCTATAACTACTACATTTTAATTATATTATTACCTAACGCAGCCTCCAATACTTATTACTGATTAACGAATATACTAAATTGGATTTATATTGTATCTGCTGCCAGTTTATAGTACTTATTAGTGATTAACGACATGCATAGGTCGGAACCAGTTCACAAATTAATTAATTTTTTCGATTAATCAGATCTCGGCTACAAGCTAAAGCTCTTAAATTACTGTTGTTGGCCATAGGAATTTATATTGATTAACAATAAGTGCAGAAATCAGTTAGTCCCCTTACTTATTTATTTCAATCTGCTTTGGGGTACCAGGTAAATCCCATATTTATAGTTAATTAACAGTGAAGTGCAGAAATCAGTCAACCAGTTTGTTGCCAAATTCCTCGGCCATGAGTCACGAAAAGTGGATCAAAACCATATTTGAAAGTCATGGCAGTGAAATTTTTCTGGGGGTTCAATGATAAATATAGATATTCACAAGAAATCCACAAGGAAACCGAATGCTCCAGATAGCCGTCTAATCTAAAAGTGAACCGCGGTGCAAATCCCATGCCAAAGCCATTAGTCACTGCCACCGACTTAGTCATGGAAACGCATAAATAGATTGAAGTATTTGCCCCTGGTTTATGTACTTTTTCGTGTGCTTTATTGAAATATTTCTCTTTACGATCGTCTCATCACCTCGGCATCCACGCTGGCCCGGATCAGGCTGATGTTCCTGCTCAGCTGGAAGACCAGTTTCGTGTTGAACTTCATGTCCGGCATGAGGACGGGAAAGTGATCCGGATTGAGGGCGAAGCGCGTGGAGGTATAGTTGACGTTCTGCGGATGGAAATTAGATAGATAGATCGAATTAGGCGAATGAAAATGATATATGCCCATATCGATGTGGGTTTCATTCAAACTCTCGGTTCGGCGAAACGGTTCTGGTTTTTTCGGTTAGTGCGCATTTCACTTGTTTGTTCGTATTTGTTTATTTTCCGTTTTTTAACGATAGCGGTGTATTTCTGAACAATCGCACAGGTATAGATAGCTCTGTTTATTTGCGAGAGCATTTGACTAATTTGTTGCTCTATTTACGCCCGACCGTAAAGATAAAGATTACGGGAAGCTTTCATCAGATTTTGACTTTGAGTAGGTCAGAAATGGTTCAATGTTTAATCAGGTGTCTGGGTTCTTGTATCGACTGCCAGAGGTGCGAAATAAAAATTCCAATAGCCATAAAGGGCCAATGAAATATGTGAAAAATGTGATATAGTTATACTTTTGAGGTGCGTTTCAGAAACTAACAACGTAATAAATTTGTAGGAGTGGTCTATGTAAAACCAAAATATACCTCTTCCAGAAATAAACCAATAATCAATAATACAAATATTTGTTTAGCCGTTTTTTCTTGTTCTGCCTGTTCTGTATTCAATAAAGTAATAAAGAGGAATATCCAATTTTAGCTCACTCAATACAAATGTCACGCCCTAAGTTTCTTGGAAGTGCATGGTCCGAAAATATGTTCTATTATATGATCTATTCTTAATTTGCATATTGCATTGCAACGTGATGCGAATTGCCAATAGTTATTGATACCACCAGTCCAAAGAAGCAGCCGAGCACTTTGAGTGGAAAATCAGATACATTTCATAAATGACTTACCGCCAGTAGGGGACAGGAATCTGGATAGTTTCCCGATTGCAGTAGCTTCTTGAGCACCGCGTTCAGAATGCGATTCTTGCTGCGAAAGCTGATCAGGTGACAGCCATCCACTCGAATCTTCAAGATTGGCTGGAGAAAGCGATCCTTCCGATTGGCGATCTGTCCCGCACTCAGCTCCACCCACATCTTCTGGACAGGTCGCCGGAGCAGGAGCAGGGTGTTTAGGAAATTTCCCTGCTTCTTCGGCATTTCCACAATCTCGCACTTGAAGACCTCCGCAGTCGTGGGATCAACGACCGAGCAGTTGATGTCCCGCCAACGTATCTCGAAATCGCGCTACAAGTGGGTGAGCCCATTAAACAAATGCGCATCGTATGCTGGATCTATAAACCTTTGGTCTTAGTCACGATGGCTACTTTTGGCGAGGGAAAACAAAAGTGCATCTCATTCTCTTTGGTGGAATATTTTTGAATTTTAAGTGGATCGGTTTTTTGAATTGAAATGGTTTATTATGCCGGTATATTAATTTTAGGAAAGAGGTATCTCTTTTTTAGCCGGATGCGTAATTTCTTTGAAAACCTACTTGGCTTGAACACTTTATATTGTTTCTCTAAATACTATTTTGTACTTTTTACACGTATGAAACACTTCTATTAGTAAAAAATAATTTAAATAATTTTATATTATGTTTCATTATAATTTCAAACAAGAGAAAACGCACTCGCACTTGACCAAAACCTTAATTTTCTTAAAACTTTTCAATAAATAGTTAGATTTTAAAAATTTAAAAAATTTTCCAAAGTGTGTGCAAGAATCTCTAGAATCTGCATTCCCAAAGTTTCGTTCATTCGGACAGACGGACTATTACTATTTTTATTTTAAGTATTTTATTGTAGTTTAAATAATTCCAATTTGCACACTTTTTATTTAAAATTTTATTTAACACATTTTGCTAAGCTGTTTGGACTGTACCACGATTCCTCACAGTATTTAGTATAAATCACATGGGTTACGTACGATTGCCAACGACGGCTGAATGAGAACCGGCAGTATCAGGCAGCATAATAATCCCAGCAGAAAGGCGTCGCTCATCGTACTAACAATGACCGTCGAAAGACAACACATTGCGGCCCCAGTGCAGTAAATATTAAAAACTAATTATTATTATTTTGTATACACAACATATAAATTGAATATCGCCGCACATCTGTTTGCCTGCTCTCGTTTCGCCTTTTTTTTGTTTGTGGGTTGACAAGGGGACCGGAATTGGGGGAGGTTGTCATTAATCAGACATTTTACGCTGAGCCGTATAATTTAATTGTAATTGTGCAATTTGTACAATATAATGCGGAATAATCACCGGGGGACAACCATCTCCCCATCAGAATTCTTGGCAGGTCCCCGATTTTGCTTTCATTTTTGCATGTGAAATAATTTGTCAATTTGTTTTGCAGATACATATATATAGAGGGATTTTTATTGTTTTTAAAAATGTATATATTTGCTAAATTCGATTTTTGGCGTTTTGCTAAGGTGGGTTCAATAAAAACATTGCTGATTTATTTTAGCTAATGTTTATATGGCAATTGCTTCTTTGCTTATTTTGGTATTGGTGTGTGATATAATATTTATAAAATACCCATTATTCTTAGAACAAATACATTAAAGCCGAATTAGACTTTCATTAAATTAATGTTTATATTTAGTTATACATTTTTCGTATTTATTTTTAACGCAACCTTCTAGACTAATTACCATAACTTATCTGCGGGTTAGAGTTGCGATACGCATTAGCCAACTTTGTGTGCCATTTGGCGCGCTTACCCTTCCCATGTGGCTGACTTCAGTTTGCACTTATAATTAATGATGTGCGGCCGAGTACATTTTGGTAGCCCCCTCTAACATAATTGATCTATAATTAAGATAAGGTTTAATACTCCTGTCGCCGCTGGCTTAAACGGGGCCAGAAAGGTAAAAAATAGAAAGCGTTGAGCGTACGAAAATGTTTTGTTTACGCAATTAGTTGGTCACTCTATAAACTTAGGGGGGTTCTGGGGTTTTCGGGGGTTACTCAGGTGGTATATCAAAAGGTGGAAGTATTAGCAGATGGCAAAAAAAGGAAGGCACGTTAATGGGGCCGGCTAATGGTAATGCTAACCGTGAAGCGAACTGAACAATTCAGTACAACTCTCTTAATTGGTAGCTATGCGGAAAGCAACCGAATCTGGAGTGACGAGCGATTATTTGCTCTACAAGCTGGCGATTAAATTAAATCGCATAAATTACGCTTTCTTAGGACGTGCGAGAGACGTTAACAAAAAAGATTGATTGCTTTTTGTTCTGTTAGAACGCAACAAATTCACAAAAATATAGTACTGATTACCGCAGGTCTGATGTCACATTTTCCCCCATGCTATACATGGATTATATAGCCGTTTAATTCGGGTGTGATTAAATCACATATGTCATAGTTTATTTTAATTTTGAAAGCTTTTGTTTACGACCACAATGGTCAATGGGAGTGCTTAAAATACAGTTCGGTTAATAAAATAATAAACACGGGTATTAGCTGTGTTAAAGGGGAAATATTCTGTTGAATTAATCATACATGGTTGGGTGACTTCAAATGTGATAGGCCTTTTTTATTTAATGAGTTACATTTGATTGAGTGAGGATTTTTTCAGCTCTTCAGATTGTGATTTATTCAGTGACTTTTGTGGGTTGCTGCAAAAACCAGTTTACAAACATTTTACTACGTATTTTGCATATTCTTGGAAACTGTTTTACATAAAAACCATTTCAAAAATTTTATAGGTACCATGAAGGTTGGTCCATTTTACAACGTATTTTCCTGGAAACATTGAAAGTGTGAACCATGACTCACTCCCCGTTCATTACTGTGATTCATGGCTAGTAAATCACAGTTTAACGAATTGCTGTCTTCCTGGTTTTCGGGTTACTAAAGTCACTGCTTTATGACCGCCATAATGACCAAAAATTCGCTTAAAATGTCATAAAATGTACGAATATATGATAATTCCCGACAGAAAATTGGATTCGCCATCAGCGAATTATCAAAGAGACACTTTTTCAATGTTCGCGGTGATTGACGTGAGTGGGTAAAATAGAAAAAGCCGGCAAAATAGCAAAAATGACAAAACTAAATAGTTTCTCGTTTTGTTTTCTGGCTTCAAGCGAACTTGAACGCTCTCTAATTACTCCATCAACTGTTTGGACGGTCTTTTTGTCGCTTGTAACGGCTAACATCTTGGGGCCCCTCGTGCCCCCGCAAAACGACGACCTTTTAGATAGTAGTTTAAAGTAAACGTCGACCTCCTCCCCTTGATTTTTTGTTTTTTTTTTTTTGTTTTTAGTATTTTGTCGTGTAATGTTCGTTTTGTTTGGTTTAAGTAACTTTGCATGTCAGCGACAAGCGTGTCAGGAAAAACAAAAACAAAAAAGATACACAAATTAGAAACAAAAATAAGCGACTGCTAATTGTACTGGAATTCATTTCGCCGTATCTGTATCTGGTTTTTGTGAGCTGCTGGTCCTCAGCTTTTCTGCTCCTCGCTGCCTGAATTGCATTTTTGCATGCCGGCCTTCGGCTGTAGATCAATCAAAAAGAAATATGGATCGCCTCGTTCGCAGCTTCAAAGTATCCGTATCTGTATCTCCCTCCGCATCTGTATATCTCAGCGGTTTCACTGTATCTGTGGCCAGACCGGTGACGTAAGTGGCCAGTAGCACTTCTGCTGGTGCTCCCCTATACAATCATCATCATAATCGCAACCATAATGATCATCGACGTCGCCAGAGATCTCCGCTAATGAGCCCCGACCCATTTCTGAGGCGGATATGTGCTTAGGTAATTTGCATCGAATTATTGTAACCTTTGGAACCTGGAAACCTTCTCCAACGCCCCGCCGTCTCATGTCTCTCTTTTTTATTGCCGTTTTCTTTTATTTTTTGCTGACCCAAAGGCGATAAAAAAATTATCCACTATCCATTCGGGTCAATAAACCCGCAGTGCAAAGCCACAAAAATATAATATACTATGGCAAATAAATGAATACCCAAAGCGAAGAACGCAATATACCTTGCTCATTGCCAATTTATTGTCTAGCTAAGCATTTAAGTGCATATTTGTCTGTAGAAAAACAATTTTAGCCAGAATCTAGATTCAGAATGAATTTTTTCTGAAGCGGTTCGCGGATTTTCGCTTAACAATGCAAAGGAAACTCCAAGAAATGGTTTGGCATTTTCCTGAACTAAAAGAAGAATTATATCTATAATTTGTAAATTCTGTCGACACTGCAGATCGCCTATAAATAGAAGACAAACAAACAAGTTGGAATTTCAAGGTGTTCCGAAAAATTCTATTGATCCCAACACGCACTCTCCCCTGACATTTTCAGCGCCCTTCTATGCGCTTCTCAATCAAACGAGTACGGTCACGCACACATAGCCACACACATGAATAATTGCCCCGTCTGCTGCCTGTCATATAGATCGCTACGACCTGATAGCCAAAGAATAAAGCCACAACGGCGAAAGCAACAACTTATATCTATTTTAAATTACGTTCAATTAAATGCGCTTCACCTACAAAGTCTGCGACAGTGACGTCAATATCGAAAATAATTGATAACCTTCGATCACGATCGGGAAGACTTTGTAACAAGTTTTGATGCGACGCATTTTTGTAACAAAACTTTACCACACCAAATTGATAATACCCGCAATTGGGGCAATATTGATTCAATGAAACGATCGATTCACATCGATCCAATAAGGGAGGTCTTCAAATCTTTCGTGTTTGTTTCGCAGTGCACTTGTATTTCTTTTGCTGGTCTTCTATACTTTGCCATTCCCAGTTTTATCGCTCTGGCGTCTTCTTCCCCCTTTTATACATAATTCAATGATAAAATGTCAAAAATCAATAACAATAAATAAATGATAAACGAGAGTGTCACTCCCGTACTTTGTATTCCACCAAAAATAAATATCATTCCGTTTGTTTTGATTGGGTTTCTGCTTTCTTGGAGAAATTTCCCAAGTGTGTGCCTAATCAAATTGCCATTTTTATAAATTTACCTCTAGATTTATTGAATAATTCATGGCTACAAGGTTTGCGGGGTGGAATGTGATTTTCAAGATCGATCGATATGTTAATATTGAACTTGAAGGGCATTTAAATAAGATCGGAATTTTTCGGGTATCGTATTTCTGTTCTGTGTAGAACCTTGTTGCTCTTGATGATGATTAACCAGATTTACAATTTTTTCTCCGAAGCCTATAGCCTATATAGTTATATCCTATTACCTCTCTAAAAACTCTAACGAATTCCCTCTTTCTCACTTTTTCCAGCTCATCCAATTATTGACACCGATAGCTTTCTGGAGGAGACGTGCCCGCCTTGTCCAAACGAGATACCCATTTGCGACAATGTAATTGTAGAGGTGGAAAGGGGAAGCGGACTTCCGAGTAGCTGTTGTCCCCGCTACGAATGCCGCGACGAGGAACCCGTCTGCGATGGTTCAAAAATGAGATTCTATAAGAACAAGTGCACCGTGTGCGATCCCTGCGAGCCACTGGCAGTTCAATGTAAGGAAATGTGTGCCGTGGAAGAGGAAATACCCATTTGTTTGACCGATAACAATGAGTACAAGGAGCTTGGCGATGTCTGGAAAGAAAACAATGGTTGTACAACCGCCACTTGTCTAGCTGGATACGTATCCCGTGAATCTGTCCAATGCAACCATAATTATCCATGCAGTAATCCCATTGCGATCAGGGGAGTATGCTGTTTGGTTTGCCCGGAGGAACTCGATGAGGGTGGTTCCTACAATGGTCATATGCCATTTGATGAGACAACTCAGGGTCCCGAGATTGTAGATGATGATGGCAGCTCAGAGGAAATAACCATTAAGTATATAAACTCTACGACGTCACCTGAAACTTCTACTCCGAATTTGGAGGCAACCGAATCGTCCAGTGCGGTCAACAGCTCTACTATTCCAACCGAAAGTTCTACTCTCGTTACGGAGGCAAGCGAAATCTTCACAACCACTCCAATCACAAGTGAATCAACCAGTATCGGTGTTATAACTACAGATTCCAGCTCTGAAACCCTTGAAGTTATTGTCTCTTCCGAATCGCCGGATCTCAAGTACCCAGAAGTAGAAGAAGGGACTTCCAGCTCCGATTCTCCGACTGAGACTACCACAAGTCCCACCACAACCGACGATATTGAAACTTTCAAAGGTTCGAGCACTTCTCCTGAAACTTATACAGATGATGGTATTACCAATATTGACCTAAGTTCTGAGAAAACTGCGGAAGACAGCATTGATATATCCACAGAGACGGCTAAAATCAATTTCTCTGTGATAACCGATGGGCCCATGACCAATCAGCCAGAAGCTTTGGCCCCCGAATCCACCAGCCAAGTTAAGGATCCCAACGATTCAGAGGTCCATCGCAGATCGAACCCTAACTATGTTGATGTGCCCCAAGAGAAAATAAAGAATGATTACACCTGGGTGTCTGGAGGAGCTGCAGTTGGCGTACTGGTGGTTATTATTACGGCGATCTGGCTTTATAGGAGATATTGTTCGATCAAGAAATATCAGATAGTGCCAGGCAGAGAATTGAGCTCTTATGTGAATGTGAAATGTAACGATACGAAAGAAAATGAAGCAAAACTTGTGATTCCTGCACAGACAAACTCATAGGTTGCCATCTCAGTTTATCATGTTATATTAAGATATATATATTCGTAACATGTCACAGATGGAATCTATTTTAAAATGAAAAGATATTTTTCTCTGTGTGATTTACATCCTCCCGCAGACTGATTTTTGATCTTAAAAATCTTTCATCTAGCTTCGACTAGAGGAAAATATACCAAAATAGTGGAAGAAGTCTGCATGTTAATTCTACTTAGGCAAAGAAACTAACTTCGTGGTCAGTCAGGAGAGCATTTTAAAATAATTTCGCAGAATTTAAGGACAACCTACAGACATTGAAAGCAGCCAAGCCGATTGATCAACATGGTGCACTGGCACTCGATCTTAAGACTATGCTCAAATCAATAGCTAGCGATTAGTTTAAGCAGTTAGACAACCTTCTTTAATGTGATAGTTTTAAATAGCAAAAGCGAGAAAATCTGTTAAGGCATACAAAAGTAATTGTAATTGGAAAGTATTAATAGAAAACTCTTTAGTTTGATTGTAAATTATAATTACCGTAAAACCAGAATTCTAGCATTAAAGTAATTATATGTTAAAAGAAAAGCGCGCACTCATTCAATACTAAATTATTTTAGTTGATTCCCTCAACTATGTTCATTCATTCCTTTATTACCATTATATTATTATATATTAAACGCAAAGAGCATGAAAAATAAAGAGGAAAAAACCAAAGCTATTCGAAAACGAAAATATGTTTGTTATAACTTGACAATGGGAGTTGAAGAAAAATATGGTAAGTCTCACAAAATTCTTATCGGCTTATCCCAAAAAGAAAAAGTAAGTTTGAAAATAAAGAAAGAATTTAAACTTACAAATAGTTCAGGATTTTGTTTGATTTTATTAGGTGACCGTAAGCGATTTCAAATTCTCAACTAGATTAGTGAACACCGCCGCCGTCGTGGAATCCGGCAGCTCGTCCAATACGGACACAGTGCTGCCCGCCAAAACGCCCACACGTGGATCTATGGGCAGAGTTCCAAGATGTGGTACTTCGGCGTACGTGGCCAATGCAGCGCCGCCGTTTGAGGAGAAAATATTGGTACATGAGGTGCAATGGGGGCACACGAACCTGGAGAGATCAAATAAAAGATAATTTAGTCAAACATCAGACAAATTATCACCTGGTTAAGTCCACAGGTGTCAACCCGACGTAAACTTGACACGCAGCCGTGCACTTAATATACATACATATTTGCATATTCAATAAATTAGTAACCCCACCAGTGATTAACTTTTTTGGTTTAACGATTTATAATAATATGGAGAACGTTGGTTCTAAAATTCGTTGAACTTAATTTTTGGTAATTTTATGAAGCTTATAGAAATCAAATCTTTGCAACCACACAGCTTATTTTCTAGAATTTACTTACCCGCTCATATTCTCGACGATGCCCACGATCTTGATGCCGGTTTTCTTACAGAAGGTGACCTCCTTGCGCACGTCGTCCAGGGCCACCTCCTGCGGAGTGGTCACTATGATGGCTCCATGGCATCCGACCTCCTTGAGGCACTCCATCACGGTGATGTGCTCATCCGAAGTACCGGGCGGAGTGTCGATGATTAGGTAGTCCAACTCATCCCACCTGACATCGGTGAGGAATTGTCGGATCATCATGGTCTTCTTGGGTCCGCGCCAAATGACCGGGTCCTCACGCTTCTTCAGGAGGAAGCCAATTGACATCACGCCCAGGGTTTGGGACTCGTCCGTATAGACGGGAACCCATCCCTCGCTGCACTGGTATATGTCACGTCCTTCCAAGCCCAAAAGATAGGGCACACTGGGTCCACACAGATCTATATCGAGCAAGCCAACCTGGGCAATGGAAAAGGCGTTATTTAACTAGTCATGTTTTGTGGTGAAATTGTTTGGCTTACTTTGAATCCATTCTTTCGCAGGGCCAGCGACAATTGGGTGCTCACTGTGGATTTACCGACTCCGCCCTTTCCGGAGAGCACTACAATAACATTTTTAACCTTATCCAGCATTTTAACACGGTTTAAAGAGAAGTAAATTAGGAAATGAGAACAAAATCGTTCATTGCTTTTTGGTCAACAAGTGCAATCAGCTGTTTCAGGGGTGCATTAATCACGTTAAGGGTGTTCATGTGTTTTAATAGTTCTTCAATATCTTAAAAAAATAAAATCATTTGAATTTGCTGTTCTCTTAACTATTATATATATATATATATATTAATTTAATTGCTTATATAAAAACAATAGATTTTAAAAATATAATAGAAGTTGATATTCAATTTTTCAACTGGAGAAGTAGTCTTCTTTTAGGTTAGTTATTGTTCTTGAATAAGTGAGCTTGATTGTTACACTAAGGTTACAATATTTTTTATATTTAAATACATTAAATGAAATCTAACTGGAACACCATCTACGCTCCGTATACTGTCTGGCAGCTCCCCTGTTATCAAGGCGAGAACTCGGCACATCCGGCAACGCCACCGCCGGCAAGTGTCGATTTTTATTGGTCCAAGTCGCGCGCAGCATGTTAATTGACAACAACGGACGGTAGCTGGCGAATGATAAAATAAACGTGCGCCGATCGAACGTGAATCGAGGATCCAGGACCCCACGCGACAGTCACCGAGGAGACCCGAACCGGGCGCGTGAGAAACCGCAGCGAGGAACCCAGAAAGTGGGGGGCTTGGTGGAATCGTCGAATCGAATCGAATGTTGCGCAACCTTCTGTCCCCGCATGTACTTAGCCACCGAACCGATTCCGAATCCGAATCCGAACCACCAACCACCTAACAACAACCACATCACGCCATCCGCTTACATCTGATAATCGAATTTGGCTAGGCGATGAAAAAGCGCTCCAATTCACGTGGCACCCCGACCTCGTCGGGCGATGTCTCCTCCTCCTTCGCCGGCGACGACGAAGGGGATCATCCCGCCTTCAAGTCGGGGGCTGCCAGTGCCCCGGCCACGCCCACCAAGCGGCGGGACGGCAGCGATGGCAGTGGCAGCAGTGCGGGCGCCAGGAGGAAACGGAAGGAGGAGATCGCCCAGACCTTTGTGATCGTCAACGAGCGTCCTGTGGACGACATATCGCTGGACTTCTTCTACAAGCCACACACCATCACCCTGCTGGCGGTTTCCGTCCTCGCCGTCATGTACTTCGCATTCGTCAGGTGAGGAAGTTCTCCCAGAAATGGAAGGAATCTCTTTTATCCAGAGGAACCCCCATATTATGGCCTCTTCGCCTTTAAAAAGTAAATGGAATTATTAAACCTCTTAGATAATATTATAGGAGACTCCCGACTCCCTTACAAAACCCCTTTTAGACAATCATTTAGTAGTCTTATTTAATAATAAAATAATTTTTAATCTTGTACTTTGACTTTGTCAGGTGAAAGGTAGTTCAAAGCCATTTAGACTTAAACGTAAGTGTGCTTTTGGGGGATTTAAGTGTTAGTTGATTTCATTGTTAGACCTACTATTAAAAAATTCAAAAAGATTTATTCGTGAAAGGAATAGAATAGAATAATAAGTTGTTCAAGCTTTTTTAAGTTTGTATTTGGTTTTAATCCTGTAAACCTGTCTTATAGTTCTCAAACTGCATTGCAAAATGGTTTGTATCTTTAGATATGTCAGTTAACCCTAAGTAAGCTCATGAGGTCTGTTTGAAAAGTAACAGAAATCATTTTCGATGATTCATTTCTTTGATAATGTCTGCTTACGCTTAATGATGGGTTAAGCTTCATTGGTTCTTGTTTAACCCTTATCAGTGTTACATAACAAGACCCAATAAGATTTCCCTAGCAACAACAAGAAATTTAAATTAATAATATATAGTTGCTTAAAAAAAGGTATTACACAACCTTTACATAATTATGAATAATTCTCCAGAGGCTTTTAATGTTAGCTTTTGAAAATAAGAATAATCATATGTTGATGTAGATGTAAACTTCCGTCCCAACGCATTTTTATCAATAAGACCATTTTTTCTTATCTTTTAAAAGCACCTTTAGAGCAAATCATAATTTGTAATCAAAAATCTGCACCACGTGCCTCCCAGCCCACAGATTAGTTGTTGTACAGCGGGTTAATCACTTAAAAATATCATGTTTACCCTGCCAAATGTGTCAGCTCAGGCAGCCGAAGGTTCAAAAACCGAAAAAGCGAATATATTATATATATGCGCTATTCTAGCCTACACTATATATAAGTCTAATCGACTCAAACACTTAGTATATGTACGTAACGTACTTGCCGTGCCATTGACCCCCAAAACCCCATCGAAAAACGTGCTATGCTGATAAGGAATACTATGACTGCAATAGTAGCGACAATGGAAACCAAGATCATCCACTTAGCAATGAAATATCGTTACAGAAACGAGGCGAACGTGGATGAGAATCTCTGGGCCGGCCTCCTCTGCATTGTGTTCTTCTTTCTGATCATCTCGGTGATTGCATTTCCCAATGGACCCTTCACACGACCCCATCCCGCCGTCTGGCGGATACTGTTCGGATGCTCCGTGCTGTACCTGCTGACGCTGCAATTCCTGATGTTCCAAAACTACCCGACCATCAGGAGCATATTCTACTGGATCGATCCGAAGTTAAAGAACTTCCACATCGACATGGAAAAGGTAAGGAAATGTCAGTGAATAAACTCTCTATAACACGACCATAATTTCCAGGAATATGGCGTCAATTGCTCGGACATCAGTTGGGATCGTGTCAAAGGTCACCTGGACGTCTTCGCCTGGGGCCACTTTTTGGGCTGGGCCTTCAAGGCCATCCTGATCCGCCACATGGGCATTCTGTGGGCCATTTCTGTGATGTGGGAGATCACCGAAATCACCTTTGCTCATCTGCTGCCCAACTTCATCGAGTGCTGGTGGGATGCTCTCATTCTGGACGTGATCATCTGCAATGGCCTGGGCATTTGGATGGGTCTTAAGATCTGCCAGATCCTCGAGATGCGCGAGTACAAGTGGGCCAGTATCAAGGACATATCCACCACCACGGGAAAAATCAAGCGAGCCATGCTGCAGTTCACGCCGGAGAGCTGGTCAGCCATCCGCTGGCTGGATCCCAAGTCCACAGCTATGCGATTCGCCGCCGTCATCCAGCTGGTGATCTTCTGGCAGGTCACCGAGCTGAACACGTTCTTCTTAAAGCACATCTTCGAAATGCCGCCGGATCACTTCATTGTGATCGGCCGCCTCATATTCATCGGTCTGTTTGTGGCGCCTTCGGTTAGGTGAGTTTTGATATCTCAATGTTTGGAATATCAGCAGTAAAAACAACTTTCTGACTTTCAGGCAATACTATGTATATGTCACCGATACACGCTGCAAGAGAGTCGGCACCCAGTGTTGGGTTTACGGCGCCATCATGGTCTCCGAAGCCATTCTGTGTATCAAGAATGGCAAGGAGTTGTTTGAGCGCACGCAAGCCATCAACATTGTCCTGTGGCTGACTATCCAAGTGATAATCTCGGTGGCGTTCGTCTACCTGGCAGTATACTGGCAGGTGAGAGCTAAAAATGGTTTTAAAACCGCTGAAATTCGTATACTAATTTTAAAATGTATTGTTTTCAGCAACGGCAGCTAAAAAAGGTTTCATCCACGCCCACGAAAAGAAAAAGCAGTCCTGCCCTCTCATCTTCGCCTTCTAAAGGTATGTATGTCCATTAGAAAGCAGCAGGCAACATTAAGCAGGGCGAGAATTAAGAAAATAGGTTGTCTATAGAAATTCATTATATTTACTGTGGCATTGCAATGTAATGATACTTTCAATCCCTCCAATGTTGCCTGCTTTACCACTAACTTTCTTTTTGCACTCTCAACTTACGTTATTATTGGCTCAATTAATGGTTAATCACACCGTTCTCTCAACTCTCTGCTCTCAACTTGAATTCTCCTTGCCTTTCTCCCCTTTCTCTGTTCTTTTCCCCGTTTCTCGTCGGATTGCATTGCCACAAAAAGCACAAGTGCCAAGGAGTAAATCCATTGATACACCCAGCACCACGCACTACGATATTAAAATTAAAATAGTTTAAACTGAACAACTATTGTTAACTTTTATATCTGAAACTTTGGAACTAAAAACTTTTTCATTTCACTTTTCTAGGTAAATTGTCGCCGCAAAAAGAGAAGAAAGTAAAATAAGAAGTTGATAAGAATTAATCACACTTGAAAGCTACAGAAACAAAGTGGATCAGGCCATTCTATGAAAGAAAAACCAAAACATGAGAATTATGTACATACACTAAAGCAAACTGTACTGATTAAATTAAATACATAACATGTGAATATATATATGTATAAAAGATATATATATATATATATATTTATTAAAAGACAAACCAAGAAAATACTTGTTAATAAGAGAATATAAGGGACTTTCTATGTTCTAGTGCTAGATTAATACACACGATTTAATTGTCTTAGCTTAACTTAGAGTCCAATCTAGCTTGTCTCGAGTTATGTACAGAAGAGCGAATGATTTCAGACCTCCAGGAATGCCGACACAGTCTTTTTGACCGCGTCGCGGGCATAGGGGATGTACGACAACGAGTACCAGGTCATGGCCAGAGATTGTATGATAATGAATATGAGCGTGAGACCAGCCTTTTTCCACTAAAAACGAAAACAAAGAATGTCAAATAAAAACAAATCAAAAAATTATTTATAATCGTATAATAGTTTTTCGATTTCAATTAAAAATTGTTGATTAATTTCGTATATGGAATGCATCTAGGCAAGTCTAAAGTTATTATTGTCTTGTCTATTGTCTTTGATAAAATGTATAATTTAAATATAAAAAGTAAGCAGTTAACATATTACTAGATACAAAATATTTAAATATATTGAACTTCAAATTAGTTTTAAAGACCATATTTCCTTTGAATATAATAATAGGCTGAACTGACTTTGATAAAAACAATTTGAAAACAAGAAACGACGTTATTTATAACATTTAGAAGATATAAAGTTTTGAAATCAGTATCTATCGAAATCTATCTAGTTATGTGAAAGATTAACAAAATCATGCCTTACCACAATGGCTGCAATGAACGTCAGGACCATCATCACGAGCACTATGATAGTGGCTATCAGCCTGGTTTCCGAGAACATCTTCTTGATCTGCTTGAAGGGCCCCATCAGGAAGCACGTACTGAAAGCCGAGAAGTGACACTCATTAGCCGGCCCATGTGAAGTACTGATTGAGCCAGTAACCCGCTTACCTGGTCATCGAGATGACGTTTCCTAGGGTGTAGAAGACCGCAAAGACCACAATTCCCCTGTGCAAAAACAGGGCAACCGAGCCGAGTAGGGAAAGTAAAATGCCCAAGACGAAGCAGATGCAGAATCCCTTGATGCGGGTGGACCAACTTAAGGTGGACATGTCGTTAATCTGTGTAAATAATTCGGGTGTCAACATTATTATGTGCCGAATTCACTGATAAGCACTGAGTCAGACAGCTGTTGCCGCCATGTGATCAGGGGGCGTTTCCCAGCGGGGGAGCTCCAAATCAGAGGAGATTATCATTCCATTAGGAACATTAGCATAATATTCAATGAAATCACTCCCATTGGAAACCTCACCTGTGTGATGATACTGCTCTCCTCCTCCGGAGTGGGCTCGTCTCCACTCAGAACGCGGCGTAGTTTGTCCATATTGATGCGATGGAAGTGTGTTCAACAGGTGGCAGACGGAGGATTACCGGTTCGGCTCTGGAGATTGATAAACAAAGAATTCCTCTATTTTTGGGCTCCAGAATTTTTACTTTAATAAAACCAAGATCGGATCTAGCGTGACCGTGGCCTGGACCGTTAAAATATACCAGAGGGCTCAGAAAAATATACCAAATATATGAAATTTGTATATTACTTAATTTGCTAAAATAACACAAAATCTAACAAAAAAGGGTGTTATTTTATTGCTAACTGCAATATTATATTCTTTACCCAATTTAACTTTTTGTAGAGCAACAAGTGTGCAACAGGTGTGTTTGTATCTCCTAATGTTTTGCCTTGTAGGAGTTTAACATAACATTTATTTTACAAGTTTTAAAAATATAATATAAATATTAAGTTTATTTGGTTAGTTTGTTATACTTTTATTAAAAATCTAGCTACTTCTAGCTAATATCCCCCACTCGGCTATTTAAATAACAGCTGTTGACATTTGCAAGATCTGGCAACGCCGGCGGCATGTTTTGTTCAGCAATACGTAATATTTTAAGAAATTCACAAAATGCGGCTAAATACGCGGCAATTACAACACAATTACGGAATCTGCGGGGTCAGCAAGCGACCCAACACGAGGTACAAGTGTTCAGATCGCCGAATATAAAAATCAACGAGAATGAGAAGGAAAAGGAGCCGGCGACACAGAAGACTTCCAAAGAAGTGGCTCTCGACTTTGGGAAGCGGGAGGCCCATGTGCCCTCCTTTAATTTGGCGGCCTATGTCAACAACTCCAGTACCCTGCAGCAACTCATCAGTTTGGGAGTAGATCTGAACAGCATAGAGAGGCGGAAGGGATTGGGCCAGTTTGTGCTCGAGCTGGACTTTGAGAAGAACGTGAAACCCTATATAACCTTCCTGGTGGATCAGGGCGTTTCACCCGATGACTTCGGCAGGATGTTCACCAAGAACCCGCTGCTGTTCAAAGAAGACCTCGATGATCTGCAGACCAGAGTGGACTACCTGAAGAGCAAGAGATTCACGGACGAGGCCAGGCAAAGGATCTTCACCCACAATCCCTATTGGCTGATGTTCTCCACCCGGAGAGTGGATCGTCGATTGGGCTATTTCCAAAAGGAATTCCGGTTGAGCGGGCATGATCTCAGACTGCTGGCCACCAGGGAACCCAAAGTCATCACCTACAACATGGAGCACCTGCGGAAGTCAGTTTTTACGCTCAGGGAGGAAATGGGTTTCAATGCCAAGGAGCTGAGTGCGCTGGTGGTGCGAAAACCCCGTCTAATGATGACTCGTAAGATTGTCTGTTCTTTAGCTTTCATTTTTATTCCTAAAAAATCTATTCTTGTAGCTCCCGACGATCTTATCGAGCGATTCAGCTACATCCACCAGGATATGGGCCTTTCGCATGCCCAGATTATCCAGTGCCCCGAACTTTTGGCATCCCGGGAGTTTCGTCTGCGGGAACGCCATGAGTTTCTCAAGTTATTAGGCCGCGCTCAGTACGATCCCCAAAAAGATATGTATGTATCGCCGAAGACTATAGTGGAAGGCAATAACTCTTACTTCGTGCGAAAAGTGGCCAAAAGTGATTTTGAAACTTTTGATTTGTTTTTAAGAACAAGATGATAAAATAATTAAGAGAAAACAATAAGATTAAATTAATTTTTTACTGCTTAAACTTAGAAAAAACATTTACAAGAGCTGCAAAATATTAATTTTGAAAAAAACCACCAATAACACTTATCGATGTTGGCAGGGCTGCCAGATGCGTAAAAACATCGATAGTACCGCACAAACATCGACTGCTGGGCCACCGCTAACAGCAACAAAAGATTTAAACTACGCATTAAGCTTGTGCGTAGGAACGAATCGTGTTTAATTTTAGTACTAGCCAGTCGCTTCGGGCGAAGCATTAAACAAAGTTGCAATATTTCGGAGCTCCAGCAGTTGCTCTAGCCCGGAACAGTTAGTTATAGCCAAATCGAGTGCAGCGGCGGAGAAACAGCGCCAAACGAAAAGTAAAACGCATTTTCCTACGCATACACTAGCAGCAAAAGCGAATACACACACACACAGACAGACACAAACAGAAGGGCCAAAATAACTCGGACGATTAAAAACGAAAAAAGTTTAACTTAAAACCGAGTTAATAAGCAATATAACCAAGTTATCTTGGGTGTTGACGTGTTGAGCACACATACCGACAAATAAACAAAATGTCTACGACACCAAAATCAAGCGAAGATTTGCTGGGTGGTAAGTTGTTTGTTGTTTCCCTTTGCTTTGCTCCCACATTCGTGTTTTTTTGCGTCTCTCTTTTTGCAATCATAACAATCACACGGTAACCCGTTATGCCGCATTATATTTGGTATTACAGCTGTGTAAGTGGATGTACATATTTGTGGAGTGATTTGTAATTTGTTGTTGGTCCACGTATCCGCATCCCATATACCATTTCAAGGCTTTACTTTGTCTGCTTTTTCGATTTTGTTTTGTTTTTTCCCGTTTGCCTTGCACTTGCTGTCTTGGCGCAGCGGAGAGAGAGGGAGACAACAAAGAATCCGCAAAACTCCGAATGAAAACAAAGAAGCTGCCAACGCATTTCTCCCTCCCACTCCCTCTGCCGCTGCCTCTCTTTCATTCATCTCATGTCTCTCTACTTTGCACTTGGCCCGCTTGACGTCAGTCGCCTTCTTTGCGCTCTCCTCCTCTGCCCCCGCCCCTCCCCGTGCTCCTTCGTCTGGCTTGCTAAAATAATTCGTAAATAAATACTTTTTGTGGGAGGGCATTTCCCTATCGGTCGTTTCCAGAAATTGCGCCTTTGGCATTGGCTTCAGTTGTATTTCGGCGGCCCACTTTATCAACATCACGTTTACAGTCGGTGCAAAAAATAGGTTAGGACCCAAGAATCTGAAGATTACAAAAATTAGGTAGTTCAGGTTGGGGAACTGGGTATATGACATATGATATAATGAAAAATCTTTTAAAAAAAAAAGAGTTTAGTTCCAAAAAATTCAGAGGATTAAACATATATTATATATTATTATATCTCTTGATATATGATTGATATTATATCTCTTATTATTATATATCTTGATCCCATTAAAATATATATAAATATCAACTTTGCTTCTTCAAATATATTTTAAATGTCACCTTAAAATACCCAAAGTAATCTTAATTGATGACCATTTAAAAAAACATTATTGTTTGTGCAAGAGGTTGTTGACTAAGCTTGAGATTGTATTATTATTTCGCCTAGTCATAACAAAAATAATGCCGGTTCGACGTCAATTTGGTTAGTCAATTTGCTACCTTCAAAACAGTGTTAATCTTATCAGTTTGAACCAAATCGTACCATATGCCATGGGATACATCAGTCTGTAAAGGTTTGCATATAGTTTGACTCCCAAACAGATGTGATTTCAGAGAACTTCAAGTTAAATAAGAGAGCTAAAAATACGCCGGGTGTACAAAGGTGTTCCTTGACCTCGAAACCTGAGCGAATTGAATGACCAATTTAGAAGATACACTCGTTCTTTGTGCACTGTGCCATATACTACGTAGGAAATGGTATTATGATACCGGGGAGTCATCCATCCAATAATAAAGGCGGTTCAATGGGCTCAACTCAGGGTCTTTTGGTCAGCTGCGCATCAAGATGCACACAACAAAGCCCGAGGGAGGGGGCTAGAAAGAGAGGGGGGGTGAGTGGCAGAAAGGGATGGGTGGTGGGCGATAGAAAGAGATGGGCGGTGGGTGATAGAAAGAGAGGGGAGAGACCCGGAGAGGGAGAGAGGCCTACGTGCCGTGAGTCAGCAAGCCAAGTTTTTGAGTTTGCCAGCCCTCGAGGGGTGTTTTGTACGCCTTGCCTTCTGCCTTTGTTTTTGTTTTCAATTTCGCTACCTGTAACCCGGATTCCCGATAACGTTCAAAAGGTGTTTACCTTTGCACTTTCCGCGCTTACCTGTCCGCGCGGGTTTTTCTGTTTACCACCTCTCGCTATTTTCGCAACATTCATCATAAATGCATCACTATTTTCGTCTAGACAGCGCATTTAGCATTCGATTGTCAACATGATTGGTCTGCCACGTGAGTGATGTGAACTATTCAGTAAATGATTGGACTGTGAAATTGTCTAAATAAGTGTTTTTAAAGTGAGAACTCGAATTGTGGAAAGCTCCAAAGAAACGTTTTTAAAAAGTGCCCAAGAACTATAGAAAAGAATTAAAATAATACCAAAAACTGCTAGTTTTCATATGCATTTTTGAGTAAATATTTATATTCAGAGCACAACCCGTTGCATCTCAACGTTCTTTTGTGACTTTCTCAGTTTAAGTTCTTTCCACTTTGCAAAAAAAAATATAATTTCTGACAATTTGTTGTATCTTTTACCATAAAATTTGAATATATTCTATGTATCCAGTACAAAGTTAGTTATTTGTTTACTTAAAATGTATTTCTAGAGTTAGGGACGTTGGACTGTATTCCTTATCAACGAGACGAGCACCGCTGTAATATACCTTGCACGCTTTCCGTGCCCATATTGCATCGCCAGTTTTGGTTTCGTTTTGTTTTGAAAATTATATTTTCTCCGTGGCGCGTTGATAAGCATCGACTGCAGGCTGTGGAACAAAAAACATGTGTGTTTCTTGCTATATATACAATGCGTCGAAAACGGAAATTGTACGAGTTGTGGGGTTTTTGGCCTTATCAATGGGGCACACGAGCACTCGAACAGATATACAAATAAATATGTGCGGCACAGATACATGGGCTAACGAACCGAACGTGTGGTTGAGTTGTTACGTTTAGGCAAACAAAAACAAACGCAAAAAGGCGGTGACGAAGGCACATTTTTAGGGGCACTGCCGCCGAGCATTGGCTTTCAAACTGTGCTCTCCCAGCGAAGCAAACAAATAAAAATCCATGTTTTCGTTAACAAGTGCAGTTTCAGACAAGTAGTTACCTTTAAAAGACGATTACTAGTATATTAAAATACATTGTTGTTGATTTTCGGCTCGTACCTTGTAAAATATTGAGGTTTTTGAATGGTAAAACTAATTTAAAGTGCCTCTGATGTGTTAAACAAATATTCTAATATAATAATTAGTTGCTATATACTTAACTTTGCATAGATCCATTATAAATCATATTTTTTTAAAGTAGGTTTTCTTACGTTTTTTTTTTTGTTCAGATTAACCAATTGAGTTTGTTTAAAAATAAAGGGAGGTTCAATGTGTTTGGGTTCCTGATGTTTATTCAACACGCCTTAAAAGGTTTCGGCACCGCATGTGTGTACTATATTTAACTAGCTCCCAAGGCTAGCAACTAAATATTCAATTTCACACCATTTGGCTTTAGCTTTCACCCACTTGGTGCGGCCTGCTTTCAAGTGGGAGAAACAATCTATTTGTGTTACCATTTGCTGCCGCCATCTTATGCTAACCCAGTTTGCCTTGACTTTTGCAGAATCTTGGATTGAACTGAGCACAACAGCTGCGATGGCTGGCATCAAGAGCCCCGACAGAATCACTCCGTTGCCATTCAACAATGGCGAGGAGTACCTGAGACTTCTGCGCGAGGCCCAGCGCGAATCGAACCAGTCCAGCCGAGTGGTCTCCTTGGCCAGCTCCCGTCGTGACACGCCCCGTGATAGCCCCAAGAGTCCACCGAACAGCCCCCAGTCGGAGCTCTGTCCGGACGATGAGCTCAGAAACGTCTACATCAACTACTGGACCAAGGTAAGCGATGCGAATCGAGGCGGAACGGAGGTGATCTTGCTAACAATGCCATTCTTTGTTGTCTCTCTCGCCAGGGTGGAGATAAACAGAATGCAGACAATGGAGATTGGTTGAAGAACTGGAATCGCAACGCCGAGGAGCAGCCACCCAAGTACGAAAGATATCGATATAGTTATTTAACGACTTTTTGCGTACTCTGATTCATATTGTTGTAACCTTAGTCATTGGTAAAAGAATGTATTGCACTCCTAAGTTCTGGATCTCAAAATGTACAAAACTATGATAGCATTATACTTTTAAAAGATCTGAATTTCGTAATTTACCCAGCTGCTTCAAGATTCTTGACAATATGATTTAGCTTTATTTTTAAACATTTGATTCATTTTGTATCATTACCCTTCGCAGAAGCTGGAGTTTCGAGGCTGTCAGTGGCGATGCCAACGACGAGGACGAGAAAAAGAAGACTAATGCAGGTTACTCCATCCGGTTGAAGCGCCTGGGCTCCAATTCGTTGTTCTCCCGCGAAATCCTATACTCGCTGCTGGTGACCAACGTCCTGTCCTTGCTGCTGGGCGCCGGCTTCGGGTAAGTGTCCCCTGCAATCTCCACCAGATTCATAATTAATTAAGCGTGCTTCCTATTAATAGATTGTGGTTGAGCAAGCGTGGCATACTCCTCACCCGCGTGGTCATTGACTGAAAGATGCCATAAACAAAAAGAAAAACAGAACATATATACACGTTTTCAATCTATCAATATGCACATCAATCGAAAACAGAACACGAAGCGTTCCATATAAGAAATCGAAGTATACACATATATACAGCCAACCGTATTCCAACTCATTTGTATTTTTGATCGGAAGTCCACATTTTCGACACCTTCTCATTCAGTACATACCTATAAAGAAGTAATTTTTAAGCCAGCAAACTAAAAGAAATGCCTTTGGGCGAGGGTTGAACAGTTTTTAAATACCTATTTTATATCATTTTATATATTTAACACGATATATCAAGGCAGCAAATCTAATGATACAGTCGAGCATTTGTGGAGAATGCTCTTTATTTTTGCTATAGCCGTATGTCTTAACACCCAATCGTACATTATATTCAATACAAGTGTGCGCCAAACTCCATTCGAAGAATTTCAATTTCATCACACATTTTCAAATAGAACATCCACATACATTTGTAGGCATATTGTAGTTGAATCATATTGTATCCAGATCGTACTTTTTGTTGAACAATCGTCAAATGTTTTGATTTTCTAAGCATATAGTAAAACGATATAAAAAGAAAACAAACCCATATATGGCAAAACATACATAAGTATATATATAAATATGTGAGGGAGGGGTTAGCCCCCACAAAAAAAAACACACAGAATAGTTGTAACGATTTTTTATATTAAAATATTTTTCAATATCTATTTAAAAGAAAATCTTAAACGCTTTTCAATTGTGGATTTTAGGGATTACAAAGAGGGGCTTAAGAAAATCCCTCTGGATTAGGTGGAAGATTTAAATGGTTGGTAATCCCAGAAAGACTTTATGATGGGTACGTGTTTTATTTTTCATAATTACGGATGAACTCGTTTCTGGAAAGCCGAAAGGCCCTAAAAAGGGCACTTAAGTTTAAGTGCTCGCTTGCCTGTTATTTTGAACTTCAACCAACCGCAAAAGGTTTACTTATTTGCACGTCGATGCTTTCTATAGATTTGGTTTGTCAATAAGTCTTGGCATTTTTCCTTCAGCTTGCCACTAGTGAGTCATAATAAGACAGAATTTCATCAGAGCGCGTTAATAGATGTTGTTGATCACAACTGTTGGACAAAATGGTTATCAATTAACAAGCGATGGAAATATGAGCCCCACAAATAATAATAAAAGTAATTGGAATCCCTAAAATATTCGGAAAATATTTGCATCCCAGTTTAAATCGCAACTCTGACCCAAAAAGTACAGCCAACGGATTAAATTTGCTTTAGCATTTTTATTTAAATGTGTATTAAGTAATAGTGTCTAAATACTTAGGTGATTAACACAGTTCCGAAACTAATACATATTCCGTGTGGTTGCAGGGGAAATCCGCTCGTGACTTAAAACAATATTTAATCGACAATTTTCAACTCAATGGAACGATCGCTGGGTGATCGTTGCTAGCTTTGATTTTATGCTATATAGACAGCCATAAGACGGTGAATCGAGGCAAAATTGGGATGCCAATTTAAGTACAGCATATAATCAGATTAAGATCCGTGTATTGTATATAAGTCTATAACTAGATGGTTAACTATAGCTACCGGTTGAGCCAATATCAGAGACGACATCGAGATGCGGAGAGAGGAAAAAACACGCTTAACTGACTTTTGGCCCTGGGCTATTCCTGGCCGTTTGAATTTTTGAGATTTTGTGCGGCTTGGCTGGTGGAGGGCGTCGGTGAGTCAGGGGGCGTGGGCGTGCGCAGAGCCCGTTCGAAGTCCTCCGCCAAATCGTCGTCATCGCCATCCTGCTGCCAACTATCCAGTGCACTGTCCACATCGAACTCGGGGAACTTTAGCGTTTCCCCCGTCACGTCCACCAAACGGGACCGCAGTCTCTGCGAGATCTCCTCCAGCTCCGTGTACTTCCGCTTGATGGCCTGACCCAGCTGCAGGTGACCCAGTTCCATGGACTTTTCAAACTGATCGATCACGATATCCATACTGGGCGGTATGGGCTCCACATGCGCCTCAATGCCCCCAGTCACACGACCATTGAAGTCCACTATGTTGTGCCAGCCACTGGGAAAGCCTCCGCCCGGTTGCTTCTGGTTGAGATTCAGGGCCGCGAACCCTATGATAGCATCCTCGTGGGGCGACGGTTCACCGCTGCCGTTGGGGCTAACAATCGCCTTTTTCCACAGCTTTAGGATGAAGAGCTTCTGGGGCTGCAAGTGAAACATATTGAAACTTTAAAAATATTCTTAGATATATGGGCTAAGATCTACTCACATTGCTGCGGTAATCGCGGCTCACTTCCACCCGAAACTTGCTGAGCCACTGGGGCTTGGTGGACCTGGCCACAACGGGCGTGGCATAGACCAATCCCTCGTGCGACTTGTAAGTCTGACTATTGCAATTGATGGCCTGGAAGGTCACATAGGTGTTGGGTGGCTCGTTGGGCGGGAATCGCTTGGCGGCCGACTGACGTTTGACTTGCTTCTTGGATTTTCCATAGCCGGGATTTAGAGGCAGCCCAGCGGCTCCCACGATGCGCAGCTGGAAGCTAAAGTTACTGGGCGCCGGAGGAGCCGGTGGCGGCGGCATCACTGGAGTTGGGATACTCGGCGTTGGAGCTGCGATGGCATTCTGAAGCATGTCAAGCAAATCGGTGGTGCTACTTGGAGCCGGCACTTGGTTGTTGTCCTGGTCGAAGCCGCGTTGCTGCTTCAGTTGAGCAATTTGCGACTCGCTTCCAATGGCCAGGAGCACCTTTAGTTCCCCAACAGAAGACTGGGTATCAGGAGCGACAATGGGGGCCCAGCCGTCGATGGAAATCACTGGTAGCTGTAAGTAAAAAAGAAAATATTAACAACAGCTCCAAGAAACTGGGAAGGATATTTAATTAACTGATTATTACAATAATCCAAAGAAAGCAAAACAACTTAAAATTACTAAAAAACAATCTAAGCACACATTGTAAAGTCTAATTTAAATCCAGAAAGATTCAGTCCTATATAAACTTATTTTATTTTCAAAGAACCGGAAATATTCAGTCCTATTTGGTGATTTTTTTGCTTATATTATCAGAATTTAATGGTTTTAATGATCATGGCAATGAACTTGAATGAACTCAAAAAATAAAAATAGAAAGCTTGAAGCAGTCGGAAAATATCTAAGTAATCATATTATTTGATTCAAAATACAAGATCTTTGATATTAAAAGCTTTTTACGTTGTAGATATTAAAAGTGATTAACTTTTTGAATATTCGCAAATCTTTTAATATTTTGCAAAACCATTTAAGGCCAGTTAATATATAACAAATTATAAAAAATAAAAAAAAATTTAATTATGTATTCATGAAAAGCTATCAATGTTTATAGATATAAGTTTTAAATTTAAGTATCCCCTCGCACCTTCCCCTTGCACAGGTGATTGGTGATGCTGGCGTCTCGGTAAGCGATGAAGAACTGGTGCAGTGGCAGCCGCACCACTCCGCCGAGGGGACGCACTTCGAGGACCAGCTGCTGCCGCTCCACGCTCTGCAGGAAGCGCTCGTCGTTAATGATGGCGAACTGCTCCTGCAGCCCGAACGCTCCTCCGTCGCCGATCTTCACCAGCAGCGGCTGCGGCTGCCAGAAGGGCTGGAGCGACAGCTCCTGGCATGCCCCCTTGTTCTCCGCCGTCAGTTGACGCAGTTCCCCGGCATACAGATAGCCCCTGAGGAGACGGACTTTGTTGGTCTCCGCCATGAAATTGACACACTCCAAGATGGCCCTGTTGTTGTTGTTGGCTTGAGGAGGAGGCGGAGGCTGGGGCGGCGGCTGAGGGGGCGTTAAAACGGCCTTCGAGTTGCACTTAACTGGAAAATAATTTAAAACGCAGGAGAGGATTAGTCTTATAATCGACGGCAGATAGTCAAGCATGCTACGCTGTATTAATCACAGTTCGAAGTTCTTCGGCGGACCTTGAACTCTCGGAGATTTGAATTAAACAAGCTTTAAGAACTGAATCAGCTGTGATCTTCGATCCGGGGCTTATCGCCTTGGCAACAAGACGATCGGACCCAAAAATCGATTCAAGCGGAACGAAAGATTGCGCCGGCAAGCGGGTGAAACCGGGTCGAATCGGTTATAGCACGTGCTCCACAAGCGGACAACTGAAAACTTAACCGATCACTGGAATTGACTGGGCTTAAAATAGCCCAACTAGATCTCAAATCAGGCCGATGATAATTGACGCATAATAAGCATCACAAGCGGTGGACACAGTGGGTAATGTGTGATTGAAATTGTAGGGCATTTAACAATATTTTAAATGAAATTTAATTTGAAAAACGGGAAGTTAGAATTGAAAAATTAAAAACTAAACATAAAAGACTTTATCAACATAAATAGAATATATACAAATAAATATTGTAAACCAACATTTGGATTTTTGGGAAAACTTTTACATTATTAATTGCTTCCAAATTATAATCTTTAAAATAATTTAATCTTTGATAATTTTTAGTGTTGGAAAACGTCCTAAAAATAATAAAACGAGTTTCATGCTTTGAGAATATTAAAAGGTTGGAAAACTTTCACTTTAAAAGGAATATTGCCCAACCTTTTATTGTATTTACTTTATCGTTTTATTAACCTATACCATAATGAGTCATAATTTATGACTGCTTCAAATGGCTCTACAAAAATCAAGTTTTTCCAACACTGTCAATACTATTTTTCTAAAAAAGCAAAACAAAAACATCCTCAAACCCACTGTGCTTTCAGATCGCAAAAACAAAGCTGTTGGAAAACATAATGATGGTTTAAAATATAGCTGGTATAAAGAACATAAAACACGGAAAGGATTTTGTTGTTTTTGATTTTTTTGGTTGTTTTTTGTTTTGTTTTGAATTCTTTTTTGAAAATGAAAAGTATTTATTGACAGAATGATGGGCAGCACTTGGAAAACGGCAATCAATAATACATATAGTAAGTGCAGGAGGCGTGGGCGTGGTTGTGGGCGGCTGGTGTGGATTCGGTATTGGGTTTTTTGTAGCTGTTGTTGCTGTAGTTGTTCTTGGTTGTGGTGGTGGTGAGATTTGTAGTCGTGTGGTTTCGGTTCAGCTTGTATCTGTTGTATTCGATTTGGGGGCCCAAGAATCAGTGGTTCTTGCGATTGGCAACCACACGACATTAGTCATATATATTCACCTGCGGCCTTGTTTCCACTTTCGTTCTTTTGACCCGGCTGCTCCTTTTGCTGCTGCTGCTGCGGCTGCTGCTCGGGATTACCATTCAAGTTCTGCAGCAGACTGATCTTCACATAGACGCTGCCCAGGTGGACATCGCGGCGCTTGATGGCAATGCACTTGCACTGCTCCAGCAGGGAGGCCTTGTAGAGCTCCCGCAGTTCCAGGCGGCCCATGCCGAGCATTTCGTTGAGACAGGTGCCGGGTTCGCGCCACCAAACGGTGATGTCCACATGGCCAGCGCTCTGAGCCTCATCCTCCAGGCTCTTGTCCTCCATGTCCACCTGCCGCTGGGCCGTCTGCCCGAAGCGGGTGCACTGCGTCAGGCTCTGGAACTTCTCCGACTCGAACTGCATGATGTGGAACATCGGATAGCGCGGCACTTTGCGTATCAAATCCCCGGACAGCTGGCATTCCACGGTGAAAATTGGTCGCACCTCGTTCTGAACAAGTTCCATGCGTTGAGTGCCCTCCGGCTGCAGAGTCAGCGCCTCCAAGTGGAGCTGCAGGGCGTTGCAGCTGCGGAACAGCTCCGGCGTGATGACCAGCTCATCCTCCGAGTCCTGGGCAATCTGCTCCGCCTCCGATTCCGTCCACAGGACCTGCTGCTGCTGCTTCATCTTCAGAGGTTCGCCAGTGGCAGCGGTGGCAAATAGGGCCACCAGGTCGGCATCCAGTTTCTTTATAGCCTCCATTAGCTCAACGTTGGTTGCTGTAGTGCCTGCAATGAGTTGTAAAATATTAGTTAGTTTTATTGTCTTTTCAGAAACGGACATGTTGTGGCATTTACAGGGCTTTTAAGCAGGGAAATTAATGCGATCCGATCTCCGCGACGTGGGCTTTCGAAATGAAGGCCTGTATTCATGGGAGATTCCGAAAAAAGCCGGCAGAATGGGGAGTGCGAGAGCGAAGAAAGAGGAACCCCAGTAATCGCGTTCTATGCTTCGCCCCATACTTCTCTCGCTCTCTCACGTGTTCGCACTATCGCTCTATCACATGGGACTCGGTCTTATGGGCGGTGTGCCGCACCCTGGATACCCTAACTATAGATCTCTAAAGATTTTTACCAACGAATTTTATGAATTGGAACCCTAATCTATTGATTATAATTATTTTTTTTAAAAAAGGTGTACATTTAAATTATATTATGCTTGTGTGTGATCTCGTAAGAGTTCTAAACAAAGGCATATGGGACCCACATATATGTTAGTATGGTAAAAATGCAATACATTTTATAAACCTTCTTTGGTGCGTTACAAATTTTATGTAATATTTTTTTTAGGTAGTGAAAAAGCACCTATTTGTTTTATTTTTGTTTTAAGTACAATATTACTGAATTAAAAATGATTTATAAAAGAACAATCTAAACCATTTTTTTCCATCCGTTTTCGGTTGCTGTTTTACTCAATAATAACTGAAACCGGACCTTAAATACAAAAATGGTTTATATGTTCTTTAAAATAAAGTAAATAATATTATATTTTAAACAGAAAATAATATTCTTAGGTTACTTTAGTATTTATTCATATTAAAAAAAAATAGTTTAGATTTTCTTCAAAATAAAGTAATACTATATTTTAAACAAAAAAAAGTTTAGAATGCTTCAATACTTATTAATATTAACTTTTAAGTATTTTCTTTAGCCATGTGGGCCTTGTTCCCAAATACCTCTTCAGTAGGGTATCCAAAATTGAGCAACCCCTCTATCACAATTTGTGGACTCTCTTGAAGCATAAGAAAAAAAACGCGAAACCAGACCCAAATATACGCTTTTTGCATAAATTCGCCTGGCATTGGCAGAGTTCAGTGGCAGGAGGAAATAAAATAAAATTTCCAACAGATTCGAGGGCATTATTCACTCAAAATCGCGAATAGCAAAAGGTCAAGGGTTATCACTCAGCAGGATGATGTAGTAACCGATTTCTCCGCCTGGTAACGCGCTAAAATTTCGATTGGCTCCAAGATAATTGATAAGGGACGCCTGATGCCAGTTCAATGGAAAATTTTCCGTTCCGGAGCTCGAGTTTGTACAGTACAAATTGTAGGATTAGTCAGTAAATGGCTTCAAACTTGTGCAACTGACGATTCCCCTGGCTATTTCTTTGCCTTCAGACATTCGCGACGTTAATTAAAACCCATAGAAATTCGCATCGCATTAGCAAAATAGTGAAATGGGGCGGGCGAGGGGGCCAGACATCTTATCAAGGCAAGGCTTATCGATTTCGAGCCAGGCACTGACAGCACCACCCCCAGCATTTCTCCCTGTGTAGCAACAAAGTAGCGCGAAAAATGTTCTCCGCGGTTCTCTCTCCTGATTCATCCAATAGTTTCGCGTTTTATGTACATATGCAAGTCGGTGTGTTTGGCGGATTCGTGGGAACATATGTTCCCTATATGTATATGACTGGGTGATAAGCCAAGGAATCGAAATTGAAGGCCAATGGCAGAAAACCAGACGCCAAACAAAAAAAAATACAACAAAAAATACAGAAAAAAGATACAAAACCAAAAAACAAAGTCCCTGAGCTTGGCAACATACTTATTCCGAGATAAAAGTTATGTGTCTCTGCATTATGCGACAGGGACGGATTTTCTGCGATACAAAAGCATAAAAAATGCATATTATAATGTGGTTTTAAAAGAACCTAAAAAAAATATAATATTTGACTAGTTAATTATCCAAAACCCTTCTTCAACAATAACCTTAAAGAAAAAAAGTTTCGTAATATAAAAAATAAAATAAATAAAAAAATATATTTTGAATTAAAAAACTTTGATTTTTTAAGGAGGGTGATATATATATATTCTTTTACAATACCGAAAAAAAAATTGTTTGTAATGCAATATAAATAAATAAAAACACTTTGAACCAAAAAAACATTGGATTTTTAAAGAGCTTGATTTATAAAAATATATTCTTCAACAATGTCCATAAAGAAAAATGTGGGTAATAAAAAAAAAAAAAAAAACTAAAAAAATAAATAATAAAAAAAATATTCAATTAAAAACCTTTGATTTTTTAAAGTTTTTTTTGGCAAATTATTCGATACATTATAAACCTCTGGCATACATAGTACACCCCTCGACACCCTGCTTGGCACCCCGCTACCACTAATCCGCCCCTGCATATCAGTTAAATAATATTTACCCACTCTCGCCTCCATTTCAGGTCCCTCAGAGAGTGAGAGATTCGGCTTCGCCTGCACGTGTTCGGGTATAATCACACTATTTTCTGATTTTACGGCTCTCTTTCGCTGGGCTTACGTACATATTTATTGGGACTCGCGTTTCCAAATGGAAAGTTTTGGGCTTTGCCTGTGTTTGAGCACAACCCAAACGAAAAGAGACCCTCGGAATGTGTACATCTGCCAAACAGGAATATTGAGATGGCCAAGGGACCGGGGGAGCTTGCTCTATTTTTGCCAATCTGCAATTGTTGTTAATAAATTATATTTTGGCAAAATTCGTTTTCCACCGATTGGCCAATGTTGACGAGGCAAACAAACAAAACGACAGACTCTTACGTAAGAGTCAACAAACTGTTGTGAATTTTGTGCTTAAAAAAACGAAGAGCGAAATCAAAATTTATAAATAAATAGCAGGGAAATGCCAGGGAAAATAAAAACAAAAACCAAAATAAACAGACGCGGTCGTCGACTGAGAGGCTGCGGAAAATTGGCTGATAAATGACGACAATGGACGACATAGCGTCTATACTTCAACCCACTAAGTCACAAATGCCCAATATCTTAAGTAAACATACTAGAAAGTTCAAAGAACTTTAATTCTTAAAAGTTTTTCATTAGGAAATGTTCATAAAAAAAGGTTTTTACATTTTTGCGTTACTAATACATGTACGCCTCTCGAAGCTTTCCTTAAATTAAGATCTCTGCACCTCGTCCTCCATTTCGATGGTATACTTCAGGGCGGAGAACTCCTCTTTCCTCCCCCTAGAGTCCTTTTCGTCTGGGACATACACATAGACCAACAGAAGGCCCACAAGCACATAGATCGCGCCAAACATAAAGGGAGCGGCCACAGTGCGCTCTCTCCTCAAACTCCCCAAAGAAATGCGATCCTCGCTCAAGTCCATGTCGGAAAGGTAGAACAGGATACCGAACAGGGCGGGTCCAAGTCCATTGCACAATCCGGACATGCCCGTGATCATGCCCTGAACAGCTCCCTGACTTTCGCCGTCCGTGTAGAGGGAGACGTAGGCACTTACGGCCGGAAAGGTGATGGAGCCCAGGGCGGCCACGTTTCCAGCCAGCCACATCTGCCACTTCTCCACTCCGACGGCGTAAAGGGTTAATTGCAGCAGCTCCAGCATCAGACCCAGTACTATCGCTCTCTTGGCGCCTATGGCTCTAACTATGGAGCCCAGAGTCACGTTGATGGTTATGCTTAAAATGGCCATAAAAGCCACCAATGTAGACAGTTCCACAAAGTCAAATCCCATCGTCAGCTTAAGGTATGCCGGTACACTGGAGTACTCCCCAGCTTCGGGAAGCAGGAACATAAAGACCACGATGCACAGTATCAGGACATTGGGGTCGGAAGCAACTCTTAGTATGCCCACAAAAGGATCCGCTTGCTTCCAGCTCAAGCCAGTGGATCTGACTTTTCTGGGCAAACTTTCGGGCACTGCGAACAGTACAAATGTCACGTTCGTTGTGGAGACCAGAGTGGCTACAAGTACAACAGTGTTAATTCCATAAAGATCCATGATGAGATTACCCAAAGCGGGGGCGATCACCAGGCTGGCGGCAAAGGTGGCCGACATCAGTCCATAGGATCTGGAGCGCTCCTCCTTGGGGGCCACATCCGCCACATAGGCAAAGGCAACCGAGAAGCTAACGCCCAAAACGCCACTCATCGAACTGATCATAAAGAACCAGAAGTTATCGATCGTCATCAGGGGAATCGGCAGGCAGGTGAAGATCACTGTTATCAGCAGTAGCAACTTCCGTCCGTAGATGTCCGACAAAGCCCCGATCAGGGGGGCGGACAGAAAGGAGAGTATTCCCTTGACGCCCATGACCAAGCCGTTCATCAGGAACGTGTGGTCCGGGAAGGTTTCCTTTAGAGTGGCTATCATGGGCATCGTCAGCAGTCCCCAGGCGAAGTATTCCAGGAACACCACGACCAGGATGTGACAAACACTCGGCTTTCCAACGCCCGAAATCGAGGCGAGCGCTACGAGTATCTTGAACATTTCTCTTTGCTGGGGATTAAGCTGGAAGTGCAGCGACCTAAGTAGCTTGGAATTGCAGCTGAACTAAAATTACTATTTTTATGGTCTTCCAGCGTAGCTAATATATTTCAGAGGGGATTCGATATCTATCTCTTAACTTCGAGCAAATACATCGAAAACTTAAAGCTACCGATAAGAATCGAACATTTATTGAGTTTACACAAGGGATCATGTATTCAGATATTTATATTTTATTTTAATATTTTAAGGGGGTTATCTCGTTTTGAAGCAGGTTTCTAAGTTTTTTTTTGGAGTTTTTTTCAACAAGCGATTAAAATATACATCTTCAATTTTTTACCAGCAAATATATCGAAATCTTAAAGCTATCGATAAGAATCGAACATTTATTGAGTTTACACAAGTGATCATATTGTATTCAGATATTTATATCGGGAAATAAGAGGGTTATCCCGTGTTAAAGCAGGTTTCTAATTGTTTTTTGGGAATTTATATCATTGGATATGGGTATTGTGTATTTATGTATTGGGTATTTATGTACATTCTTAAAACTTTTTTGAGTAAAAATAATAAAAACTTTAGAAGTTAGAATACGGTAAAAAAAATTCTCCCATGGCTTTCAGGGTTGAACGGCTGAACTAAAAAAATTAAAAAGCATGACCCGTAGTTAAGAAAACATATTGAAAATTATTATTACACAACTTTAGAATTTATGATTCTATTTTCACTATTTTGTTGTGTATAAAAACAAAGTGATTTTTTAAAGAAATAGACTTTTTCCAAACTCCACAGGATATGATCCCCTTAATCCGAAATTATATGTCAATAATTAATAGAACTTAGAAAAAATAAATTTAATCGTTTAAATTTATTTACAGTCTTCACAGTCAGAATCATAGTAGTCATTTATTTCTAATTTAACATAACCATCACTTTTTTGGCCTTTATAGAAGACCATTTTAGTTAGAGGTTCAAGTTCGTCCTCATCCTCCGTGATCTCATCGGAGCTCTTGTAGGCTTTTGGTTCCTCTTCAAGAGTCTCCTTTTTTATTAAGCTGGTCAGAATCAAGGCCACCAACACTCCCATGGCACTTGCCGCAAAAGGTGCTGGGATAGGTGATATTCGGGGTGGAGTATGCGAAGAGTCCTTCTGAAAAAGGTGGAAGAGTACTCCAAAGAAGGCGGGTCCCACGCCCTCGCTCAAGCACTCGATCCCCGAGATAATGCCAAGGACAGCGCCCTGATGTTCGGGACTGGCGTAAATCGAAGCCACCGCATTATTGGCGGCTGGGATGACGGTGGCTAGGGCGGCAAAAATGCTGCTTATCCAGTACATCCAATGGCTGGTTCCAAGGCCGAAGCACAGAAGCTGCGTTAGAAGGAGGAGCAGGCCCAGACGGATCGAGCCCATGGCACCCACTAGCTTCATAAGGTATCCCAGCAGGAGATTCGACGTGATCGCCACCACTGACAGCAAACCCAACATCATGGAGACCTCCTTGTACTCGAATCCCATGTTGACTCTTAGGTACACCGGGGCAGTGGACTCCACGCCCGCGAAGGCACAAATTGCCAGGAATGTTATTATGTATATCACCATCAGGTTCTTATCCTTGCTACTTTTTCGCAGTATTTCCCAAAGATTAGAGGTGCTCGGGGAGGTATTTCCTCTTACTTCCTTTTCTGTTTGTGTTATGTCGTCTTCAGGCAGCTCATTATTCGGGTTGTTCTTTAAGACATATATTTTATGTTTGGCTTCCATGTTTAAGATCTGTTTCCTGTCCTTTGCGTTTATGGTCGTTTTCCCATCCTCCTCATCTTCAAGTTCCTGGTTCCGACAATCCGTAATATGCTGATCATTTGTGTCCTCCAAAACTTGGCTTTGTTCCTTTAGTACTAGACTTTCGGGCACTCCGAAAATAATAAATGCAATGTTTATCAGGCCAATCACGGTTGCAAGCAAAATAACAGATGCGACTCCGTAGTAGTTCATCAGGAAGTTGCCCAAGAATGGGGAGAAGGCTACTCCAGCGGCGAAGCTGGCCGCCACAATGCCATATCCCTTGGATCGCTCCTCCACACTGGTCACATCCGCCACGTAGGCCAGGGAGGAGGAGTAGGTGCTGCCGCAAACAGAGCTCACGGTGAGGATGGCGAAGAACCACCAGCTCTTAATCAGCATGAATGGAATCGGGGAGAAGGTGGTGACCACAGCCAGCAACATCACTACCTTCCGGCCTTGGAAATCGGAGACGGCGCCCATCACAGGCGTGGCGAAGAAGCCCAGGATTCCGCGAACCCCATAAACCAGACCATCGACGAGAAGGACGTGGTTTCCAAAGTAATCCGTGATTTTTGCGATAAACGGAACGGTCAGTAGACCCCAGGCAAAGTAGTGCATAAAGGTCACGATCACGGCGTGCCAGACACTTGCTTCTCCGATTCCAGAGTTTTTCACCAATATTTTCACCAGCGGTCTAACGAAATGGAGCTGCGCCATTCTAAGCGGTCCGCAGGCGAACTGGCTAGAGCCAGACAGTTAAGGTTTAATTTATACGCCTCGTGTTTTAATAAAAATGGTTATGGATGCACTGGTAAAAACAGATGCAATTCGAAGCTGACATTACTTAACATCTACTGTCTAAGGGGCTGTCCAACGGACAGTGTCCATACATTACAAAATCATAGTTTTGATTTGGAGCTAACAACAAATAATTTGCATAAGATCGTGCAGTGGCCTAAGATATTGTCGTTCGAGTATGACTGCGAATAAACAGCTCCATTCGCATAAAACTACTCCTACAGAGGTTGTAGTAGGTAATTTCTAGACTTTACACGCATTATCCCAGCCTTCTAGTTTTTATAGTTTCCGAGATATCACACTTGACTTGCTAGAGATATTCCTCCAACCAAGGGTAGTTTAAAGCCCCCCTTCATGTGAATTTGTGGTCTAAATCTCAAAACCCAACCCTCTAGCTTTTATAATTCGCAAGTCGGACATGATTAGATCCCCTTGGCTAGTGATCCTGATCAAGAACACATATATAAAGGGTTAAAAATAATAGTATCTTTCATTTTTATGATTTTATTGTTTGAACTATCTACTTTTATCTACTTTCGGCACATAAACACTTTATTGAGTAACTCCAAAATTTGTTTTTTGGACTAACGCTCACTTGTTGGGTCGCTCACACCATCGGAGTTCTTGTGCACTTTGGTTACCTCTCCAAGAGTCTCCTTTTTAATTAAACTAGTCAGGATGATGGCCGCAAGGACTCCCACGGCACTTATGACAAAAGGTGCTGGAATAGGAGTCTTTTCGTCCTTTTGAAAGAAGTGGAAGAGTATTCCAAAGTAGGCGGGTCCCACACCCTCGCACAAGCACTCGATCCCCGAGATAATGCCAAGAACAGCTCCCTGGTGTTCGGGACTGGCGTAAATCGAGGCGACTGCAGTGTTGGCGGCTGGGATAGTCGTGGATACGGCGGCAAAGATGATGCTCAACCAGTACACCCATTTTGCGGTTACAAAGGAAAAGCACAGCAGTTGCGCCAGCAGGAGGAATAGGCCCAAGCATATGGACCCCTTGGCACCCACTAGCTTCATAAGGTATCCCAGCAGGAGATTCGATGTGATCGCCACCACTGACAGCAAACCCAACATCATGGAGACCTCCTTATACTCGAATCCCATGTTGACTCTTAGGTACACCGGGGCAGTGGACTCCACGCCCGCGAAGGCACAAATTGCCAGGAATGTTATTATGTATATCACCATCAGGTTCTTATCCTTGCTACTTTTTCGAAGTACTTCCCAAAGATTAGAGGTGCTCGGGGCGGTATTACCTTTTATTTCCTTTTCTGTGTGTGTTATGTCTTCTTGAGGCAGCTCATTGTCACAGGGCTCTACGATCGGGCTGTTCTTTAGGACGTCTATTTTGTACTTGGCTTCCACATTTAAGATCTGTTTCCTTTCCTTTGTATTTATGATTGTTTTCCCATCCTCCTCATCTTCAAATCCCTGGTTTCGATATTCCGTAATATGGTGATCATTTGTGTCTGCCGAAACTTGGCTTTGTTCCTTTAGTTTCCGACTTTCAGGCACGCCGAAAATGATAAAAGCAATGTTTATCAGTCCAATTACGGTTGCAAGCAAAATAACCGGTGCGGCTCCGTAGCAGTTCATCAGGAAGTTGCCCAAGAATGGGGAGAAGGCTACTCCAGCGGCGAAGCTGGCCGCCACAATGCCGTATCCCTTGGATCGCTCCTCCACACTGGTCACATCCGCCACGTAGGCCAGGGAGGAGGAGTAGGTGCTGCCGCAAACAGAGCTCACGGTGAGGATGGCGAAGAACCACCAGCTCTTAATCAGCATGAATGGAATCGGGAAGAAGGTGGTGACCACAGCCAGCAGCATCACCACTTTCCGGCCTTGGAAATCGGAGACGGCGCCCATCACAGGCGTGGCGAAGAAGCCCAGGATTCCGCGAACCCCATAAACCAGTCCATCGACGAGAAGGACGTGGTTTCCAAAGTAATCCGTGATTTTGGCGATAAACGGAACGGTCAGTAGACCCCAGGCAAAGTAGTGCATAAAGGTCACGATCACCGCATGCCAAACACTTGCTTTCCCGATTGCAGAACTTTTCACCAATATTTTCACCAGTGGAGTTAAGAACTTGAGCTGCGCCATTACAAGCGGTCCGTACGCGAACTGGCCAGCGCCAGACAGTTTAACAAATCCAGTTAAAAAATCAATTTATACCCCTGTGTTTAAATGAAAATTGTTATAGCTGCACTGTTAAAAATTTGGAGGAGGAACCTTTTTAAATTTTTAGAAAGTGTATATAATTTTATATTATCACCTCACAATAATTTTTATTGCGGTTATATTTACATTTATTTACTTAAGAGTTTTACGGATTTTTGACAAAATATCTTTTAAAAAACCCTATATCCTTTGTTACCACAAATTATAAGGCAGAAGGGTAGCCGCGTCTTCAATGGGTTAAATTTGTTTCAAACCAATTTTTCAAAACAATTTTCGATTCTGATTCATCAATATGTGCAGTAAAATTAAGTTCTCTCTATTAAAGAGAACTATAATTCTGTAGAATTTTACCTTACCCTGTCTCTAAGACGCAAAAAAGAAAATCTCATAGTAGAAAACCTATTTCCCACAAACGTTTTTCCTTAAATATTTTAAAAATATATAACATTTGAATACCATAAGAAAATATTTAAAAAAATCAATCAGAAACCCAACGAATTTTTCCAATTTTATTTTTCTTAATGTTTCAAATGGTTGTTCCATTTTCGATTTTTAAAAGGTAGTTCATGAACGCTTGTTTTACATATTTCCGTGCAGTGCCCTAAGATATTGTTGTCTGAGTATGACTGCGAATAAATAGTTCCCATGGCAAATGCAAAAATTCTGCTTCTCTTAAAGTACTTAACGATTACAGAGAAAACGATTCATATTTTAAAAATTTCAGCCATATGCTCTTAAGGTTAAATTAGTATTTGTATTCATTTGAATTGTTATGTCAAAGGGAAACACCACAAATGGTTTCTCAATAATATATTTTCTTTAAAACTATTCAACAATTGTAGTATAAGTTCTTCATCACAAAATGAGTCATATATTCTAAAATGTGTTTATGAGGCAAACAAATTGTTTCATCATGTTATTATAATGTTGACAAATTGTTTTTTCTAATGTAGAAATTGTTGTACAATATAAAGGAACAACTAGTTTGTTTCAAAAACTAATTCATATTTAAAAATATAGAAAAGTACAATGAACTTTTTCAGTTCCAATCTATATTAGAAAAAAGGCCTAGAAATGTTTGGCAAGTGTAAAATTAGCATTCCCTAATGTTATTCAGATCTAATAAATGTTTGCATACCCTTCGAGAAGTAGTTAAGATTGCCCATTTATAAGTTGTACGATCATTATTAGCTTATTTTTATCGACACCAGCTAAATTTCCATAGTACTTTGTACTACTGTGTACAAGGGACTTTTCCACTGCTAGATCATAATAATAACAATAGATTGTAATCTAACGGGGGTCGCTCACCTGCCATAAGGTCGCCGCTCTGCTGATCCTGCAGCATCGGGATCACCGGCTCGCCGCTAGGTGGCGCGTCCGGCAATGCGTTGTCGTGGGCGGTGGGGGCGTGGCCCTGCGAGGGCGGGGGCGGTGGCTCGGCGAAGAGCATCTCGAAGCGCAGCCGGATGTGGATTGGGCCGACTTTCAGCTGCTGTTGCTGTTGCACTTGTTTGAGCGGGCCACCGATCTCCAGGTGACGATATAGAGCATAAATTTCGGTTTTATGCTCGAAATGGCTCGAAGTGCCGTAATTAGCGGCGTATTTACTGTTAGCGTGATTGCAGCCTGCTCCTCTGACGTCACAGCGGTCGGCTGAGGCGGCGGCGACAATTTCGCTGGCGGGACACTCACGAGAATGATCTAAAAATAAGACAAGGCTTTTTTTGCTGTGTACAGGGGGAGGCTGCTGCTGCTTCTTCTTCTTATTTGCCCTTTGCTGCTGCCGCTGCTTCTTCTTATCCTTCTCACCTCGCTGCTTCTTCCTCTTATCCTTTACCTCTTGCTTTTCGCAGAGCTTCTTATTCTCTTTTACTTGTTGTTGTAGTGGCTGTCGCTGCTCTTCTTCCTTTTGCTCCTCTTCTCCCCCCTCTTCTTCTTCACCGTTTTGTTGTTGCTGCTGCTTTGACCTTTTCTTTTGGCCAAACTTTCTGCCTCTGCCGACGTCACAGCTGATCGATTTCACGTCTTTGCGGCTCTCGTTCGGCGACTTTTCCGCCTCCTGGCTCTCCCTGCTTTTCCGATTGTCACAATTCACATTCGTCGTCGACCGTGGGAATTCTGCTATCATAATTTTTATGCACCTATGCCATAACTATCACACTCACTCTCACGCACACACGCACAAAAACGCGGAAAGAGAGGCGGGCGCGCGCTAGTGTTGTTGTTTTCGTTTTTTTCTTCACCGTTTAACCAAGCTGAAAAGTTAAAAATCTTCACACACACACACAGGAAAAGGTTGAGAAATCGAATTTTCCGTACTATGATTTTCCGGCCATAAATCTGCACGGGCGTAAGTTTCGGGGGAAACTGCTGGCTGCAGAAAAGCTCCTGGTCGCAAAGGAAGAAAAATTGGAGAGGCGTTGCCGGACGGTGACGGCGATGTCATTTGTTTTGGATTCGTCGCCGGGGCGTTGCCACATAGAGGAACTCTGGAAAATACCAAATTAGGCAGGGCTACCAACTTATTTTATATAATATCTTTTTGGCTTTTTTTTTTAAATTTTTTCATAATTTTTTTGATTATATTTTACAAGGAAAAAGATACTATATCATTGGAATCACAGCCATAATAACTCTTCAAAATATAAAAATTCAATATGTAAACTTTTAATTCACAAATAGTAACAAAGGAAATTTGTTAAATTTTTAGGAAAATATAAATTTGTTTTAAGAACTCATATTTTTTAGCTATACGATAAACGAACAATATTTTTCATTTTCAAAGAGGGCTAATAATTTTGTCGGTTCAAGTACAAATCTTGAAATTAGATGTTTAGTATGATCTCCAACATTCTGTAGAAGCTCACATAGTAACGAATTTGTCATCGAAGAATCGAGTATCATAATAATTAGTTCTTCGTCTAGTTTAAAATATATAGTCGGCTATTAATTACTTTTGAGCAAAGACGAACAAGCCCTCTAAATCTTTCGATTTCTCTTTATTGACGCATCGCCTTAACCATTCCAACTAAAAATTTCCAATCAACACAGACACTTCGCTTAGGCAAAAAGACGCAGCTCGTCGCGCGCCTCGATGCACTTGGGCGGTGATGGAGTCTCGAATTCGCCCAACTCAGCGTCGTAGTAGAGGGCAGCGCGGTAGGGACGCAGTTCCCATGGCACTTGCTGCTCCATGGTGGTCAGCGTGACGCCCAAATCCTCCAGCGTGGGCACTCCGGTCAGGACCTTGTCGGTGACGGCCTCGCGCTCGATGCGAGCTGGATGCAGACCTCCGATGGGGGTGCCGGGGCAGATGAAGCTGTTCAGCTTGGCCTTCAGCAGGAAGGTGGGGTCCCAGCGCATGTCGTAGCGCATGTAGCCCCAGCGCTTCTGGTCCTTGCGCATCAGACGATGGAACCAGTCGACCAGCTCACTCAGCTGGTAGCGTTTGGGTCTAAAAAATATATCAAAAGTTGTAACGTACACTTAAGTGAGGCAGAGGATGACTTACCCCACAGCCTGGTAGATGCGGCCAGCGCTGTCCGGATCCTTGGCGGCGTTGATGATGGCCTGAGCCACGTCCGACACGTAGACGGGCTGCTTCACCGTCTTCTCGCCCTTGTGCCACAGCGGCATCGAGCGGAACTGACGGCGCCAGATGTGGGCGTAGTAGCGCAAGAAGCGATCCTCAGAGCCGTAGATATCCGCGGGACGGATGATCGTGGCGTTGGGGAAGGCGTCGCGCACACGCAGCTCTCCCTCGTACTTGCTCTTCAGCCACTCGCTGCCGCCCTTGACGAACAGGTCCTTGGGATTGGCCTCCACGTTCAGGGAAGACAGGTGGATGAAGCGATCCACGCCAGCCTCGCGAGCAATCCTGGAAAAATAAAGAAGAAAGGTTTATAATACAAGGTGTACACCATTAATGCTTTACATTTACAGATTTAGGCCACACTTAACACAATTTCTTTAAATTATTTTAACCGACATATTGTCAGGACTATTAACTAAAAGTAGGTAATGACCCACTTCTGCTACCATATTATATTCACCTGGCAATCCGCTCAGCTCCGTTGACATGGACATCCTTGTACTTGAAGTTCTTGGTCTCGAAGTCCCGGCCCACCAGGTTAATGACCACGTTCGAGTGCTTGACAGCTTCGCGAATCGATTTGGGATCCTCCAGGTTGTAGAAATGGAACAAAACCTGGCCGAGATCTCCGGTGACCTTTAGGCGGATCACATCCGAATCGTCACCGCGATAGGGCAGGATCATCTGGCTGCCGGACTTGCCCAGTTTGTTGCACACATAGCGACCCACAAAACCGGTGGCTCCGAAAACCGTGGCCACAATCCCATTGAAACTGCTTCGTCCGCCAGTTCCGCGCTTCATGGCAGCCGGATTCGTGGTCTTCAGGGGACGAGGGCCATCCTCCGGGGGAGCAGCAGCGGCGGAGTATCCACGCAGGCACAAAACTCCCACCACGCCACTGCCATGGTGCTCTTAAGATCCGGAAATTCGCCAAGAATTAAGCAAAAATTAGCCACAACATTGGTGCGAAACGTCATATTACATAATTTGTTTGCCAGGCGGTTTTCGGCCGCAGGCGACGCTACTCACTGGCCAGCTGGAGATTGCGGGTTAGTACTATGGCGGCCATTTCGTACCGGCGCACTGGACTAACTCGATAGGGGAAATTATACGCTTAAAATCCTATTCTATTTTATTTAATTTGCTCCCAGCCAGTGTGACCCCTTCTCGACCATTAAAATATACCAAAGTTTTATATGTAATACCGAAAATGTACCATAAAAAAGAGTGACGTGTTGGCAATCGGATAGTGCTGCCAGACTGCAGAAAATTATATGACTTGAAAAGTAACGATATTTTTTCTACCTTGTTTTCAAATTTAAAAACTTTTGTGGAAATAAATAAATTTTGCAGAATGTATTTTATGTAACAAACTGTTTACAATCTGACTTCTTTAAATAAAAATATTTGGTCCTCTAATTGTCTATCGTTTTAAAGGAAAACACAAACTTTTAAACTTTTTACTTTATTTGCGTTATAATTGTGTTATATAAAATTGTGTAAAGAAAATAATTTAATAAGAAGTAGGGAGGAATAAATAAGGCAGTAAATATTTTGTAATATAGAGCAGGTTCAGAACTCTGTGAAAACCTTACAGCATCTTCACTTAGACCTTAAAGACCTCCTAGTGGTTATCTTACTTAAGCACTTGCTAAGCGGCCACCAAAGTTGATAGATTAACTACTCAGCCAACTTGCTCAAATTTATGAATGTTTTCTGACAAATAAGACTTAAGCTTACAGTGTCCCAGTTGAAATGAGACTGCCTGGTATCAGACCGCCAACTTTTTATCTAATGTGCGTGGTTTAATTGCAATTTGCAGGCCCGCGGATCGTTTAATTCGGCACGGCTTGGATTCGGTGGACAAAGAATTCAGTTCGCAGTCGCCTCCGAGCTGTAAACCCGAGAGCATCGCACCTTGAAAGTGTTATCTGTTCAAAATCTGCTTTCTGAGGATTTACTGCCGCCCTATCAACACCGATAAGCGGTTGAAGAAAAGTGAGATTGTGGTAAAATAATTGATATGGATACACATTGTTGCGGCCAACTGTAATATCAGCACTAGCAAGTGGTCGTCGTTCTAAACAATATCGGTTAACTAATTAGAAGCATAGGTTTCTTACTTGTCAGTTTTATTTATTTTTAAAATTCTATAGAGGTGATCGTTAGTTTGTAAACATCAATTTAAAATGTTCCTCAAAATGTTCTCATTGAATCACCCTGTCTAAAAATACCTTAACTTATAGCAGTATTTTATTGAATTTAGTTGTGTGTTTGATAAGCTAGATCAGTGCGTTTGACAATTGTGGATGTAATTCTACATATGTACATATACACATATGTATATGTATAGTAAGCATCATAATATTATTATTGCTCTATAAACATACATACCTCGTACATACTCATGAGATTGGGCATGCACAGACAAGCTCTTCTGTTCTCCTTTCTTTCTCTCGCGAAAATACAAATTTACCTGCTCCTCTTTCCTTCTTTCTTTCTCTCTTCCTCTTTTATGGCTCTCTATCAGCTGATTATTTTCAACCTGCTCACGCACTTTTTCCACCCACACAAGCACTATCGCTATTGCTTTCTCCCTCTCTGGCGTTATCTCCATGGCCCCTCCCCACCCCTTGTTTACTCACACACGTGCACTTTTACGCTCACTTTCAATTTGCAGGCATTTCGTTTTGTTTTGCCGGCTGTGGTCATTGCTATTGTTGCTCTTTTCGACCACCTCTCTTGGCATTCCATACCCTTGCAAATAGTATCTTGACTTTTATGCACTTTATACATTATTTTTCCCAAATTTCAGTTGCAAGACTTCTTTTGTGCTGAAAAATAAAATCAAGACTTTTGAAATCCATATTTCAAAATCTCTTTCTTTTGTTTTAAGTTCAAGAACGTTTCTTCTCAAATAATTGGAAAGACCAATTTTTAAATCAAGATTCTTCTTATTATTAGGAAACCCATATCCAAAGAAACTGCGCTTAAAATATATTTTTAAATTTTAATTATTAAAATGTTATATATTTTTTTCTTATTGGAACCAGTTCTTACCATTACCCTTGTACTTATATTCCAAATAAATAGGAACTCACCTCCCTATAATTCTTGTGATAACTGAGAGAGAGTATAAGAATGTCGACTAGCCAGGTGAAAGAGTGCTTTCCGTATAGTTTGCCATATATTTTGCGTCGGCTTTTGCGATCATTCGTTTTTGAGCCGTGCTGCAGCAAGCACCGCTCCCAAATTCGCTCCCGAAAAACCAGCGCGTGTGCCTGAAAATATTTTAATGTCCGTGCGTGTGTGCTTGGTGTGAACAATAATAATAATAATAAAGTAGGAAAAGCCAGATTTTCCAAAAGCAATTTAAGTGGAGCGGCTATAAATAGCCAGCGTAGAAGGAGCCCGCACGTTTTCCGCTTATCAAATACCAAGAGACGGTAAATTTCCAGTTCTAAGCCAAAATCCCACATTTATACCAACGGGGTCTAGACTGATAAGATATTTTCGGCCTTGTGCGGATTGTTTTCGCCTGCGTATCTGGGTCCAGGAATCGAAAAACACACCTTAATGACGCACTTTCAGATATGTGTAGATATATAGATGACTGATTCGTTAGCGGGCAGACTGTGAATCCATTTAGCAAGTGATTATTAAGACGCCTCGCGCCCCTTGGCACCGGTTCGAATAAATATCACCCCAAAATATTACTAAAGCTAAAATAACACCATCTGCCGGCGGGGTATAAAAATAAATTCGATCGAAATTAATGCTAATTAGGGGTATATCTGTCTACGACTGAGATCGAGCCAAAAACAAATTCTCACTGCCAGCTAATTCAATGCAAATTGATCCGGGCCTTGGTTCCTAAGTTCTGAAGAGCCCAGACGCGTTCCCAATATTATAAACAATTAGCCATCCGTTAGTTGTGGAAAATATAAACAAACTGAAGGGGTCGAATTAATAGGAGTTGTTGAGAGAAGAAGTTTTATAAAATATTAAAAGTGAAAATGTAAAATTTATGATCCAAAAATATTTAAATCATTTTTGAAGCCATAGTTCGTTTTATAAACATATTCTCACATTGTTAATTAGCAGTAAAACATTTATGAAAACTATATTTCCGACCGCAACTGTATGTTTATAAACTTTATTCAATTTTATTACTAAGTTGAGTCATTAAGTGTAATTGAAGTGGGTCTTTAGTAATCAGCATTAATATCAATTTGTGCATTATTTTAATGGGCTTATATATCATCAACGAAATCTCACATGTCCCAGTTGATCACGTTTCTGCTGAGGATGCGGGGAAAGTGCTTCGCTGGGCGTCCCATTGATGGATAAATGCACTCGCCATATAGGCGCAGATCTCACGTAGATCGTGGTGCATAAAATTGTAATTAAAATACTTACACTTCTTTGTTTATTTTAATGGGAATATTTCATTGAATCGCGGGCCCCAGCGCTTGTTATGTACAGGTGGTCAGGGCTGTGCAGTCTCGGCTGCAGATACATAATGAAAATTTCAGTTTCATTAGTCAGTCAGGAGAATAGTAATCAAATTATCATAGTTATAGTCTTAAAAAGTACATTTTTTATACTCATATCATCATAATACCTAATTAATTTTTAGCAGTCTTATTAAATAATCCCAGGCTTTAAGGGGTAGATAAAAAATCGAAATTCCACAGATTTAGCAACGAAGTTAGCCTATTTCACCTGGCAACATTTGCCGGCAACATATTCCCTTATCAACATACCCATCAAATCCCCCGCCTAGCGATGGTATTTAAGCCCGCCCGACGACGGGTTGTTTTCGATATTGTTTGGAAAATAATCCTTATCAGCGGACCTGTCCGATTCCCACCCATGAGATAGCGATAGGGGTTGTCTGGTCATCTCTGTCTGCTTATCAGGTGTCTGCTTTTGGCGCGTTCGAAATGTGTTCAAATATGGCTCATAGGCACCAGGCACCCGGCACCAGCTAATTGCCAGCGACAACAAAGTAATAAACTATTAAATGCACACTCTGTCTGTGGCCCACTGATAGACAGAAACAATATTGATAGAATGTTAAAATAAATCAGCTCGCTTTGTGTTCCCTTGTAAATTAGAAATTCCGGAGGCATCGGCGACCTTGTCATCGTGGCTGAAATGGTAAAAAACATTAGATAGGTGCTGTTGGCCGCTTTGAAAACAGGCCAGGGACCTGCATAGGAAGTATTTTTTAATTCAGTTTCAGAAACCACGCAAAAAGCTAAGTACAAATGGTTTTTGTTGCCAAATTTAATTTGTATGCAAGGCAGTGGCCCAAGCGAAAATTCAAACAAACAAACCGAATTAATGCACCTGACGATGGAAAATCAAAGCAAAAAACAAATGTTATTGGTCCCGAATTTTATTGCAAGCCCCGCTTTTTGTTGATGTTTTCACTTGGTGGAGTGAGCGTTGCATTGATCTAATTGACAATCGAGTTGTCAGCTTTCGGTGCAGATTTACGATCTGGATTTTACCCAGCACATAAAGTCCGGGTTCCAAAGTAATCAAATATTTTTGAAAATCGTAAAGAATATATATAAATACTGGCTCTACTCAAAGAACTCTAATAGTAATACTTTTTTAAACTGAGTTTTTATACACATCCCAATAAATCTTATAGATCTTTTAGAAATAATACGTATCTGGTTTATATATTTACATTTCTATTTATAAATACAAATGGTTTTCTTTTTTGGTTAAAAAAATGGTGATTTATATACTAAGCGCCTCACTTATTTGAGTCCTAATGTGACTTATCCTATCTTGCAAAACATAATATCACAAACCACCTAAATCACGCCATATTTTATCTGAGGATCACTTCGTTATCTTCTTTATCCCCTAGCAACTACAGCAACAATAAAACAGACCTGGGATTCCAATGCCTCAGTATCTGTACCTATATCTCCGCCTATCTTTTGTTATCTCGGGTTCGAGCCCCTGTTCCATTGCCCCCTACCTCCCACCACCCACCACATACCTCCCTTGTCGAATGAAAACGAAATCAAATTGAGGAAATGAACATTTAGCGGCTGTGGCAAGTGGAACAACTGGGAGATACATATATGTATAGTATCCAAACATCCATGAAAACACATGTCTGGGGGAGTAGCTAAATTGTTTGTTGCTACCTGTCCAGCATTATCTTGCTAATTGTTGTTTCTACAATGAATCTGCTGGAACAGTGGGAATCGTCCGTTGTTTGCCGGGGTGCACAATCTAGTGCCCCCGAGGCGCCATTTAACGCTTTTGTACTTAGCCTCTAATGGCATGCCTTCTGTGTGGGGTACCCAAAACAATGGATTATATCATTTGATCGATTCCAATTATTTGCAAATGCACGTGTGACAACTCGGAATGCAATTGGCTCATTTAAAAGTCGGCACCCCGTGCAGGGGAGGTTGCATCATTTAATAAAATAGAATGCCAGGTGACAGCGATCATTTGCGTAGTATACTTATTAGGCATTCCGGAGGGAGGCGACAGATATAAATCAGGAATCAGAGGAGGCAGAAATGGGATGGTATCTGGGTTGGGGATCGTAACAATGATATCATATATAACCTTACAAAAATTAAGATACTAATTAATAGAAAAAGAATCTGAAAAGCGGGTTTTCGTTTTATTTCCTTCTAGATAAACTGAAACTTATAAAGATCCAGTAGGCACAATTAAAAGCCGTACTGGTCCTTGAATTCACTTTAGATCTTCCATTTGGATAATCCAAAACATCATTAAACCTCGACATGTCCCTCGATAATTACTTTCCTAAAGGGCACTTAGCCACTCTAAATGACCAGCCCTATAGGGTTCAACCTTGGGGTTACATTGCCCCAAACAAATAGAGGGGGCCAACAAACACTCGGTAGCCATGTATCCACGATCACGTAAAGTTACGTCAATGTCGCAGGCGATCGATTCGATGTGAGATACGCTGAGGTAGCCACAGGTAAAACGAGCCCATTTAGCATCTTCATTTGCATGCAACCCACCGCAGAGGCAGAAGGAGGAGCCCAGGCCCAGGCCCAGGCCCATGCCCACATGATGATCATGGTGGTGATTTGCATACTGAACCCTAAAATGGAAGGTTCAGCTCGGTTCAGTGCAGTTTCGCTCCATATCGGTTCGGTTCATTTAACCCGCATTGGGAACTTGAACTTGACACAGTTTTGTATGGGGTTTACTGATTGATAGGCTAATAATAGGTGTTCTATTGGTTGAGGTATTTCAGTTTTTAAAGCACTTCTGGTAATAGTTTTTATACATTAATAAATCATAGCAATAAACTTTGTGAAATATATATTTTATAAGTATCATTTATTTTTAAACGGTCCTATATTATTATTATCTGCTATGGCAAAGAGGTTGTTATGGATACAACATCTTCCATTCTCCTTAAATTGAACTGTCGGTTGACAAGTTTAATAAACATGCGAATGGTAAATGTGTTTAAGCAATAAATTAAGTCAATTTATATAGATCACACCCAGGGCAGTTCGTTGTCAGGTGCTGACCTTTCCCTCCGCCACTTCCGTGTGTGCCAAATATTTAGACAATCAATTCTCACCGACTTTCGTTGCTCTTCCACAGACGATGCCGGTGAAAGAGATTCTCCAGCGGTGCAGGCCCATCCCCCTGTACACCGTGCTGGTGCTCTCCATCTGCTACTTCGTGCTCCAGCTGATCCTCAGCCACTTGACTCATGGACTCACACTTCTGATGGCCTCCCATCATAACTTGTGTAACATCTTCGCCCTCGGAGGCTGCATCATCACAATTAAGGTAAGTGGTTTATATGGTTAAGGGATTTGGATTTGGACTAATATTTCATCTGAAATTTTTTTTTTACCCTCGAAATTACAGTATTACTACTTATGCTCTAAAATTATAAGGAATTCTAATTTGTAATATTTTTGTTTTAATAGATTTGATAAAGGTTTTCGAATTAAATTCTTATAATGAGGGTATTTTTTGAATTTTTTTTAAGTTTCTGATGATTTTATTTGTTTGTTTTTATTCATTATTTATTTTTTTTAACCCACCGTTTCCAAAATTTCCATGTGCATCACATTTTTCTGTGATTGCCTCTAAAAAATAATGGTGTTGCCTGGGCAGTTTTGAGTTATTTTGCCGGTATTACAATTTTTTGGCCAGGAAATGTCGCGTGCTGGTGCAAAGTCGAAACAGATGCTGGTGCATTGAACTTTTATTGTGGCCTGAAAGGCAAACCACAACAAAATGTATCGAACGCATTCCAAACACCTTTTTATTTTGCGGAGAACTGGTTTCGTTTGGATTATTTCGATAATATATGGGCGAATTTGCGAAATGTTTATCTCTGTCCCGGGGAGTGGTTCTCTTAGTTATTACTGGTGCTTATCGGCCAATTTAGGCACTGTTTCCATTGGCTTATCAGTCGATTGCTGTATAATTGCCTGCTCTACCTGGTGTAATGCCACTGTCCGCACAGCAGGTGACATGAAATCAGGTTGATTACACGGAGATATGGGAACGACTGTGTAGACACACTCATTTTGCCTCAGTTTCTCCGATCAGATACGAATCCATCGAAATGGGTCACCTCTTTTATGGTAAACGTCTGGTAGAAAGCGAAAATGGTCAACGATTTAAAATCAGATAGTTAGGAGTGCTTTCGGAAATGGTTTTACGTTGGGAATATTTACTTATAATATTATATAATATATTATTTTATAGCAATATCTAATTCCTGAACCTCTTTCTTCACTTCAATTTGCTACGCACTGATTTAAATTCAAGGTGAATACTTCCAAAGGCAGTGTCCAACTGGAAATTTATGGAGCAGTCCACGCTAATATTTTGTTATTGAATGGATGCAAAAATCGTTGCCGCCATGGGAAAGCGTGCCAAGCACGTTTCGCAAAAGACAAAGACGAGGCCCAAAGACCGCAGAAACCAAACAAGACCTGGCCAAAAATCGACGACTTACAGAGGGGGCCAAACACCAGAAATCGAAAGCTTCCCGAACAGTTGACGGCGATGGTGTTGTAGGTGTGGACAGTTGTGTGGGCTGATTTTGAGCTTATATAATGGGCCAGACGGAGGGACGCTCAGCGGAGCGTTTAAATAGCTGCCAACCATGTAGATGGGCCAATGCCAATTGTTATGACTTGGCTTAGAAAGCATGACGATCGTTGAACATTTCCCATCGAATCTATTTTTCTGATTCTAAACAACATTGTAACAAGTGGCACAAAGTAGTTAGTTTTGTCGATTCAAAGTAATCTTTTTTAGGCAAAGGGAATAATTGTACGTTTTTCTAATGATAAATTAAAGAAGAATTCAGCGGAAGGTTTCGAAAACCACCTGTTGAAAATGTGAAAAAGTAGCAGTTGAAATTTGGAAGCATTAACCCCAATAAAATGGACTACACCTATTTAAAACCATATGTTTTAAAAATTAAACTTACTATAAAATGTAGTTTTTTGTTAAATTTTTCTAATATTATCTAACACATTTAAATACCATTTTAAAGAGTAGTTATATTTTAAATCGAAAATTTAATTTAAGGAATTATATTAAAAGGCTACCCTCTTTCTTTTTGATTTCTTGCAGCACAGTAAACAAAAACCGGAGGCCAAGGATTCTCCTCCTCTGCTGACCAAGGCAAATGGCAATGGCTCCGGCGTGGTTGTCAACGTGGTCGAAACGGAAGCTCAAACCCGAGCTAAAAGAGAGTGCCGGGAGCAGAAGCTCCGTAATACCTTTGGCTGGGCCAGGATTGATATCCTAACCATGCTGATTGTGTTCATTATCCTGGCCTCCTTATCCTTTTCGCTCATAGTGGAGGCTCTGCAGACTCTGGTTCACATCGATCACCAGGATACAATGCATCTGCCGATACCCGTCATGATGCTGGGTTTCGTGGGCCTAATCCTCAATGGACTGACATATCTGCTGATCGGAGGATACACCCTGCACCAGGGAAGCTTTCTGCACCTGACACCTGGAGGAAATGTGGTGCTCGAGCGACCCATGTCGAGCAATTTGGACCTGTCCCTCACACCGATGCAAAGGCAGCTCAGTAAATCCCGGAATGATCGCGAGCTTCGCGAGGAGCTGGAGACGGAAGTGGGTAGTGTTTACTTCGCCACCAAGCGCCAGGGAGCCGTGGAAATGCTCCGGGATGTGTCCAGCACCTTATTTGTGATCGTGTGTGCCGCCATCGTATATGTGGCTGAGGATGAGCAGCATACGGCCAAGTTTATCGATCCCGTGCTCTCCATTTTCTCCTGTGTCCTGCTGGTGACTCTCAGTTATCCCTACAGTAAGTGCTCTTAAAAATAAAAAAAATTGCTATGCACTTGATTAAATATTTTTTTATTTCTAATAATTATACTTAAAATAACATTATTTATTCAATCTTGGCTAACACATTATATTTCTGTCTCCTCTATAGTGAAAGAATCATGCCTGATCCTCCTGCAAACCATTCCTGGTTCCATCGACCTGGAGATCTTTGAGCGGACACTGGTCACCAAATTTCCGGAGATTATCAGCTATCACGACCTACACATTTGGCAACTGGCGGCGCACCGATATGTGGCCACCATACACATCCAGTTCCAGAACCCCAAACTCTACCTCAAGATCATCGAACAGGTGCGCGCCTATTTCCACGATCAGGGAATCGGAGCGGTCACAATCCAACCGGAGTTCTATCCGTCCACCAACAGAAATGCCTCTGCCTCCCTGGAATGCTTGATGCAGTGCCAGGCAGCGGAGTGCATCGAAAAAGTTTGCTGCCGGGACTCGCGCACCGATCTCCGCGAGATTTGTGATGCGCCCGGAGGCAGAAAGTCATCTTCTCCAGCCAAATGCGAGGGCAATGGTCACGATCACGGCAGGGTCAAATCCAAATCCTGTGCCGAACTAAGCGCAGTGGTTGTGGAGAAGCCCAAGGAACTAGACGCCGCCCAGTTGCTCAAGGGCCAGGATCAGAAAGTCGCGAAATCCATGCCCAAGTTGCAACATACCTCATCGGAAGCGGAGGAAACTTTAATTAAATCTGACACAGCCAAATCATTTGACAGTTCACCTCCTCCGACGAGTAGCGATTGATTCACCTTCAATAACTATAGTATTGAGTCAAGGCTTAACGATTTTAGTTAGTTCTTAAGTTAGTTTACGAATTTGCCATATAGATATATGGATTTATAGATGACGGAGCTAATTTCTTAAACGAGACGCTTAAATGCACAGGAAACGAACAATTGTCACGGGAGTGAATAATTAGAATGAATAAATCTTCGCCTTTTTAAACTAATGTAAATACCAGGTATCAATGAAACAGTATCGAACGAAAGGGATTTTAACTAGGTGCTGTATTCCTGGCTCTCCTGTGACAAAGAACTTACTACAGTTTTCCCACCAGTTGCAGTTAGTTTACGAGTTATATGTTTTAAGTACATTTACTATGTATATGTTGGACTACACTTGTAAGTCAAAAAAATTACAACCGAAAGATTACAAAATATATATTAATTTGACGTGTCATTAGCTAAGCATTTTCTATAAATACATGTGTATAAAAATATTTGGATTATGCGTTTGTCAGATCTGCTTAAGTAACTTTAAAGCGCACACTCAGTTAACAATTAAGGTCCTCTCAAAGATTCCACGGCGGGTTTAGAGTACATAATTAACAATATCGATATCGGAACAGGTCAATTAGATAAGGCTGTGAGTAGATACAACATTTGTGAATCACACAGGGCAACAGACCACTCAACTACTTGTCTTCGCCTCCGCCCAGCAGGTACTCCAAAGCGAAGAGCCGTATAATCAGCGCCAGGTTGTCCGTCGTCGCATAATCGATCACGCTGGCGTTATCGTCGGGTTTGTGCCATACACTGGGAAAGGGCACCGGAATAATGTGCAGGATGGGCACATTTCGCTGCAGGAAGGGTATGTGATCGTCCTCGATCATGGAGGAGCGCATGGCCTGCGACTGGAAGTAACGGTTGGGGTCGTACTGGGCAACTCCACTGCTGGCATAGCGCTCCAGCAGCTCCATCTTGGCCAGTCGTGTTTCCACGGACAGGAGTCGCATGTACCAGGACTCGGTGTTCTGGAAGAAGCTGTAGAAAGACGGGTCGGGTGCTCCCAGAAGATCCAGCAACACCAGCAAATCTATTCTGTCCAGTTTTCCTTCACGCTGCCACCTCCTGGCCAGATGCCGTGCTCCGTAGATAGAATCATCGGGTCCCCATTCCTCGAAGGCCTCCTCGCCGTCGAAGAATAAGAGCATTAGGCTCAGTTTGCTCCGCTTTAGGGGCTCCAGTTGTTCCTGCAGGACCTGGGCGAGGTTAAGGAGCATGGCACAGGGCACAGCCGAGTCGGTGGCCCCCAGGAACTCCACGCCCGGCATGTACTTGCTGTCGTAATGGCAGGCGAGCACCAAATACCGTTCAGCTTTTGGATTCAGGGTGGCAATGATGTTGTGAAAATGCAATTTGCCCTTGATGGGAGCCACATCGTGGAAGCTATCCACCTCCACATCCCAACCCAGATCTCTCAAGCTCTGGACTATATATTGTCGCACGATGGTGTGATTCCCCGTGCCCACAACTCGGGGTATCAATATGTTGTTGATGGCCTCCCTCAAGTGCAGTTTATCGGATAGATTGCTGTACTCCAGGAATCGGGATTCGGACAGCTCGCTGGGATTGTGGGATTTCTGTTGGGGATAAACAAAGAGCACAAGTTTAGCAAGCAGCTGGCAAGGGGCACACTTTGGTGGTGACCTGTGCTCTCCCCACGAGATTATCCTGCTGGGAGGCGGATGCCTGGACAAAGGTGGCCACCAAAGCCGTCTGCACGCACAGCGTCCACATTCTAGCAGTACGTTGGAGCATATTTCACCGACTGACTTAAGAATACGTGGCCGAGTGTTTTGGTGTGGCGAATGGGGGTGTTCGGCCCCAACAGGTGGTTCCAATCAATAGCGGCAGGTGTGCGAGGAGTTCCAAGGACGTGCGTCTGCCGCACGATTTTGTGGCCGTCTGCGGCACAAGCTTGAGGTCTCTCGTGTGCTTAGTGATTTATCATATTGGCCAATTCTTGGGGCCAACTTGGGAGGCACACAACAACAAAGCATGGGCGTACTCATGTTTTTCAATTGGGGGTTCATAAATAAATTCAAAAATAAAAATGGGCAACAAAAGATCTAGTTGATTGTCTGTTTTACAATTTTTCTTTTTTCTCATAAAATAATTGTTATTGGTGGCTTAACCCTCTTTGAGACATAAAATAGCTGACGCCCATGTTGGGTACAACAGCTGTTCGTCATTTCTAACCAGTGGCAACGCCAGGCGTGAACAGGTGGCACCCCCATAACAAGTTCTGGGCGCTAGGAAAATGTAGTAGAGGGGTATTAAAAAAAATATATTTTCTACTTTTAATTATACCTATTTTTTTTACCAGTTTACACCTACATATGTATTTCTTGGCATTGGTCAAAAGCAGAATAAATATTTTAAATATGATATATATGAAATAGAAAATTATAACAAGACTGATATTTTCTTGAGTTTTTAGTAGTTCCAGGGTTTTGTGTATAAGGAATTCGTATACTTTGTCAGCTTACCACAAGATTTATGGGTTTTCCTAATTCTAATAAAAATGGATTAATAATTGAGGTTTCCTTTAATTATAGCTCCCCATAAGTATATCTTCTAGCAACGGTACACATCTAACCTTTGTAATATCCACGAGCTCGAAGCAAGCGCTCAGATTGTAGATCTTTTTGCGGGGCCTCGGCAGCAATCTCTTGACGGCCTCCATCAGGGAATAATTTCTGAACAGCACACGCATTTCACTTATTTATGTCTTTTTTAATATAAATGATGCACACAGAACACTAGACAACACGTTTTCCCCGCTGTTATCGAAACTTATGCAATGGAAAACGATTACACACGGTTTACAGGCGACTTTCTCCTCCCTCGCTGGCATGTAAACAATTGTATCTATGGTATGTATGTACAAGAGTGATTTTCCGACCTATAGTTAATGGAAATGGGGAAGCAGTCCGGGTGGGTGACGATTAGTCCGACTTGGAGCCCTTGGAACCGGGTGCTCCGAAGTAGGCCCTGTAGATATACAGTCCCAGAGCGAGGTGCAGTGCCACGACCGCTCCCACGGCAGAGGCTATGTTGACTTTTACTTCGGAGATGTCGAGGAATTGATCCAAAACGAAGCCTTTCAGGACGAAGAAGGTCAGCACGGGCAGGAAGACGATGAGCATGCAGTAGAAGAGCACTATCTTGAAGGAGCTGTAGTCCTGCGAGTCCTAGAAATCCAAAATAAACAAGGGATTAGCCCGCCGGCAAGTGGAGTTATCGTGCTACTCACATGCGACTGCTGCAGGGTTTGTTTCGCTGCGCCTCCGTTGCCACCGGCGGGCTTCTTGGTCTTATTCGACATTTTGCTAGCTAAATACCCGGGTTAATTGAAACAAGCAATAATTCCTTTTAATTTCGGCTTTTGCTTTGGCCTGCCATTCGGTTATCAGAAATATTTGACAAATCACAAATCACATGATAAAATGGTAGTACCGTTGGCGGCCATAAAAATACTAAAAAATACTTTTAGCATCAGACTAGTCGTTATTATCGTAAAAGTAGGATAAAAAAAATATTTTTTACTTTAAAATAAAATTAAATAATAATATTATCATCATTTGAATGTTTGAATATTTATTAATTTACATAACATAAATGTATTTTTAATTGTTTCATGACTTATAAAACATGTAAATGTTTCTAAAAATACTACTTATATTACTTATCAATGTAATTCAGATATAATTTAATTTTGTTATTTTAATAAAAAAAAACCCCAATTTTATTATACCAGAGGTCAGCACTCTTCATTTGCCTACAGCTGTATAGTCGCCTTGTTCCTTGGTATTTTCCAGTATTTCCCCCAGGGCCGAACGCCATATTGCGACACCGCTAGTGCGGTCACACTGGAGCGAAAGGAAAACAAAAAAAGCAATCGCGAATCAAAAGGCGCACGCGGCAAAATGTGAAACTTGCTTATTGGTTTATTTTTAACAGTTGCCGTCATCGCAGTCGCATTTTGGCCGAGCCGATTGCTCGCGCGTCCCGCTTGCGTGTGTTAATTAAATTTATTTCAGCCATTGCCCATTGCTGCGTATATGCGGCGGTAATTAGCCAGCAAAATCCATATTGTATACTGAGTATACCATATAAAAACGCGCCTGCAGTTTGCCGCACGATTTCGTACAGTTGAGACGCGCGTCTTTTCGTTCGGCATTCTCTGTTTTGGGGATTTTCCACTGCAATCGGCGCTGCGATGGTTTTGACGAATTTCGAGTGCTGGGCACATGGCGATCCCTCGACAGCCGCCAGTTTCGAAACCGGAGCACTGCGTCCTGCCATGGATCCATTCAATCCACGTGCTGTCACCTTCATGACCACCGACGCCAACAACAACAACAACAATAACAACATGGAGGGGCAGACGATGCCGGCAGCCCCGCCCTCGGAAATGGAGGTCCTGCGCTGCAAGAAGCGCCTGAATCCCGGCCAGGGTGCCGATGTGGACCAGCCGGTGTATACCAAGCGGTGTCGCTACGACGAAGCCGACCTGGCCGCCCAGTATTGCAATGGTAACTATTATTTACTAAAAAGCATTTGTGGGTTTCCCCAAATGCAATTTAAAAGTATACTATACCATAAAATAACTCGTTTAAAATAATAACTAAATTTTCTAATACATATTGTAAAGTTTTTATATGTTTATTTTTCATTTAATTGCCTATTACTTAACTATAGGCCTCTTAAGAACCATCGGACCATAGTTTTACAACCTTTATTATTAGTACTTTTTATACTCCCCATAAATCATTTATTATTATGGCTTATTGTTATTACTTTGGGGTTTAAGAAAAAAACATACAGTAAAAAAATAAACTTTTAGTTTTAAATTAAAAGTACTATAAATAATTATAAAACCATCATAAAATCATAACTAACTAACTAAAGTATATTGAGCAAGTTAGACTCCCAAAGAAATTAATCTGAATGTTTAATATATATTCAATTCATTTTGGCATTTGTGAACTTAAAAACCGGAACACACCTGATGATTTAAGCTGTAATTTTCATTTTAATCACTCGACCTTGGGCCATGTGGCCGGCTTATTTAATTGGTGTTGCGTGAAAAGTGTCGTAAAGCTTGTAAATTTACAAAACCCGTGACCTTGCGGCCCTTTTCATTTTCTCTGTGGCCCTCTGTGACCTGTGTTATCAGTTTACATTATTCGGTGCCATTTGTGCTATCGCCGACTTATAGAAACCACCGTACTCAAGACGATAAGCACTTGACAGCCGCTTAATTTCAGCAGAGAGAAAAGGAAAAAACCGGCTTGACAGTCATTATACCGCTGTGTTTGCCCGACTAAACACACATCAGCCAGATGGGGATTATCTGGAAGGGAAGGTGGAGATGAAGGGGTAATTCTTAACCCGCGAGTTTAATCAATCTGCAGTCGCAAAAGTGTTTCAACAATAGAAAAAAAACAAAGGGAAAGCACTGTGTGGGTGGAGACATGTATGTATAGCCGGTAAAAAAAGTGTGTATATCTGGCGAGAGTGAATCAATAATATATACCCTAGCAGAGGGTATACACGATTTTGAAACAGGCGCTATAAAAATATATTATTTGCTTTTTTTAATCTTTTTTTTTAGTTTCTTTATATTTTCTAAGTTTACAAGTGCTCATATATTTGTTTTTTAACTTTCCATGTTTACAATTTGCTTTCTTTGTTCAACTTTGTTGCCTTGTAGTTCCAGATTGCTTCGATAAGGTATCAGCTCAAACAAAAAGCAAACAAAAAAGTATCTCACAGATAAGCAAAATGACAACGGCGGCAGCACGCTGCGCTGCCTCGAATTGGTTATAAATAAACGATCGGTAATTGGGACAAATATCAATAGCGTCAACGTGTTGCATTGCATTGCCACTACACCGAAAAAAAATATAATTATAAAGGTTGAATATTATTAAGGCTAATGATACGTTAGTAAAGTGAAATTCAAATTGGTTGTATAAATATTCATTGCAACATTTATATTGTATATCATTGACATGACATATAAAAATATTTTCTGTGTGATTGCACTTACTAATCGGTTTCTCCGCCGCCTTGCAGATTTCTTTTCACTGCCTGCCACACAAATAATTGGAACACAGGCCTGTTTGATGGATTACGAGATGCAGGCCACCGGCGGCATGATGATGGAATCGGAGACGAGTTTTCCAGCACAGCAGCAACAGCCACAGCTTCAGCAGCAACATCAACAGCAGCAGCATCCACGCATTCATCAGCATTATCAAGGTCATTTGCATCGCGCTAACCGTGATGTGAGTCGTTGCATGATGTCGCACATGATTTAGGGGCTCTCGTTCAAACACAATTCAAAATGTATATAACCCAAAAACGAACATGTACTCTAAACCGAGAGAAAACGCACAAGAAACACATGCAACAGTTCACCGAGCGACGCGTCTCTCTTTGTTTTTCAAAAAGCCAGCAACCTACTGAAATATTCGCATATTACTCAGAAGCCAAATTAACGCAAACAAACAATTTGAATGTAAATGAATTGCAATGCACATACTTAACACGTACCAAAAATGAATATCTGTAAAAGTAACTATCAGCAGTCAAATGAACCATTAAGTATTTTATATACATTGTTATACACACATCCCATTGTACAAACAGAAGCCCAATCCAACATACTTTGTAGCGAAGACGTTTGAGTACTGTACTTAATTACCTACAGAAATGAAATACTTAACTAACTTCAATACGTAAGAGTTAAACCTGCGAAGCATTGCAATCAGCTAATACAAAAGCAATATAATTTTGAGTGAAATGTTCAATCAGCTTGAAGCGATTGCCTAGAGCCTTCGCAAAGTGTTGGGAATCTATATTTGACATGTAGTTCCGCAGATTTGAAGTTGCTGATCCGTAACACTAGTTGTAAATTACTTTTAAGGTCTACCACCATAAGTTCAAATTGCCATCAAGTTATACATTCAAGTGTATTGATGACTTTATTCATTAAGACCGCAAGTGAATGAATTTTTGTTTACTACTCTTTTAACATAGCTACCTTTTCTTACCCATTGTATTTGGATTTTTATAATAATACGATTTCTACTGTAAAAGAAATTTAAAAGTAAATATTTATTTATACATTTAGAATAAGTTCATTGAAAACGGAATAATTTTTGCCGAATCAGACAACTTTGAATATTATTGAATGAGAATTAAAAAACACTTTGTGAAAGATCTAGATGCGCTACAAGTCAGAGCTAAGAAAGCGGTGTTACAAATCAAAAACTGATAGACAACTCTCTCCACTCTCTGCTCGTTTACAGAATTCGCAAAGCAACAAGTGCCGCCGTCGCAGAAAAAGTCAAGAAAATCTCTAGATCGTATTGAGAAAATCAAGTTAAAATCAATAGGCAGCGAAGCCGAGGCGGACTTGTATATAGCCACACACGGCGGTTGCCTGCATCACTTCCGTAAGCTCAGCAGGTCGGAGCAAGAGGAGTCTGATATCTGATATCTGAGCAATAGTCCATAAGGCAGTGCAATGTAGCCTCCAGCTAACTCCAAGCGAGCATTGTAAATCCTAACCTAAGTAGTAATATAAGCTTAAAGGTGCTTAGAAATAGTGTTTGAGTTCAAATAAACCATAAGCAATCATTGCGAAGCTCACATGATGTTCGGAACTATTTCTAATAAGAAAGTTCTGTATTAAAGCATTATTTCCTGAAATACGTGAAAGGTCAATATGAAAACATTGGATATTTGCGAGTGTTTTAATATTGGTTTCCCCTCAAAACGAATTGAGCCATAGATTTTGTTTCCCATAAATGCCTAACTGTATTTTCAAAAGTAAAGAGTACAGTGCTTTGTGTTGGTATTCACTAGATAAATGCAGTGATAAATGCGATTGAATTTCATTCCTTAAGAATACTAGATGCGGTTGTTTGATCGGCCTGGTCTGGATCAGATCTGAAACTTCTGCTGTTCCGGCCGCGCATTGATGAAGTTATCCTGGACGTCCTTAACCATGAAGTCCACCAGGTTGGCCAGATCGTACTTGGGCTGCCAGTGCCAGTCCCTCCTGGCATCCGAGTCGTCGAACACCTCCGGCCAGGCGTCTGCGATCAACTGGCGGCTGTCCGGCTTGTAGGCCACGTGCAGATTGGGCACGTGCTTGCCCAGCTCGGTGAACAGCTCCTCGGGGGTGAAGGACATGGCGGTCACGTTGTAGACGCGGCGCTTCAGCTGCTCGTTGGGTGCCCGCATGAACTCCAGAAGGGCACTGGTGAAATAATGAAAAATGGAGTATATTATTGTCTGGACTTTCTTACTCCTTTATCCCTTTTTAAAATAAAAAATGTACGGTTGTAAAATTATATTACCTAACTTATTTAAAAAATGTATTAATTAATTAATTAGTTTGATTGGTTTTTACACTCACCGCAAACAATCCTCTATGTACATCATGGGCAGTCTTGTATCAGGACGCAGGTAGCAGGTGTATTTTCCACTTCGCAAGGCTTCATGGAATACGGCGACAGCATAGTCTAAAAATTATGATAGGTGATTGGTTGCATATCTTAAAATTATATAAATAATTGGAAACTGATTATTTCTGAGTAATAAATAATATTACTATAAACAAAAAGGACATATTACGTATACGTAATTCAGTTTCGACAAAGGTTCTTCAAAAGCGTGCAAAAACTTAATAAAATTACAACAATTTGACTTTCTCCAAATGTTAATAAACCTAGTGAAAGCATTTTAAGTTTGATAATAAGGCGGGAACTTGAATTATCATTAATTTAATAAACTCAATTGTTAAAAGAAAAAGTTAATATGGGTCAGCAGGTTTGCAGTACCCCATCAAAAGAGAAGGCGTAGCATAATATCCACTAGCTCTTATATGCATAAATTATGCCCATTGTCATGCTCTTTGATTATCATAAACCATCATCAATTGAGGCATTTATGACATGAAATTGGATTAAATAAAGCTTGAAATGCGCTTGGCGACACAATTTCCTCAGGAAAAGTAACTCAAAGATATTTTCCTGCAGATTGGCATGCATGAGATTGCGAAGAAAGTGCAGGTAATTAAAACCGAGCCGTTTCCCACCTGTGGTGCCACCGCCTGGCGGATCGCTGGATATAACTCCGGGGAAGCGCAGGCATCTGAAGTCCAGGCCAAACTTGTGGTAGTAGTATTCGCCCATCAGCTCGGCGTGCACCTTGGCAACGCCGTAAATGGTGCGAGGACGTTGGATCTGCGGAATTGGGGCCTTAGTATCGAACAAACTTGTGCCTACGAAAGGGTGAGTCCTACCGTAACATTTGGCGTGGGGTTGCGGGGACTGTCGGGGCCAAAGGCTCCGATGGTGCTAGGTACAAAGATGCGGAGCTTATACTGTTTTGCAATCTCGATGACGTTGTGAACACCCTCAATGTTGACCCTGCAAGGGATTGGTTTTAGCGGTTACACTTATAAGTAAGGTGTAAGAATTATATAAAATTCTGGTTATAAATTTAGAATCTTAAATTATTTGGTAACAAATAAATTACATATTTAGCTTATCAAATCATACTTCACAGCCAGAGGAACGTTCTGCTCGCCCACAGCACTGAGCAGGGCCGAAAAGTGGATCAGCCAGTCGATGCGGTGGTCCACGATGATCTTCTGAAGACCCTTGAAGTCCAGGATGTCCGCATAGATGTAGGGACCATTTTCCAGCACCGATGGACTGGGCTTTATGATGTCCGAGAGGATTACGTTGTGGGTGCCATACTGCGTCCGCAAAAGTTTGGCACATTCAATTCCCAATTGTCCATGACCACCTGGAAAATAATAGTAAAACATAAATACTTAATATTATATTTAATTGTAAGTTGGATCTACAGAAATGCTAATTCGAATACAATCTTTCGAAATAATAATTCACTTTTACTTTATTTTCCTAGTACTTTTTTTGTATTTTTTACTGCACATTCCATAGCACTCTTTCAGGCATCTGTTTTTCTCCCCAAAATGTTTTCAAAAAAATTATTAATATGAACTTTATGTGTGCTCAAAATAAACAAGTGGTTTAAAGAAAAATAAAACATTACCAATAATAGTTTTCCAGTTATTGTATTTGAACACTACTTATCAGAGATAAGCTATATCATTTTAACTCAAATGTCTTCATTCAGAGTCACAAATCACACCAAAATCGTACAGGATTTTAAACTATTTTACCAGCATACCTATTTTCAAGATGTATAAATAATTTGAATATTATTATAAAGGATAGTTTCCATATTTCTCGTCTTACGAAGACGACCACCTATCACTAAAGCACGTTTTTTAGAAAATGTCATGACTTTTTTTGAAACAGTTTAATATTGGAATTTTTAAATATAGATCAGCGTGTGCGCTATATAAGTTGTGACAAATTTTTTCGGTCGTCCGACCGGCCTTGAACGCCTCGCTACGCGTGTAAATATAGAGCATCCACGTGGCGCGGCGACTGACCTGTGATGAGGACCTTGGGTGGCCTGCTCTCGGGGGGCACCTGGTGCACGCTCCGCCGTTGGACGAGCTGACTGGCGATCGGGGTTATCCTTGGAATCGCCAGGGGACTGGCGACGGGAGCCAGAGCCAGGCTGACAAGGCATTTGCGAAACATTTTCCGGACTGCTACTGGGATACTGATCTGATCTGATCTTCCGATTCGCGACGAGCGCTGCCTGCGAGCTGCAATTTCCAACTGATTTCGAAATCCGCAAAATATTTTTCACCAAGCCCTCAACATTACCGGCCAGTTTCCGCTATATGTTTTCACACATATCGCCCGAGCACTCGGATCCCGTCGGATCCAATCGTCTGGTGGTCTGCTTAGTTACTTGGTCGGTTATTCAGTGAGTGTTAGTTGGCAGCCAGTCAAATTCATTATGAGACGGCAGCTGGGAGCTGGGAGCTGACGGGAAGGGGAGCCACTGTCGCCATGGCACCACTTTTGTTTGGGGCCGGGGCCCGAGATTCAATAAAAACGAAAGCAAATTATATGGCGGAGGCCCGCCAATTGACAACAACAAGAGCTTCAGTTGGATGGGTTTCCTTTTCGGTGGCGGGGCATGTCTAAATCAGTGCGAAAACACCGTATAGTACACATTGCGTCGGCTGGGGGTTACGCAAGCTCCATGGGGGCTACAGGGTGCTCCGCAAGTGGGCTCCGGGACAGGCCCCTCTTTTGAAAGAGGGTCCATTCTGGGGGTGTGTTCGGCGTGCCTCGAATGGTCTTCATTATCATAACTTTTCATAAAATAGGGAGTTTCTTCAATTTTTAGAAAAGTAAATATTATTTAATCTTAAAAATCCTGAATTATATCTATGTTCTATTAATACATCAGATTATGTAGATACCACCTTTACTTGAAGTTCCTATTTATTTTTTTGGACATATAAAAAATATAAATATTTGTCGAACTTTATTTTCCTATTAATGTTTTTTTTAATGATTCACTTATTTATAAATTTATAATATTTAGTTATAAGCACCTTCAGGCTAAGTACATTCTATTCGTGGATCCCATGACCTAGCAACAAACACATCTTTAAAAAAACACATCCAACCTCAATGATACATTTTGCAGCCAATCAACTTAGCCTTGAGTGCGAAATTCAGTTTCATTGACAATGAACTAAAATTCCTGGGGGTCAGACTGAAATGGATTCCAATTAGCGGGTTAGACATCCTAATCCGAATTTAAATCGCACACGTGTAGAGATTTTAAAGTGCAGTGAATTGGCACTAGTTGGGATGACTGACTTGTGGGCTTTCGCAGGGGTCTTATCATCTGGGGGCCTACAGGGTGCACACTGGCCCTGACAACCAGTATTCAGCCAAGTGCATGACGTATGTTGATGGATTTGCACGGGGTGAGTTCAGTAAATATTATGCATATAGAACTAAAAATATTATTCCTATTTGTTTGCCAAGGGAAAAACAAAAACAGCTGAGAATTTCACTTTTCCACTGCATGTTTTGCATCTATCTTTAAATTACTTATTTGTATAATAGGAGTTTCGAAAGACTTATTTATTTTTTGTTTTGAATATACAGCAAATGGTTGATGTTCTTGGAATACACAGGAAAAACATGTCATTTTCTGAATATATATACATTAAACAATAAAAATAACAAATAATATGATTCATTTTATACTCTTGCTTGTTTTCCAGGTTATTTTAAAACACATTTTTAAAGACCAGTGTAATGTATATATCCCATTTTAGATCTTCCACTCTTGCCTAGGAGCATATTATACCACTATGGAGGAAATAATAATTGACCACAACCAGCACCGCCGAAACTGGGTGATCCCAGAGTTCGCTTTCTCCTTCGAGCTCTCTGAGGAAGCCGAAGAATATGCAAAACACCTGGCCACCTTGAACATTCCAGATCAAACGTTGTATGAAGAAGCTCGGGAGAAGAACATGGTTCTGGATCAAATGGATTATCCCCTATCGGATCCGGAGAAAGAGAAGTATACTGAAAACATTTGCGAGTTCCGGGAAAATATTTGTGTTAAGTACTGGACTGTTGAGGGGGCAATAAGCTACGGTGTATCAGAAGAACTTAGAACCAAGCATGAACAGTCATTGGCCGACAAGTTTTCGGCAATCTCCTGGATGTCATCTTCCGTAATGGCTATCGGATATGCACTAAAGGATCCAAAGTGGGTAATAAGTCACTTTCCCGCCTCACTGATAACTCATTTACTTGCAGAAGCACAGACGGAAGAAAGATATTGGTAGCTAGGTATTCTCCACCGGGAAATCAACCTGGAAAGTACAAAGAAAACATTAGAAATACGGAATTTATAGACTATTTTACCTTGGATGCAGTTGAGGAGCCTGAAATAGAGATACCTTCAAAGACCTCGGAAGGATCGAGGGATGGTGGTTTCTGGGAAAACAGATTTTTCATAATTCCATTGGTCCTTATAATATTGTGTTCTAGGCTTACTTTCTAAATTTGCAAACCCATAAAAAGTTCAAGACCAATGAATAGTATATAATATTTAAAATTTCAATTGATAGTAAATTTAATTGAATTAGTTTCTTCAGAAACGCAATCATTGCATTTGTCAAAAAATATAATCAAAACAACAAAACAAAAATATAAATTGGAGTTGTCAAGTTTATCAAATTATACGCCAAAATTAGCACTTGGCCTTTGTTTCCACTGTGATTTCCTGCCATAATTCTCATAATTTCACTTGCAATTTCATTAAACGCTGGCCCTAAACAACCGAGTCCCCGAACTCGGGGGAAGAGCGACCTCTGATCCGTGGTCACAGATCGACTCACCCGAGTTCCACAATGCAGTCCACTGCTCGGCGAGAATCATCCAAGTGTGGCGCCCAACGTGGAACCCAGCTCCAGCAGGAAGCTCCGCTCAAGCCGACATTTCTGGTAGAAATCTTGAGTAATCTGCTGGGCTGTAACTCTTTCGAGAAACAGTTTTCGCGTGCATTCCAAACGAGGCGGTTCGGCTAACAGAAATCGCGGAGAACTCAGCGAAGTCCATGATAAGTCATGGTGTTGGTGCTTAATTGAATGAAATCGCCCCAAAGAAAATCAAAAGTGCTTTCGAAAGTGAAGTGAATTAAAATTTAAAAGAAAACAAAAGGTTATAGTAAATATTTTCGCAAGAAGTGAATGTTTTGTGATCTTAAGTGAATACAAAACGAAAGAGGTTTAATTTTACATAGATATATCGGATTAATGGCGCAAGGAAAATAACTATCTTGGATTTTTTTGAGATTGAGTAAGTCGCACAGGTTTTTAAATATAAAAATCTAAATAATTTGTAATACATTTTAAACACCAAAGCCTAGTCTTGCTATCCTTCGCATAAAAGTCAAGTTTAAGATTAAAATAATATTGCCTCACTAATATTATATTATACTCAATGAACTTTTTCTTTACTTTTTCTAATATCGAACAAACCTACATATATAATTTCAATAAAAATGCCCTCTATAAAGACTTAAAAGAATGAAGCCATTAAACTAAATAACTCACCTACATCTAAATTCCAAATCTCCATTATTCAAAGAACCGTTCGATGTAGAACCAAACAGTTACTTAATTAGGGGGAGTTTGAGGGGGACCGAAAAGAAATCAGAGCAGGTGAAATTGTCGTTATAGACGGAGTCTAGGGGAAATGGGTATGGGGTTCGGGCACTTCACTTAGTGTGACTTCAAGGCGTGCAATGCAAGAAATTACTCACAACCACGGCTACAGCGAGGTACAGATACTGGTGCAGACGCAGATGTAGTACAGATACAGCTACGGCCACAGATGCAGATACTCGTACTGCGGCAGCCGAACAATGATGAAAACGACAATAATTTCAAGGTTCGTTTGATGTAAACTCCGCTGCGCATGCGTAGAAACGGCTTCAGAAGATAAAGCTAAAACCGAAGTGGAATCGGCGGTTAGCGTTTCACTCTAGTCCAACGTTTTGCAGCTGCCTCTCTGGCTTCCTACTGCTTCAGTTTTTTCGGTTTTTTGTTAAATGATTACAAAATTTTCGTTGAAAGACCCATGTTACGCTTCTCGGCGCAAAGAGTTTCTTTTTTCGCGTCGAGTTGCGCAGTTGCATGTGAGGGTGGTATGGTTATAGCGATGCCATGGAAAGGTATAATGTCTATACGTTATGAAGCCGCGCCGAGGCTTTGGGCCTATTGCACAAGACAGCCAACGTATGTATAACTTCCTGTCGTACGACCCGCCTCAAACGTTGCGACTTATGAGCCGTTAGAAGTGCACGAAGGTACTCATCATATGTTTGAGATACTTTTATTTAGAACGTATGAATTTACTAATAAATATGATTTTTATTTTCGTTTCTGAATATTGATTTGCAAACTCCTCCATAAACCTAATTAATTAAATTTACTAATGTTTAAACACCTGGCTAGCATAGGCATTACCTATAATAACCAAATCTAATCTGAATCGATTTAAACCGAATTATCTTAAACTCTTGACTCTCCCAAATAAAAGAAACGCCTAATCAATCCTTTTAAACCAATTCACACGAACCAATGGCTTTAATCGAAGTGGAAATTTTGATTAACAAGTAGCTACCAGTTAATAGGCAATAAATTCAAGACAAGAGCCAGACAGCTGAAGGAGTGATTAATAGCTGACAGTGGTATCTAATCGGGCTAAGCCATATAATAAATTCAAATGAATACCCTTTCTTATTTAAAGTACTCACTTACTGTCACATGCACATGCCTGCAGATTTCAAAAGATAAGACCATCAAGAGTAATGCACTGAGTTATTTTCGGGTTTTTCCCTTGGGAAACTCCTGAAATCTATAAATGAACTTAGAGATATTTAAAGGTTGCCTAAAATAAGCAATATAATAAATCATGCTCTGCTTTGATTTCGATTTCAAGAACTTATCAATGAATTCGGACAATCTTTTGCTATCTTAAGTCCCCTAATAAATAGCAAAACATACCCCCCGAGATATTTAGAATATATGACTTTCAAAATGAGTGCACTTCGGGGTTTCTTTATTGGTTTTTTCCTAACGACCTTCGTACGAGTTAATACGTTCGATGATCGGATCGTTGACCAGTTCCTTCATGTTCTTGGCGATGATGAAGTCCAAGTGGTTGAAGCTCTGCACAGGCACACGGTAGTCCTCCGTCAGATGGACGAAGTTCTTCACCAGGGTATCAACATCCTGGGGTCCGCAGAGGGCATCGTTGTTGCTGGAGTACAAGTGGGTGGAGGCGGTGATCTTGCTGAGATCGTAGTCTGGGGGCAATTCCTGGCCGTACAGCTCCTTGTTCTTCTTGGTGCCCCAATCGTATTGCCGGAACTCACCGGACTTCCACAGCTGCAGGAAGTGGATGCCTTGGTTGCTGGACGAGCCAGCCGGGTGGGTCTCAATCAGGACACTCATGGAGCTCTAAAAGGGGAGTCGTTTTTATAACTTTCTTTTTCAAAATATGTGATCTAATCTATGTTTAGTTGATATGAAATTTGGGATGCAGGTACAAATGAAATAAAAGTACTTTGCCTTAGAGCTAGGCCTAAAAAGATGTATCTACAGATTTTGATACTACTCACCGCATTGGCATTAACGTAGCCGCCGTTGGCGAACATGATGAATGCGTTGTTGCAGATGGAGCTGGCCATGTGGCAGCTGTTGTCCACCAGGCGGTTGACCAGGTTGTTGTGCGGGATCAGCTCGGTGTCCACCAGCAGTTGGTTCCAGATGCCTCCCGGTGTGCCGACCAAGGGACCCAGGGCGTTGAAGACGAAGGAGGTGCCGTGCTCGAAGTAGGCACACGGGGCCAACATATGTCCGGACTTGATGAGCGCATTGTACTCGGGACGCTCGGAGAGCATCACAATGTACACGGTGGTACCCTGGGAGTGGCCGCAGTAGTGCAACTGCTTGTGTCCAGTGAGCTGCAGGATGTAGTCGATCATGGCCGGGATGTCGATGGTACCGATCTCGTGCCAGTCAAAGTGCCAGAACTTGTGGCTGTTCAGCGAGATGAGGTTGTTCTCGCGGGAGTAGATGTTGCCACGGGCATTGCCCAGCCACACATCGTATCCGGCATCGGCCAGCAGGTAGGCCAGAGAGTTGTCCGGTCCGGAGGAGAGCCAGCAGTCCGAGTTGCTGAACAGACCGTGCTGCAGGAGCACCGGGGGCCGCTTCTCGTTCAGGTTCTTCAGCTTGTGCGAGTACGGAATGCGGAACAGGGTCAGCACATAACCATCTTCTGTGACCACTTTGTGGGTCTCCGTGGGATATCCGTGGGATCGGATCCTTTCGTCGGACTTGACGATCTCACTCAGACAATAGTCCGACTTCTCGGCGACGGCTAGACCCGCCACCAAACTGAACAGTAGGGCGTAGACGATTGGATTCATGGTGGGCAATCGAGTTTGCTGGCCAACTGGCCGTGGGGCCTTCTTTATATAGACCGTTCTTATCTGCTGGTCGAAAGGGGCCCCTGATTTATGGAGATACCCTTGTCTGGCACACTCCAAAAATTAGTGGCGCCACTTTTTTTGGCAGTACTTTTACTGTTTTAAATATTTTTTTATAAGGATTGAATGAAATTATTAGGAAAAAGGGCCCCCTTATCCCTTTATTGAGATTAATAAAATAATTTTTCGGATCAAATACAAGTTAAGCAACACATATAGGTACTTTGAAATAGTAATTAGTTTATAAATTAAGAATTTATTTAATTAAATATGACAACCATTTTCTATTAAATTGGGTCACCTTTAAAGGATGTATTTTTTTAAGTGCAGGAAAGTTCCGATTACCTTGCACCTGATTCGTGATAGAAGCAAAATCGCAATCGAGGGGGTCTTACCTGGAATTTGACGGAACTCTTGATCATAATAAAACATAATTTATTTCTAATTCAACATATTCCGCTTGCTTAATGTGATTAATATACAACAAGAGGGTTTTCCTAGCACAAGTGTTCGTATGACGTTTGTTTTCATTCTTGGTTTGCTGAGTACTATTTTTGAATGTTGTTTATGGGTTTTGCACGGGCTTGCAATATTTTAGATTAATTACTGTAGAATAATAAATAAAACTATAGTAATAGATTTTTTTCTTATAGCTATGTACCAAGTTGGCTACAACAAACCTGCTCTACCCACAAAGCCTATGGTCTAGCCCATAAACAGGATGCTGCTGCACATTTCCCTACTACTGTGCATTGGCCTAACTCTGATCAAGGCCGAAAGTTGTCCTCCATCGCAGGCTATTTTACCATGCCGCTGTTCCCTGCGAGGGAAGGAAATTCAGATATGGTTAGTTATAAAACTTATCTCTTGAAATCCCTTAAAAAAATATATATTTCCCCTAAAGGTGCTCCCACAGTAACCTGCCCCAGATCCAAACCGGTCTCAAGGCCGTGGAACGGAACATCAAGGGCCGGATTGACGAGCTGGTGCTGGAGAACAACCAATTGCCAGCGCTGCCAGGACGCTTCTTTGGCTCCCTGCAGATTGTGCGACTGATGCTGCGTCACAATAGCATCGAAAGAGTATCCAACGGATGGCTAAATGAGCTGGAGAACGGCCTGGTGGAGATCTTCGTCGTGGAACCCCAACTGCGCAGCATTCCGGCGGAGAGTCTTAACGGAATGATCAACATGCTGGCCATCACCATTCAAAGTGATGAGCTGAAGCACTTGCCCGACTTCTCGGGACTGCTTAGCCTGACCTATCTGAGTGTCCAGACGGGAGCTCTCCAGGAACTGCCACCCCATCTCTTCAGACACCTTCCAAAACTCCAACACATACATATAACAGGAGGCGGAGGTCTCACGCGCTTGGAGGCAGGTCTCTTCGATGGTTTGATCTCCCTGAAGAACCTGGATCTATCGCACAATGGTCTCAACTGGATACACCTGCGTGCCCTTTCCAGATTACCCAATTTGGTTAGCCTAAAACTTTCCTACAATCAAATCAGCGATGTGGGCATGGTGGGTCGCATTGTCAAGGATCTAGAGCATCTGAAGAAGTTGCGGCTGGACCACAACCTCATCACCGTAATAGAAGACGGCTCCTTTGTGGATCTGCCCAATCTCTCAGAGCTTCACCTAAACGATAATAGAATCACGGAACTGCAATATGGAGCCTTTCTACGCACTCCCCAATTGAAGACCATATATCTGCACAACAATCTCATCCGACGGATCCATCCGGAATCCCTGCTTCAGGCTAGTGGGAGTGGCGTCGAGGCGGTGCACATCTACAACAATGAGATTGGACATGTGGAGGCCTTGAGGGCCTTGTTGGACGCATTACCCACGCTTCGGTATCTGGACATGAGTGGTAATCTGCTGAGCGAGCTGCCCTATGGAGCTCTTCGTGGTCACGGGACTCTGGAGCAACTGCATCTGAACCACAACCACCTGAGACTCATCGATAGGGATGCTTTGATGGCCATGCCCGCCTTGAGGGAACTTCGGATGAGAAATAACAGTCTATCCTCGGATTTACCTCTACCATTTTGGAATCTTCCTGGTCTAAAAGGTCTCGATCTAGCTCAGAATCAATTTAGCAGAGTAGATTCCCAATTGCTAGCGGGACTTCCCTCCTTAAGACGTCTGGATCTCAGCGAGAATGGTCTAACTGAAGTGGCACCCAATAGTTTTCGTCACAATCCCCTCCTCGAAACCCTCAACGTATCCTCCAATGAACTGACTAAAATCCACTCCTCCACACTTATCCATTTGGAAAGACTCTTTGAGGTGGATGCCAGTTATAATCAGTTGAAAACAGTGATCGGAGGACTTCCTAGAATCGTGGAGCGTATCTCATTGAAGGGTAACCACATCACATCACTGCCAGCAGCTGCTAGCAAGGATTTGCAATTGCCCAACCTGCGAATGCTGGATCTCAGCCAGAACAGAATAGAACAGCTGCCCAGACACGGCTTTCAGGGGGCATCGGAGCTGAGGGTCTTGAGTCTGGCTCAAAACGAGCTGCGTCAGCTGGAAGACACCTCCTTCATAGGTATCCAACGTCTGGAGTTGTTACATCTGCAGGAAAACCAACTTGGTGAGGCGGATGAAAGGGCTTTACTACCCCTCGCCGAACTACGGAATCTAAACCTTCAGTCCAACAAATTGGAAGCCATCACGGATAACTTCTTCTCCAACAACAGTCGACTGGAGCAATTGGACCTCTCTAGGAATCTAATCCGCAGTATCTCACCCACCGCTTTCGATACCCAGAGATCACTGGAGTATCTGGATCTTTCGGGAAATGCCCTGCTGGACATCTCAGTGGGCTTGGGAAACCTGAACAACCTGCGAGACATCGATCTTAGTTACAATCAGATATCCCGTGTCCAATCCGATGTGGTTGGTGGCTGGCGGAATGTGGTAGAGATTCGATTGTCCAATAATCTTATTGTGGAACTACAACAGGGTACTTTCCGTAATCTCCCCAAGCTGCAATATCTTGATCTCAGCAGCAATGAGATCAGGAATGTGGAGCCTGGCGCATTGAAGGGACTTGATGAACTCCAGGAATTCGTTCTGGCCGACAATAAGTTGGTGGAGCTGAAGGATCATGTCTTCGAGGAGCTGCCCAGTCTGCTGGCCTCCCACTTTCAGTACAACAAGCTGCGCTACATTTCACCGGAAAGCTTCCACAATGCCAATTCGCTGGTCTTCCTTAATCTGTCCAACAATCACTTCAGGAATATGGAAAATATTGGTCTTCGGAGCATGAGAAATCTGGAGGTTCTGGATCTCTCCACCAATGGGGTAAAGTTGGTATCGACGATGCCTTTGAAGGCCTTAAATTGGTTGGTAGAACTTAAAATAGACAACAATCAGATATGCCGGATTCAGGTGAGATTCTTAAATGAAATTAATAGAGATCCATACAAATGTATTACGCTTTCTTCTGTACAGGGTTCTCCGTTTGAGACGATGCCCCGTTTGCGAGTCTTGTCCATGAGGAACAACCAGCTTCGGAGTATTAAAGAGCGTACCTTCCGAAACCTTCGAGGAAACATAGCCATTTTGGATGTTGATGGTAGGATCAGACAAAGAATAACATAAAGAAATATACAAATGAAATTATCTTCATACAGGCAATCCCATTGACTGCAATTGCGAGATGCAGTGGCTCTCGGTATGGTTGCAGGAGACGAACTTTCCTTATCCGGGACCCAAGTGCCAGGATGGCCGCCTTCTGAGAGCGGCCCGCATGGAGAGAAGTCTCTGCCTGGGCGTAGATATCTATGGGAATGAACGAACCGATGGCAACCAGTTGCCACTGCTGAACGAGCACGGCGATGTCTTCCAGAGGGATTTGCCAGATGACTTCAACGATGAGTGCGAAGCCAGCGAGGCAACCAGGCTGCCAGGAGAGCGACCTCTGGTGGGGGAGAGCGAGTACTTCTACGATCAGTATGTGGACGCCACCGAGGCACCAGATACAACCAACTCCGTGATCAGTACTTCGCAGCGACCCAAGCCTAATCCCACGGCGAACAGCAATTTAGATCTGAATAATACAGTGCTCCACACGAAATACTTCAACAGAAAACCTCAGCCGGGAGCTGGATCGCCCTTTACTTTCTTTGGCTATCCCTTGCCTAGTGTGAGTTTGGGCAGGTTCTTCGGCTTCGGGGATCGAGGACGAAAACAGCGAACGGATGGCCCCGATGAGATGCCTGCCACGCATCGAATGGCCCACATAAGTCTGCCGAGAGAACGGGGAAAAACCAGGATGTATCAGCCGAATAGCGCCGAGTTCGAAAAGTATCTTAAGGATCAGCAGCAGCAGGAGAAACAGAATATCGCGAGAAATCGATATGTAGACACGGAGGCCACCACATCCTCCGTGGAGGATGCACTGAGCAACGAGAGTGGGAGTGCAGCCACCACAGTGGGCGTCTTCCGCACCACCTTTCGTGAGCCAGCGAGCATCGAACGCGGTGGCTTCCGTCCCATCGTTCCGGTTCATGTCGGTGGCTTTATGCCAGTACACGATCCTCAGCAGCGACGTGGTCTGGTGGAGCCAGTGAACGTCACGGGAAAGCCACCGGAGATGAGCCAAGGCAAGGGTGAAAGGAAGTACATTCCCATTTCTGTTCAGGTGAGACCTAAGCCAACCAAGAGTAGTGGTGAGAGTTCCGAAACGGCTACATACGAGGTCACAGAAACCACACCTGATGTTACCACCACCATGCCTGTGATGCCGAGGATAACAACGAGCACAACTAAGGCATCTACAACGACCACGGCGAGGAGTACCACAAGTACTACAACTAGTACCCAGGTACCTACCTCATCCAGCAGTGAGCAGGAGCAGGAATCTCAGTACGATGATGACGATCTGGAGGCGCAATCTGTGACTTTGCTAAGACCTCCTCCTCTGGTGCAGACTACAACGGCAGAGACTATCTTGTTGATTCCTCCGGCCGAAGAGCATGTGGCGCAGATCAAGAGTCGTTCCTGGGTGACCACCACAACGCCACAGAGTCCGAGTGACTATCAGGTTACTTCAGCCCGTCCCACAAGCTCTGTGCAACCAGCGCCACCTCCTCCTCCGCTGCGAGGAGGAGGACGCTCCACCATCACCAAGGTGTTCACGCCCTATCAGCAGCAAGTTGCTCAGCCCACGGCGGAGGAGTATCAGCGGACCACGCCCAGTGCGGATAACGAGGGCGTAGCCAGCGAGCATCAGCTCACGGCGAAAGCGCAAAAACGCACGGAACTGGAACTCCTTCAGGTGGACAGAGTAGATCGCAAGGATGGCATGGATTGGTACTACGAGAGCTTTAAGAAGAAGCGCGACTTCAATGGCGGTGCTGCTGTGCGGAAAACAGCCCACAAGGAGGTGTACTACGATGGAGTAGGCGCCTCGTCCAGTTGGAATCGATTGCACAAGAAGGAGATCCTCTTTCTCAGCTTGTTATTGTTGTGGAGAGCGTGTTGAACAGTTTGTTAAGATCTTCGATTTAGACAGTTAAAATATTTTATTGTATATGCTTAAATAAAGAATTTATTTTATATATTAAACGGTAGTTTAGGTTCCTGAAGATTCATTCATAGCACTGCATCCTGAAAAATGTCAAATAAAAGAAACTTTGTTAATAAAAGGTATGTATTTAAACATAATTATATATGAGTATATAATTCAGATGGTGATGCATGTTAAAACGATTTCAACATAATTTCTCTGAGTTGAGTATGAACTTGTCATCAATTAAAGAGATTTTAAACTAAGGAATAAAGTTGTTGGAATCATTACCTTTTTAAAATCATCTTCTGTCCTATTGCTGAAGCATTAGGCTTTTGCACAATCTGTAAAATGGAAGAGAAACTTGGTTAATTTTAAATACTTTTTGTAGAACAAACGTTATATTTAAAGCTCATTCAGATGGTGATGCATGTTAAATAGATTTCAACATAATTTCTCTGAGTTGGGTATGAAGTTGTCATCAATAAAGGGGTTTAAAAAATAAAATTTAAATGTATAAAATAATATTGGGGTATACCTTTTAATTGGCCCAAACGATAAGCAATCCATTGGAGGCCACACATTTCAGTTTCACCTGTTAAATATAAATAGAAACTAAGTTAGTAAATAATATTAATGTCTGCAAAATTAGATTTTAATATTTTGTTCAGATGGTGATGCATGTTAAAAGAATTTCAACACAATTTCTCTGATTTGGGTATGAAGTTGTCATCAATCGGAGGGTTAAAATAAATTCTTTAAATTTGATGAAATAATAGTTACCTTTCAATGAACTTATCTGCGCCGTTAGAGAATGCCCTCTTGCATTGCCTGTCAAATAAAACAGAACTGTGTTACTCATACGTAATTTTTATATAATAAACTATAAACTATGATAGTCTTGTTCAGATGGTGATGCATGTTAAATAGATTTCAACATAATTTCTCTGAGTTGGGTATGAACTTGTCATCAATTGGGAAAGTAAGGCAAATTATACAAGAGTGATTTTTACCTTTAGTTGGGCGGAGGGCATATTAGAACCTATCTCAAACTCAATCCATAGGACTTAGAGATGATATTCCACTGTAAAGACAAAAACTACATTTTTAGAATTGTTAAGTTGAAACACCAATGTACTCCTTTAATAACTCATTCAGATGGTGATGCATGTTAAGTATTTTTCAACATTATTTCTCTGCATTGGGTATGTAGATGTCATCATTAGAGTTGTTAAAGAAAATTAAATTACTTTACTTGTCAAAAACATACCATAAAAGTTTGAATTGTCCTCAGGTGGCTCACATTGCACCACGTGGAACCCGAGAGCTCCAATGCTTGCCCTTAATTTCATCCTTCCTTATTTCTTTTAGCATTAGTTTTAATACACGATTTACTGACCATTGTCAGGTCATCGGATATCCGAAATATATGTTGTATCAGTTCCATTTTTAATAAATTTAACTAAAGTTTATTGCGCGCCGACGACCTTAACCAAAAGAAATTCAGATGGAAAGAAGGCGGAAAGCTGCCAGATGGCTATGTAGCTCCAAACGGAAAAGGGTTGCCAGACACTTTAACCGGTTGGTCACAACAAAGAACTATCGTTAAAAATAAAATTTGTTTTATAAAATTATACTTATTTTGAAGTGGCTTAAAAAGACATGATGCATTACAAAATCCATCAATATTTGAATATATCAATATATATATAATTATTTAATTACATTAAACATAAGATAACCTTCTTAAAAATAAGTCTAAAGAATATTCTGTATAACCAAGTGGTCATAATTGTGCAACAGAAATATAAGTAATGCAGTTCTAAAAAAACTCGTGGGAAGGGTATTCAAAAGTGTGCCATATCGCTTTCCCTACGATAGTATCGAGTCAGAGGTCACATCTCCAGAGCGCGCTGCCACCTTGAGCGAATTGGCGCAATTTAAACAAAAATAAGGAAAAAATAGCAGTTGCATTCGCGGGAGGGACGCCAAAAGTAAAATTCCAAGAAATCCGAGAGCCAGGACGATAAATAATCCGCCCGCGCCAAGATCGCTGACCCTGCTGCGAAGATATAGCGAAGCATCCAAGTGGTACGTCAGGTGCAAGGCGGCGTGAAAATGTTTATACAATCCCTGATTTCATCTGATGCGTATGCGATTTGTTTTCCCCCAGCCCCGCATTGGATTTTGGAATCGCAATGACGACCCCGCTGCAGACGCGAATGGCGCTGGCCGAGATTCCCGATCGACTGGAGGCGCTACGCATGGCCAACACTCCGACGAACGCCAATCGTAGAACTCCGGATGAGCCGACTCCGGCGGCCATCATAAACACGCCGAACGCCAATGGGGGATTGGGCTTGCGTGTGGACAACGATGTCAACGTCGTGCAGGCCCAGGACTTTGTCTTCTCACCGCTGCCCTCGCCGGACGAGCTGGTCATCCGGCAACGCGGTCGAAGGCGCTTCACCACCACATTTTCGCCCGATAAGGTTAATGGAGGAGGTGGTGGTGCGTCTGGTGGTTCCTCCATGCGTAGTCCCTTCCAGCGCACGCCCACCAAGAACCTGCAACTGACCAGCGGCATGATCCTGCGCAGCTCTCCCCGCAAGCGGCTGACCATGGGCAGCACCCCGCCCGAGCCCACGCCCATGGACACCTATTCGCCCATTAAGATGGCCACCACCAAGCAACTGTGGCCGGGAACACCCATAGTTAAGAAGCTAAAGATGGAAGACCGACCCGTGGGGCAGACGAACGCCGATGCAACGCTGCCGTCTCTGTTGCAGGGTCTGTCCCAGGAACAGCTTATCCAACTGATCATGAACAACCTCAAGAGTGCCACCGATGAGGGGGAAATAAGACGGCAGCTGCCCACGCCAGATATTAGGTATGTTTCCAAAGGGTTTCCTATAAATGTATTTTGGCTAGAGGGGAACTATTTATGCAAGCATTTCAATATACTATTTTTAAGTTAAATTGCACAACTTAAGGTCATTAAGAGTTCATTACAATCTTCAGGGATATTCACTCTCCAACATAAATATTGACATATATTGACCACACTTTGCCTGCTTTCAGTACCCTGGAGCAGGAGCTGCACCATGCCAAGCGGCTCATCTTCAAATCCCTTCCCACCTCTCGGCTGTGCAAAAAGACCGATGCCGCTGCCTACTCCAAGGCGTCAATGCATCTCAACGAATTTAAGCGGGTGCTGCAGTCGCAGGCCAAGCGGCTGCACGACTCCACTCACTGGGACGCCCTTGTGGACTACGTCACCATGGCCTGGCAGTGCGTGGCCAGCACGCCCAACTGGGAGAGCCACGCCCACAACGCAGTGCGGCGGCAGTGCTTCAAGCTCTTGGCCTGCTCCTGCTATGCGGCCATCAAGCATGGCGGAATGCGTTTGGGACAATCGCGACTAGAGGCACTGGAACGCAATTTGCGCGAATGGTCCAAGGACTACGAGGACGTGCTGTCCTGTGTGAATGCCTTGCAGCGTACGCTTAACAACCGTACCAGCCTGTGAACCCCGTGGAGACTGTAGACTTATAAGGCCGACTTGCTGAACTCGAGGTTTAGTGGACCGAACTAGTGAATAAGTCGAAACTTAGCCAGTAAGCGAACGATACTTGGCGCAGCATGTGTTATACACTGTATTTTTAATTTTGTTCCTCGATATGTTGTCCTATTTAAAATGCACGTAAGCAATTACAGTTTCTTTATTTAGTGATCTAAGCCACACGCTAACGAAAGTCGGTTAGCTTTATAAACTTGTATTTATTAACGCTTAAATATATGCTTAGCAAGTAGGTTTGATTACATTGTTTGAACTAAGTACACTTATTCGAATGCTTTTACGGCTAGATCCTACTTCGCTATGACTATGTTGTACAGCTTTCACATGATGACTTCTGACTCCTCCTGACATCCAACTTTAACAAAATGTTCGTCTTCTACTTAGCCAGTGGATAACACTGAGTGCTGATAGCAGGTGTACTAGTATTTTTGGTATGTGCTGGCTCCGAGAGCTGCCGGAAACGCGTCGCCCTGAAAATGGTGCAGAAAAAGTGCAGGTTAAACATTACTTTATTATCCACTTGGCTGAGTAATCGTAGTGCAAACGGATTAATAATGGGTGGGTGTAAATTATACACGAAGAAATTTAGCTCCTTGTTTTTCCAGCTTTTCTCATATTTATTTATGAGCTGGCTCTCCATTAGCCAAAGTGTTATGTTTATTATGAGAAGCTGCTCAGCGAATTCTTGGTATAAGCTACTCACAATGATAATATACGAGTACAACCAAGGTTAATTGGCCTTTTCAAATTTATAGTTGCCCATATTTAAACGCTTTAAAAATGTGTTGTTATTTTATATGATTTAGAGGTCTCTTTTGACGCCCAGCAGCAAATTCGGTGTGAGCGATTTCAATTAGCATGATAAACTAAATATAATTAGCATGGTTCGATTTTCTGCCAGCGAATGATATTGACATGATCTCTCGTCCATTGTTGCTGTTATTTCTGGTATGTGTATGTTTATCGAAGGCGCCGTGTGGAAACAGAATCATCGGAGAAGTATATTTACGTTATTAAATTAGCATTGATTTGTTAATCCCTCCCCATGTGTGAGAGGCATGGACATTAGCGTGGATATTGTGGTGCCAGATGCGATGACTATGAGCAAACGTGAATGATACTTACACTTCTTGAACCAGATCTCAGCGCAGCAGCACTCCTTGACCTGCACGAATGTGAAGCAGGATTCCACGGAGGATGTGTGCACCTTCTGATCCGCAAAGCAAACGTGAGGTACATAGGGCAGGCCCTCTGCAAAAAAATAAAAAATGCAAAATTTAATTTGATTTCAGATTTTTGAATGTCATTTGTTGTTCAAAATGCCATCGAATTTCCAATAAAGTCAATCGAATTAGAATGTTTAAATTAAATAAAAAGATTGGCACTGTAATAACAAAAAAAAATACATAGTCGCTAGTATTTTATAGAATTTTTAATAGTTTTATAGAAATTTTACAGTAGTTTTACTATTGTTGTGGTAATTTGACTATTCATAGTAATTCTATTATTTTATAATAAATTACATTATTTTTAAAGTAGTTTTTATATTTTATAATAGTTATAGTATTCTGATTTTTTAACAGATCTCAATGACATTCATAGAACACTTGTTTTTTTGTTTGTTCTGTAATTGGGAAAACTCGTTTGATTGAAGTGTATATACACTATGATTAACTCAGTTAGATTATGAATATAATTCAAATTCGCTTTATAATTTAAAATTACTAATTTTATTATTTTACATGCAACAATTATTCAAATTTGAGTCAAATTATGTTTAATAAATAGTCATATAATCCACACAGTAATTTACGAAATTCTTACCTCTGTTCCCAACATTGATTAACCGATTTGACCTTAAAAATGATGTATTTATTTATCTGTGGATCCTAAGTTGTAAGCTTCCAGCTGCCGATGCCATTCACACAACTATTAATATCGAATATTTGACTAGCTGAGTTTACTTGAGAAATTAGAACAATTTTTAAAGTACCCAATGTGTTGGCCCCGTTTTGAAATCAAGTCCTAACTTTTTATAATAGAAACCACTTAATTTAAATACACAATTTATGGAACTTTTGCGCTTTGAGTAGAAACGGAAATCGATAAAATAGAATATGTTTATTCGGAGCTGGGCGCAAAAAGCCACAATAATTTTTGGGAAAATATAAACTGCGGCGAATGACTAAATGTGAACGGCATTGTTTTTCGATCGGATCATAACATATGCCTGTATTATTTTTCGTTTGGCCTGCTTATAGATGCCCATTTGTTTACAAAATCTCAACGTGTTGAATTTTATGAAGTTCCCTGTCTACACTTTTGGGAACACAGAAAGGCCCACACAGCGCATATCTAGTAGCTTTTGATGGTGCGTGTCGCAGATATTTATGCAATTAAATAATTATTAGTTAATGTAAACAGACACGAGCTCGGCGTGTAATATGTTAGGTCAATTTAGTGGCTGCTCTCGCAATTGTTAACAATCTTTAGCGACGTGTGACAAGCCGAGGACGCAGAAATACAAATCGACAGATTGTTGAAAAAGAAAATCTCAACTAAGTGTGATTGATTATGTGAGGCAGAGCAAAATGCGGTTACCAAGGCAAAGTAAATAGCGATTATTTTCAGAGCTGTTATGATTCACATTTCATCTGTCAGCATTTCCATAACTCTAATCACATGAAAATTATATATGGATTTAATAGGCAAATATAAAAAACCGCGAGTTTGCTGTCAAAATTAATGGCGTAAAATTATGGAAATTTTCGAATTGGGCGCTAGAAGCGGCACCTAAAAATGGCCATCGCGAAGCACTGGTGTAGCCACCCACCCAGTGCCTCTGCAGGTGTTTTCCGATTGTAAGTTCAGGCACGTTCCTTATCGGCTGGATTTGTTGCCGGTAGTAGGAATCGCCTTCGGCATACTAAAGGAAACTCGTCAGTCGCAAAAAATGTTGAGTCAATAGTAATATAATATTTAATCAGTGTTCAAATACTTGCTGTGAAAACAGTCAGAGTATTTGTTAAGTGCATTAAACGAGATTTTACACTGCGGTAAGAGTTAGGAACTGTTCTGAAAAGGGTTTCGGGGAACTCACATTTTTTAACCCAATTCGCAAGACTGCGAAATGTCTTATCTTCGAGATAGCATTTCTCTGAACTCGGTTTATTACAGCTATACCTTTATTTGATCAAACAATATTTGTCCAACTTCAGTATTTACCCAAGGGGCCCCAACAGCGCTGTCAAGCAACTAAATTGATTAATAATCCAATATAAAGTAAAGTGAAATTAAAAGAATTTCGCTTAATGAGCGGCCCACACAAAACGTTTAAGTTCCAAGGCGGTTGCATTCGAAAAGGAAAACTACAGGGGCATGGAAAACTGCGCGCCTTGAGGAAAATCATTCAACTGTGGACAAGCCAAGCGCCGAACCCACAAAAATTTCCCCATCAGAAACAAAATCAACTGGAAGAATTATAAACTGACGCTTGGACACTGGGAATGCCTAAGTAATGTAACTACAGTGGATGCTACTCGATGTATATTTATAAATGTAAGAGGTTAAATATTTGTTATTTTTAGAAAAGAAAAGAACCCAATATTGAAGCTTTAACCAGTATTGTAACTGTAGATCCTAAAAACTTTAAAAACTCCATTTAAAAAATATTTTTTATCTTGAAAATGTGTTTTTTCTAAGTAAGAATGATAGCAACGATCTTTTTAAACAAACAATAATAGAAAGAATATTAAAATAAATAAATAAATAAACAAATTTAACATGTTTAAAATATTTTGAAAATGTAAAACTTTACGTTTTATACAAAATTTTTATATTTTAAAATTCATATATTAGTTTTTTTTAGTGCATTTATAATTTGGGTAGCATTCCCCGAGAGGCTTCACTGTAGTGGTTGCAAGTCTGGCCAATGAAGCGTGACGCAGCATTAGAGGCGGTTCCATCAGTGGTCCAGACTTAACAACTTCCGTGCCGCATCACGTGCCAAGTGGAAGAGAGCACCCCGTGGAATAAGTAGCCGCCACCTTTACGACCATGGGATAGTTCTGCGGCTTTATCTTGGCTAGCCAAGCTCAGCCAACTGTTGCGTCATCGAGGGGTCATACTATGGGATATAACCAGCAATTTGCGTGAGTGCCGCTTGTTAAGAGCCTCTGAATCGGACAAAATGAGCTAATGAGGCTCTTTAGAGAGCTGACTGTGGCTCAGCGCTGCAAGTGGGTTAGTGGCACGTCTTTATTTTTGTGTGTTTACTGTGGGAGTCTGCTGGTGCAAAGGTTTGTTTATCATTCTTTGGCGCCATCTGCTGAGACTCATGCGGCAAGTCATAAATATCAGCCTAGGTGAGTAAGCACACGACTTAAGAGCTTCGAAGGACCAAACAGTTTTACAGATCGGAAATTGACCCAAAAAGATAGATAGATTGAACCCACATATTAACTATTTCTTAAAATATAAATCAAATAATTAATAAGTTTTAGCTGATTCTCACCTTCTCGATGCTGCAGTTCGCACCAACAATGGTCGTTGATAAACTGTGAATGCAAATGTTTAGAATCTACGTTATTTATTATCTCTTATAATCAACATTTACCTGTTCTCCTAGGCAATACTTTGATGTATTCGGCGGACACTTTATTGAACTGCAGGCGTTGTTCTGACCTTTCGCTTTAAAGAAAAAAGAAATAAACATTGTAACAAAATGCAAATATGTAAAATTTATAAATCCGATTTCATTTGTTCTTTTTGTAGGACATTCTAAAGGATCACTTAGGCGATTAGTTTAATAAATATTGGTTTCCTTAAATATTAGGCAACTTATCGTGTTAAAAAATAAAATGTTAGCTATAAATACATTGAAAAAATGTAGGTTTTTGGATTTATATATTCTTATATATGAATGCGAGCTATGTTACTTACTCCCGTTGAACTTCAGCATGGACTCGATGGCCGCTTTCTGGGTCACCTGGTGGTCGAAGGTGTACTCCTCGTAGCTGTCGGTGTACGGCGGGACTCGTGGCCGCAGGTCCTCCTTGTCGCACATGATGCAGGAGGTTTGTGGAGCACCGAGGGCGGATCCGAAGCAGATCGTTAGCGCAATGCCAATGGCCAGGAATGAGGGCTGATAACGCAGGGTGACCCTTGGGATTAGGGGTTTATCGGTGGATCTTTGCGTCAATCTCTGTTCTCGGAGGCACTGGCAATTCTCTATGGCAAGTCCACTGTACTCCAATCCGCCCCACATCCACAGTGTGCCAAGTCCTCTGATTTCGATCATTTTACTGTGCACAATTATCACATTAATTAGCTGGATTTTATGGGCGTTTTATTTCGGTTTAGTTTGTGCGTCGCTTGCGGTCGCAGCAATCGAATACGATCTGTAAGTCACACGGATGCGGAGATTGAGATTTAGAGAGATCGGGCCAGACTATAGTATGTCCAGAATGCGGTCGTGATCGGAATAAAGATTCCAATCGCATATATGGGGCTCTGATTCTACAGGCTTTCCACACGAACAACTTTTGTCTAATTCACTTTACAGCTGATTGGTTTAATGGCATTTCTGTATTGTTAAACAATGCTGATCGTTTTCCTTTGGACTGGTGTAATTCGATGTGGCAGGGAGCTTGAGTTGGTTAAATAGGCCAACTTTAAGACAGATGTAAAAAATTACAAGATTATTTAATTCAGTTTGCCACTACAAACATATTGGACAATTTATTGTGTTTTACTTTGATAAATTTAATTTTTTTGTTCCTAAGTTTACAAAATTTCTGTAAGATCTTTAATTGTAACACTAGCATTTGAAAAATTGCATCTGAATAGACATTTTTTATTCATTTATTTTTTAACACAATTTTATTTTAAAGTTGGGCATGCACATTCAAACTCGAAATAAACCATTTCCACATATCCACAAAATATTGCACAAATCTTCCCCTTTCATCTCTTTGGGTAGCTGATAAATTGCCTTAGAATTATGTTGATATTATTTTTCCACAAAAAATGTCTGGTATTCTCGGGAATAATTTATTAAGATGCTGGCCGGCGACTCACTCGGCGCATCCCATAAATTCAAGTTACAAATATCTCACACGCACGTGAGGAGGCGGAGTGAAAGAAATAATATTTGTCGTACCGCCGCGATGGTTTCGCATCAAGATCGACGGCCACACGTCCGATTCCCAGCCTATGCAAATTCGTTCTGAGCAACTCGCACTGACTTCTCCACTGCGGCAGCGCGCCGCACAGTGGGCCCAACTGGCAGTATATGGGGCAAAATTTTATTAGAATATTTTCAAGGTGTAATTTACTATTTAGGTAAAGAAATATGCTGATACGGGCAATAAAAAAAGAAAATCCATTGTAACACTACTTTTTTGGTGATATTAAATATCTTCCAGAAAAAAGATCTAGCTTTTACGTGTCCTCTTTATCTGTGCATTAAACAAAGGATGACTTATGGCGATGAAAAATTTTATCAAATGAATAAAATAAAATAATAAAACTAAATAAAATGTAATTACTCACTACTAGGTATAAACCTAAGTATAATCGCTGCCAAAACATTAATGAACTAAACCAAAAATGTATAATTTATGTATTGTAAGCCTATTTAAATGCCTTTAAAATATGTTTTTTCTTTAAACTTATTTTTTTGCTATTTTGTATTCGCTTCGTGGAATTCTTACTCACGATCGCCAGTTGGAGACCCTCGACTTGAATAAAAACAAATGCCGCAAAGCGGTTGCATTTAAAGGTATAGTCAGCCAAAACAAGTATAAAAACTGCACGGAACATGTTATCTTGTTGGTCAAAGATTATAACGATGGACGATACTTTAAAAAAAAGACTAAAAAGTAAAACAAACGTGATCTAAAAACTAATAAATGTAAGCGTTAAGGCTACTGAGATAAGACCTATCTCTAGTCTATAAAGCAATTTGAGACCTAATAAGACCATCTTAACTTAGTCCACTTTTACCACCTGCTAAACGAAAACCCTTCGCTCGATTCACACCTCCCAGTGATTATCGCCGGCCATCAACAGGCATTTAATCAAACACCCCCAAAAATGATGCCTCATTAATAATATGGCTCCTAATAAGCCCCAGTAATTTGTTCAGAATGAAGCGGAACCATTTCCCTTTCCAGAAAAATACACTAAACAACAAACATATACCTTGGCATTCCGAACAAACAATATCTGACACACATTGAAATATTTTTATAATTTATGCCCACCTAAATGCCCCGGAACGATCCCTTTAAAATAGACATATCTGCATCTCTATACCTAGGCGCAGATATATGCATGTGTAGTTTTCGCTGGGCTTCATAATTTCGTGTTTTAAAAATAAAATGGAAACTCACATAAACGAGGTGGCTAGGAAGTTTTCATTTGCTTTCCATTCGAATCATCTGTTTATTTGTATAACTGCTGCAACCTGCTTCTCCATCCGAAATCGTAAATCTCGACAGGCCAACCCGCCAGATTTCTTGTTCGGAAGGCATCGTTTTATGGACCTTACTCTCTAGCACTACCCCAAGGGCTATTAAATTCTTCTGGGCTCAAGATCTGTGGGCGGTTATTGTGTTTTCCCAATGCTTTTCGCTTGATGTGGTTTCAGCCAACCCAGCATGCTTAAATGCATAAGTCCGCGTGTAAATATCTCGACTGTGTAAAAATATCATTCATATGACGGCATATGGCCTAAAGAACTTAATACCATCCACCTCGTGGCAAAGGATATGGGGGCAAGCGAAGGGAGCCAGGGAAAGCGTGTCAAGGTGAAAGTGAATCATGCTGACAGTGCTCGTACCTCCCCCTGATAATGTTTTTATGGCTTTAATGGGGACTTCCCCTCTCTCTAAGTGGCAAAACAAAGGGCGCGACTAGCTGTCGAAGCTTTCCGATTGAGTTTTGGCACGCGAGGCGAATTTAATTCGCAAATTTGCATGCAAATATTTGGATTTACTTTGAGCCCTGCCCGGATTTACGGAGGGCAGGATATGGTATTCAAAAAGTATGCAACAAATCATCATGTTGTTTTGAAAACCCCCCTAAAAAATACAGCTGCCTCTGTCACAAGGGAAGAGCTTGATACAAAGTGTTTGATTATGATTAAGTTTATCAGCACTAGATAAGACTTTTTATTGAAATCCTAAACACTTATACATCCTTCAGTTTCCTTATCAGAAGTTTACAGAGCTAACAATAAATGTAACCTATTTTAAGACTATTTAAAAAATTCATTAAAATTTGTACACTTAAGTATTAGGTATATTTCCGAATTTAGAATTTTTTAAAGAGGTTGTAAAGGAACCCACGAATTCGACCTACCTTAAAAACGAAAACATTTGGTTAAAACTTATAACAGAATGTTTTAAAAAATACATCAAAATTCGTATACTCCTTAAGTTGTTTGTTATAACTCAGAATTGGGATTTTTAAAGAGGCTTAAAAGTAACCCAATAAAAACCGACCTACCCAAAAATGAAAACATCTGCTTAGAACTTAAAAAAATACTTTAAAATTTGTAAATTCCTCAATACTTTGTAATATTTCCGAATTTATAATTTTTAAAGAGGTTTAAAAAGTAACCCAAGAAAACCCGACCTACCTTAAGAAACGAAACCATCTGCTTACTTCAACTTCAACTATGCAAAATCTCACCTACCCTCCAAAAAATGGTCGCGCCTGCGGTCCTCACGGTCTCGTAACCCTTGTCGGCGGAGAAACACCCCGAGAAGAAAATCCCCCGAGGTAAGGGAGAAAGCAAGGGAGATATCCTTCAAGAGAATAAGTTCACAAAGAACACTCCACTCGTTTTCAACAAAAACTCGTTTCGGCGCGGCCTCTAAAACTGTAGTCCCTCCGCCCCAGCTTACAGTTTTGCGAGCACAGCGTGGCAATGATTTCTGTGTTCCAAGTGCTTTTGGGGCTCTACCGAATTTATGATCATTTTCACACTGCACAATCAATCAGCAAATCGCAAAAATAACATATACGAGCTATTTTTAAACCACTAACTAGAGAATGCTTTCAGAGCGTTGCGTTCGGATAATTTATGTTGTAACGTTTAACATTTTTTGTCATGCTTTGGGGGATTTTTAGTCTCGAAAATGGTTCGCTTTGTTTGGGTGCCAACCATTTGGTGTTGTTTTTTCGCGTTCTTTTTTCAAACATTAAGATTTTAATCGCACAACGAGACGCACCAATTTGTCAATATTTGAAAAAGTTGAGCATAAATTTTCACAACTACAAAAAGCAATGTTTGGGGCAGAAAAATGGAGAACGGCGACAAATGATTTTTGACAGTTCAAGTACGTTTGATTTTTTTGTGCTTGCAATTTTAGTTTCATGAGTTAAGAACAATCGTATTAGATAATTTTGAAGGAGTTACACACTTGGGACTTTGTTCTATTATTTATTACTGCGACTCTTGCTTTTTAGCGTGTTGTTTAGGCAGCGCAGTTGCAAACGCGACTGAAGGATGGAAAGCGTGACGTAGACCGGCGACAGCTTGCGGCTATGGCAACAACAACAACCACAACAACAAGGACAAAAACACAACACTGAGAGAAAAGTAAGGGATTTTTGGAGTATATCATTTAAAATGTTTAAGTCACTATTATACAAAATAAACCTCTTTTAAATTCTTAACATGGTTATAATAGTAACCAATTAAAGAGTTCATTTATTTTTTAAAGTAAAAGCTTAACTAAAAATCCATAGAGTAAAAAATAAAAAATACCTATTTTGAAGCTTACTAAATGCATAACAGATATTAAGAAAATAAAACTGGCTAGGGCTTCAGCCATCATTAAATTGAAGGTTACCAAGTAATGACAATATTTTATAAAAAAAATAATTGTTTTACTGTTTTTTAACCTTACTAACAGAAGAACAGATATTAAGGAAATAAAACATGAACGAACTGCAACACTTAAACTATAATATTCCTTAAGATGATGCTATAACTTTGGTACCACAAAATTGTTTGCTGTACACCACCTTCGAAGTTACTGACGACAACAATAGGGCCTCACATCCTTCTGTCTGGGAATGGTCCTTTCGGCAAGCAACCCCCAAAAGAGAAACTTTCCCTGCTGGCAATGCCGCACCAGCCCGAAGAGAGAGCTACTGAGAAGAGAGTGGAAAAGGGTCGCGGGAGAGCCCTGGTAACATAATCCCCATAGAGCAACAGGCTACCCACATCAAACCCAAAACAAACCCGCGCTGAGCGCAGTACCGTTCTTTCCGCCAAGGACAAAAGTTTGCTCAGCTAATGGCAAGTCAGCAAGGAGAAAGGGGAGTAGCGGCTTTATTGGGATAGGTCCGAAGGTGCGCCTCAGAATCCTTGACTAATGGAACCCCAGGAGAGGCCAGGTGTAGAACAAACAAACAAAAAATTCCTGGGATTTATGGGGGCGATATAGCATTAATGATGCGAAAAGACGTTAGAGCTGAAGTGGAATTCGTAAATTGATTTAGTTGTCAACTGCTATAAGGTACACCTTAAAAAACAAAAGGTATTTTTAACACTTATTATTATGGCATAATAGTTTACTTGATATAAGGCCATATGGTTCTATATCACTTCACCATCTGGAGCGATTCGGCGAAAAGCACTTCTCTCAACCACCGCCACTTCTGTCAGGTTATCGCCTCTGCAGCGCCCTAATAAGCCAATCATAATAAATGTCAAGCATCGATTTGGCTTCTTGCCAATTGCCAATCGGCCATATCGTAGTCCTCAGGCCACGTTCCCCCTTCTCCACCACCCCGTTTGGACTGTCAGTATATCATTAGTTGGTCGCCAGCAGCTGGGGAGACTTTGTCTAGGGCTAATCGTTAATGCCTAGCTGGCCGAATTGCTCATACGCCCTGTGTTCAGCCCTCTAGAACGGCCCACAGACCCAAGAAAACGATTAATTTATTGGACTGTCGCATGTTGCCAAACACCTGCCAAGCATCGTCAATCAATTTGATTAGGAAAACTGCCCTATCCCAAAATTAGTAATGGGATATATAATAAAATGAGATGTTTATAGGGAAATGGATTTACAAATATTGTAAGAAAAGGTAAAGATTGTATTTTGTAATAAAATAAAAATATTAGCTGATGTTCTCAAAAAAAAAACCATAATATTATTGTTGAAAATGTTCTTTTCTTAAACCAGTCCATAAACCCAAAAATAGTTCTCAGAAAAAGAGCGAAACTTGCTCAATTAAATTGCTGTTTTATACTTCCAATCTCATTCCAGTCCAGATAACCAGTGTTTCTTAATTTAAATACAATTTAATCAAGCCATCCCAAAAATAAAGGAAGAATAGCGAAGTTATTGCTTTAAAATCCCGAATCAATGGGGGCTTAAAGGCTATTATCCCTGCAATTATACGTCGATTTAAAGCATTCATCATTTATGTGTATAGTGTGCCGGGTATTAAATAATAAAAACAAGCTACTTTGTTAACCAGTTCTAGTAGATTTGTTTTGAAAACTTTTCAAAGCATTTCCAATGCAAAACAACTTCAATAACGACAACAATAACAATCGAGATAGCATTAACACTCAGTTTGTCTATTGTTGCCGTTTTTAAGGGGGCTCGCAACCCGAATCAAGTTCAATGCGACTTGACTTGGCAACCGATCTCCAAGCAAACTGGACTGCCGCCTCATGAATATTTAGGCGGGTTCTGGCATGAGCCCAAACATTTAGCATAATGACTGGCGATATTTTCGTGTAACTGCTTTGAGGAAGAGAAATTTTGACTGTAAAAACTTCTAAGGGGCCGCAGTGATAAGAAGTAAACACATGGGAGGCCCGTCCCGAGTTACATTATTGCAATTCATTCCACGAGATTGCATTAATTAAGTAATCGCACCTGTGCTAGTAAACAAATTTCTGCAAGCTCAGCTAAAATATGCGAACAACAACCAGCCACTTAAGATATTCCGATGTATATAGCATTTGGCATAAACAAAATACTAGTTTGGCTTATATTTAAATTAGTACAGGATTTTCACCTGACCGAGGCTGTGGGCCCTATATAAAGCGGCCGATCGGCTAAGCTCAGGCCACAATCAACTAGAAGATCGTGTAAGATCAACGGAACGTAGAAATCTATATCGCGTGTGAGGAGAGGATTTGCATAAATTGAGTCTGAGTGATAATGGTAAAGGATTTGGAACATGTGCCTAGTGTTATGTAATACCGAAAAGTTTACAAAAATGATATATAATTTTAAAAAACTCTGTTGAAAATGAAAAGTTTACAAAGCTTGTGTCTTAAACATAGAAGTGTTTATCGTGTTCTATATATTTATATTATATCGTTTTTTCTGAATTTATTTTAAAGATATTTCTTATCAATACATTCTAATGTTCCTTAAAATTCCTATACTTCCTTTTAGACCAGCTATACTGACAAAGGAACCAAAGTGAGTATGAAAAAACCCAATGTTATATCACAAGATCCAACTCACTATCGTCTATGCTTTCAGCCTGAAGCCGGCAAATTTCTAAGCTTTGATCACTTGACTTTCTACGTTGGCAACGCCAAGCAGGCGGCCAGCTACTATACCACTCGTCTGGGCTTCGAACCACTTGGTTACCAGGGACTAGAGACCGGAGAACGACGCTTCGCCAAGCATGCCGTGCGTCAGAACAAGATCGTCTTTGTGTTCGTCTCCGCCTACACGCCGGATGACAAGGAACATGGACTCCACCTGATGCGCCACGGCGACGGTGTCAAGGATGTAGCCTTCGAAGTGGAGGATTTGAATGCCATCTTTACGCTGGCTGTCTCCCGTGGAGCCGAAGTGGTTCGCGACATCTGGGAGGAGAGCGATGACCACGGATTCGTTAGATTCGCCACCATCAAGACGGTAAGTGAATGGATAGATATTTTAAATTACAAGGACATGCAACTTCTTATTCCTTCCTATTTCTTGTAGTACGGTGATACCACCCACACTTTCGTGGAGCGAAATGGTTATAGTGGGGACTTTCTGCCAGGATTCCAGCGTTCGTCTGAAGATGTTCTTCTGAAGGGCCTGCCTTCCACCAAACTGAACTTCATTGATCATGTGGTGGGCAACCAGCCGGATTTGCAAATGGAGAGCGTGGCTTCCTGGTACGAGAGGATCTTGCAGTTCCACCGCTTCTGGTCGGTGGACGACTCCCAGATCCATACGGAGTACTCGGCCCTGCGATCCATTGTGATGGCAAACTACGAGGAGACGGTGAAGATGCCGATCAACGAGCCGGCCAATGGAAAGAAGAAGTCGCAGATCCAGGAGTACGTAGAATACTACGGAGGAGGTGGTGTCCAGCACATTGCTCTCAACACCGACGACATCATTCAGGCGGTGACCAACCTGAAGGCTCGGGGAACTGAGTTCCTGACCATCCCAGCTTCGTACTACGAGCTCCTGCAGGAGCAGCTCTCGCACAGTCGCACCAAGATCAAGGAGGACATGGAGGTTCTCAAGAAGTTGAACATTTTGATTGACTTCGATGAGAACGGATACCTGCTGCAGATCTTTACGAAGAACTGCCAGGACAGGCCCACTCTCTTCCTGGAAGTCATCCAACGTTATAATCACAATGTAAGATTTATTGCTTAAACTACTATTGCTAAGAAAAGGTCATTAATAATCATAACTATTTCAGGGATTCGGCGCTGGCAACTTCAAGTCTTTGTTCACGGCTATCGAAATCGAGCAGGCCAAGCGTGGTAACTTGTAAATCAAATATGTGCCAATATACAAACATAATAAATGAAATGGTCTAAACAGAATAACTAATAAAAAAATGGTCGCCTGAGTGTCATTTGTTTAGTCTCTGGTTCCTGAACCGAGTGTCTATCAAAACCTCATTGCGTGGATCGCCTTCAGCGAAGGAAACCATCAGGGGATTCCAGAATCCAGGTGGAGTCGTGCTTCGTGCGTCCACGTGCCGGCACTTGGACAAATAGTCTTCTATTTTCTCGTCAGTCAGATTAGAGCCCATAAAGTTAATGAACTAAAGGGAATAAGTGGTTTCATTTTTATAAAATTGAATATTGATAATAGAAAAACGAATAATTGGCACTAACCTTTTCGCACTCCTCACACTCAATGTTAAAACGTTCTTTGGCCGTCAATTCAGGTTCCTTTTTGACCATAATCGGTCTCGGAAAATCTTCCTCTGAGGCTTTGCTATCCTCATCTTCATTATCCATTAGATGCTGCTCAATATCCTCAGGGAGTTTCGTTGATTCATTGCCAACATATGTTTCCGGTTGGGAGACCGGTTCCATCTTCACAGCCCTGATATTTGGAATGGTGGTCTCTACTTTTGCGGCATTTGGTTGGATATGCTTTTGGTTATCAATCATTTTCTTCTCGAACTGTCTCAAAGCATTCGAGCAGGCCTCGTCGTCGTCCTTCATAATTTCGGCCAGCACATCCATGGTGCCTAATTTGCTCACTTCTTCGGGGGTATCATTAACGAAGATAATATCCTGGGTGCCTGGCGTCAACAGAACTACACTGTCCGAGGTGCTGTTGATTCCTAAACCCGGAGGTGTGCTCGGTGGCGGCATTAAGGGAAGCTCTGAGCACTCCATGTTGAACTCGTCATCCATCTCAAAACTATCCTTGCGAATTTTGCTACTGCTATTGCTGCTGGTGGTAAGCCAGTCGTCTGCGTTTGAAACGCTCGCGGTGTCTGTTCTGCAAGCTTGGCTTTTAATATTAGAAGGAATGGCTAAGAAAAGTGTCACAGTATTCTTCAAATATCAATAATTAGTATAATGAACGACTACATATATTTATAGCCTTATAATCCTGTGACTCTTTTCAAAAAATTGCATTGACTTTTACCTTTGTATTAGAGATCGTTGTGGGCGGGATCTTTTGAGACTGGTGCTCAAATTGGGGCTGTCCTCTATGATGTCCTTTTCGCTATTGCTCGTCTTATTTGGTTCGAATTTCAGGCGAGTTTGTTTCAAGTGCGAGTTACTACCTTTGTGCGTGAGAGACAATTTGGTGAAGACCGCCGGCTGCTTGGGTGTCTTACGGATCCAACTGATGCCAGCGCCAGAAACATTGTTTGGCTGCACATTCTCCCGGTTCCGGATGTCAGGCTTCCGGTCGGGTATTCTTAACTTGCGCGGGCTCTGGGCAGTGGCCTCCGTCTCCGCAATGCTCTCGTCCTCCTCCATTTCCTGATCTTCGTCGGAGAGATCAATGTCGCCAAGGGCTATGTTCATGTTCAATGAGTTCTGGCTTTGCGGCTGCGGGGATATGTCATCCTTTACTTTCTTGGGCGACCGTTTCCTGCGCTTCTCGGCCTGAACCATGGATTCCTGTCGCTCCTTTAGCAAATCTAAGGCCTTGTGTAGCTTCTCATTGTGCGTCTTTAGGTGTTCTATGGTCCTGGCACTCTCCTCCGAGTTCCGCTGCATCACTAAGGGTAATATTAAATTTAACATTAAGAAATCTTAATCCTTTAAAAATCAACTTACTTAGGGCGTGTTCTTTGATCGTGTCCAAGGCGGCTATAAGACACTTCATGCTCTTCTCCTTGTGGCCCCGACATGCTCCACACGTCATGCTTCAACAACTTGATTAATTTTAACTAATTTAATACGAATTCTTGTGTTATTTTATGGAAAGCTAATTTGCTTTTTGTTTTATTCCGCGTTGGCAGTGCATATGACCGTTGCTAAACTGATAAAATATACCACTTAGTTAAAATACCAAAAATCTGGTATATAATATTGAACCGGTTGGTATTATTGAACAGAACTTGTATGGTCTTACTGTTTGCTCGTGCTTAATTTTATTTTCCACCTGTAAAATTAAGTTTATTAAAGAAATTAAGACAATTTTGCCATGGCACACTTGCGGGAGACCTCGGACAAGGCGCTGAAGATGCTGCGCACGCTGCCGCGCGTGCAGATCGGTAATCTGCGGCCGAATCCCAACTCAAAACAAAATGTGAGTGGTTGAATAACAACATGCAATCGATGTACTATTTACTAATAATTAATAATATATGTAAATGTTTGCCGGCAGGACAAGCGTGGCCGGGCGCAGCACGGCGGAGACAAGCACGGAGCGGGCAACAAGGGATCCGGCCAGCGGCAGAACTTCATGAGGTTGGGCTACGAGACGGGCAACCAGCCCTTCTACCTGAGATTCCCCTACGAGCCCTACTACAAGGGTCACCACATGAAGCGCCAGTATCCGCCCATTTCGCTGCTCCAGCTGCAGGTGCTCATCGACACCAACCGGATAGACATCAGCCAGCCCATTGACATCAGCACGCTGTGCAACTCCGGCCTCCTGAAGCTAAAGCCCGCTGAAATGGAGTACGGATTCCAGCTCACGGACGACGGACTGGACAACTTCCAGGCCAAGATCAACATTGAGGTGCAGCACGCCAGCGAGGCGGTCATAGCAGCCATAGAAAAGAACGGCGGTGTAATCCGTACCGCCTACTACGATCCTCGCAGCCTACACATGCTGGCCAACCCGAAGAAATGGTTCGGGAAGGGAGTGCCCATCCCCAGCCGTATGCTGCCCCCTCAGGATGCCGTCGACTACTACACGAACGCGAAGAACCGCGGCTACCTGGCCAATCCCGAGGAGATCAGCCAGGATAGACTGGTGCTGGCCCAGAAGTACGGCTACCAGCTACCGAAAATTGAAGATGATCCCGCCTACGAGATGCTCACCACTGCCAAGGACCCCAGGCAAGTGTTCTATGGCCTGGAGCCCGGCTGGCTGGTCAACATTGTGGATAAAACAATCGTCAAGCGCAAGCAATAGCTAGTCGAGTTTGTTACTATGCCTTTTTGTTAAATAAAGAAGTGGATTACAAAAAGCTTTGTTAGACTATGATACTGTGGGACATTTTATGTGTCCTTGTCTTTTTTGCTTAGGTTCATATAAACACCTGCTTGGCCGAAAGATCCTCCATGAACGGCTTAACCACAGCACTGGTGGCGAAGCAGAATATCAATCCAAAGGTTATTGAGATGGGCAGGGCGGGCAGCGCCTTGCGCCAGATGGCCAGCAGCAGGAGGGTGAGGCAGAGACCAATCAGGATGGCCACAAAGCAAGCGATCGTGGTCGTCCAGTCGCCGTAGCTGGAGGCTTTTCCCACTAATACCGAATAGAAGATGAAGTCGCCGAGACCCAGTTTTATGCCGCCTAAGAGTAAGTAGTCGTTAGAGATCTATTTCGCTTTTACCTACTAATACTTACGTTCTTCTTGGCCATCCGGATGATTCTGATCTGGAGCTGTGACTGTTCTATACTCGTTTGAACGCTGAGCGTTTCCACTCTGAGTACTTTGAACCTCGATCTGGCGACGCGCCACCCGTTCGCTCAAATTGGCAGACCATTCCTGCGTGAAACCCGCGGCCTCGGCTGAAAAGAAACCAAACAAATTCTGCTTTAGAGTTGAGACTTGACTTAATGCCTTGAAATAGACTTAACAGAGCCAATTTCGCAGCTTCATCTTGGATGATATTCTACTAGCAGCGCTTTATACCATATGCCCAAACATAACTAAACAAGACAACGAATACACAAGAGTACAACAAACAGACCAAATGCCAAATAAGCCATGTACAGATTTCAGAGAAGTAGGTAAATCATAAAAAATATAATGCATATGTACCGTTTCCGCGCAAATTGCTTTTAAAAGTCACAAGTGGCATACCTTCAGCTGCCAGTACACTGCCGTCATCCCGCTGATTCTGTCGAGGATGGGAGTTACCTGAGCGTGCGCCACTGACCGCGGCTGCCTCCGGCGAAGCCAGCGAGTTTTGGGTGGCCCTCGTGGTGGTGGTGGAGTTGCTGGACGAGGGTGATGATGAGGCAGTGGCCTGTGATTGTTGTGGCGTAACTGTGCCGACAAGTGCGTAAACGACAGTGGCTAAAAAAAAGAATCTTGCTCGGTATAATAGTCTTCAATCAACTGGGTCATTATTACATGAGTAGATCAGGGCGGGGAAAATCTGCTCATTTCGCTCTTGGGCCGTTTCAACCAAAATGCGAAGAGGTCCTCTTGGGGAAAGGACAGCTATGAGATCTGCAAATAAATAACAAATAAGTTAACATATAATGAACAAGGTGCTGCGACTCACCCCAAATAGAAATGGCAGCCAGAACAGCCCAGGCAGTCCATTCAGGCAGGTATTTGATGAACACCAAAGCCATTAAGGCAGCCACAAAAATAAGATATCCCTGCTGCAACCGCAAAGGACCCATCCAATGGATGGACATCATTCCGACCACTCCAAAGTTCCACATAATGAGCAGGGCAGTGGGATAGTCCATGGGAATGTTATAGGCGCGCAGGAGCTCCCTGAAATATACAAAATGTTATTGAAGAACTTGAAATTGTACTCATTACAACTTACTCCAAATATAAGTACGTAAAGATGAACAATAGCATGAAAGAGGAGAGAATCAGCCAGCCGTGGATGATGCGGTAGCAGCGTTTCTTGTACAAAACAATGAGCAGGATTGTCATTACCACGACCACGCTCATCAGAATCAAAGAGTTGGCCAAGGCATTCCAGAATTTAACGCTGGGTTCTGGTGATTGCTCGTGGAAGGGAGTGTACAGGCTGTAGAAGAACAAACAAGCATTAGTGGGTGATGCCAGGGGATGATCACCTCAAAGTTAACCATACAGATAAACATCCGTGCTGTTGTAGAAGCTTATGGAGTTGATGGTCGCCACCACTACTAGCATGCAAAGGGATACGGGCACAAATAATTTGATCACATGCTGAGCGCCATATTTCAGGCCTTGCTCCTCCTCCAGTTCATTTGGGGGCGGACCACCGGCGCCGCCGCCTCCTGCAGTCAGTCTTGAAGGTCTTTGTCCGCCGGGTTCCCGCATCACCACATTGGGAACCGCAAGTATTGCCTGGCATAAAACAAAATTTCATAAAAAGTTGGTAGTTCCAGCCCATTGATTACCCAGAACTCACCGCATCCGGTTGATCGTGATTGCTGGAGCCGTAGTTGCTGCGCTGCTGCTGCTGCCGCCTTGGAGGACGCTCCAAACGCTCCGCCTCGCCGTTCTGGCTGCCCACATTGCCATCGTCCCCGCTGGCGAGTCCGGAGGAGCACGAAGCCTGGAGATTGACAGCAGCCATCAGTGGTGTGCGTTCGTTCGCCTCCGTAGCGCTGGACGCCTCCCCCTGCGAAGCCGTAGTTGTGGGATGGGATGAGAACTTCTAGCAGGTGATCGCCGATTAGGGTATGGATGTTAGGGTATCTATGACTGCTTACAATTACTGGAACCAAAGAAAATGTCGCTGGGCAAAACTTTCTTTTGTTTTGACTTGGAGGAGAAGCGACTCATAGACTAGAGATGGGCAGCCGCTGGTGCGGCTCAGTTATCGATTTTCGATTGGTTTAAAAGGTGCATGGGAGTAGCAAAGAATAAGTAAGAGGGGTTCTTTTGGGATTATAAGGGTGTTCCCTAACTGTTGAATTTGGTCAGTTGCTGAGGCAAACATACAAACTCTATTTTAAAAGCTCATACTTTCCGTCAACCTTTCAACAATTCAGCAACTAATCAAAAGGGTGTTTTTAAGCAAAAACAGCTATAGGTATTATATTATTCAGGACCCTTCTCATACACTGTTCACAACACCCATAATAACAAGACTTCGGACTTCGATTAAATTCTTTAAAAAAATACCAAAAACAATAAAACAGCTGTTTCAGTCTTAAAAATACCAAACAAAATACAGCAAGGTCAAGCACGGTCGCACTTATTATTTCATAAGAATTCGACCAACAAAATAAATTGTTTATAATAATTGATTTTGTACATTAAATTACACTCTGCCATGTTGCGAGCCTTAAAATCACAGGTGGAAGCACCCTTAGTGATTGCCACCGTAAGTAGAAGTTCATAAATCGAAATAAATAACGTACTTATTTGATTGAATAATGCAGCGTGCGGCATCAACAAATGCGGAAAAGCTTGAGGAGATTCGCGAGCGTCTGGCCAAGGGACCCAACTTTCAGGACTTTGTCCAGAACCCAGACAACACGAAACTGGAATGGGAGAACTACGAGGGAAAGCTGCGCCGCGAGAAGGGCGAGGAGCAGCGCCTGCGACTGCCGCCCTGGCTGAAGACCACGATTCCCGTGGGCAAGAACTACGCCAAGATCAAGGCCCAGATGAGGGACCTCAAGCTGTCCACCGTCTGCGAGGAGGCCCGCTGTCCCAACATCGGCGAGTGCTGGGGCGGCGGTGAGCACGGCACCCAGACGGCCACGATTATGGTGAGGGAACAGACCCCCTGGTGACCCCTGCTGATAACCGAGCAGGTTCTCCTTATCTAAGTAGAATTTTCCACTCAACTTGGTTTTTGGGCGCTTAGGCATTTGTCCATTTACAATATCCATTCGTTGTACATATCTTTTATATATTATAATTTATAGTTTTAAATAATTGTGTCTAGTCGTGTGTTATAAGAGAGAACCTTCAGTCAAGTAATTGTTTTTCAACATTTTATTTATTTATTCTAATTAAATATGTTATTCTTCTTATTTTGCAGCTCATGGGCGACACTTGCACTCGAGGCTGCCGATTCTGTTCGGTTAAGACGGCACGTAAACCACCACCATTGGATGCAAATGAGCCCGTGAACACCGCTACGGCCATTGCCTCCTGGGGATTGGATTACATTGTCTTGACCTCAGTAGATCGGGATGGTAATTATTTGCTATGATTTTTAAGTAACTTATTTTTAAACAACTTATATTTTTACCCTAGATTTGCCAGACGGCGGCTCGAAGCACATAGCTGAAACTGTTCGGGAAATTAAAGCGCGGTAAGACCTATATTGCTATCCAGAACAACTTCTAGCCTAGTCCTTAAAATGCATCGTAAACAAATTCTTACTTACACTGACACTTTTTTCCTTCCAGTAATTCGAACATCTTTGTGGAGTGCCTGGTGCCAGATTTTCGCGGCAATTTGGAGTGTGTGGAGACGATTGCCAACTGCGGCCTAGATGTCTATGCCCACAACATTGAGACGGTGGAGAAGCTCACACCCTATGTGCGAGACAGACGTGCCCACTACCGGCAAACACTGCAGGTGCTAACCGAAGCGAAGAAGTTCAATCCCAATCTCATCACAAAGAGTTCCATTATGCTGGGTCTGGGCGAAACCGACGAGGAGATTGAAAATACTTTAAAGGATCTGCGGGAAGCGGGAGTCGATTGTGTAACCTTGGGTCAGTACATGCAGCCCACGAACAAGCACCTAAAGGTCATCGAATACGTTACGCCTGAGAAGTTCAAGCACTGGGAGGAGCGGGGAAACGAACTGGGTTTCCTGTACACGGCCAGTGGTCCGCTGGTTCGCAGCTCATACAAAGCCGGCGAGTTCTTCATCACGAGCATATTGGAGAACCGCAAGAAGAGGCAAAACGCTAGTGCAGTCCCCGAAGAGTAGGACAATTGCGTAGCCTTCAAAAACCCAAACTTTTCTCGATGCCTGGTTACGTGTAAAACAGCTGTTAACACGCAAAACTTTCGCTTGTTGTGCAATGTATATATAGGAGGACAAATTTATTATATTGAAATAAATTCGAATTGTTGATAGCGTTTAAGGAAGTCATTACTTATTATTACTTTTACTTAATTATGTTTTGCGATTTATATCAGATATGTATTAAGGGTTAAAAAATTTTTGTTTAAAGATTTGTAGTTCCATGTTTACAAATAACAACGACATTCTGTGAAATGTTGTAAAATGTTAAAATTAACCATATTCAATATTTTACAAAATACACAAAATATATTTTTAAATTTCGCGCTATTTTTGTACCAAGCCGCCTTCTTTGGCGTTAGTCCTTTTTTCCGGAATCACTATCTTTAAATAATTTGGGCACACTATACAGACTATTATTGTTTTTTTTTTGTTGAGCATTTGATAGGATTGGATTGGATAGAAAGTCTGCAAAAAAGACAAAGAACCAGCATAAAGATGCCTCGCCTAGTCAATGGGCGCGAGGCCGCACCCACGTACTCGAATCTGGTGAGATGAGATAATAATTTTAATAAAACAAGCGCCTCCTTTCACCGAAACAAAAGCCATATGCAATTGTTGCTTGTTTGTTTTCATGTTTGTGCAATGGATTCCTAGTTTTATAGAGTACTGGAGGATATGTGCTTATGTTTTTGAAATTATCGCTTAAAGAAAATGCAGGGATTAAAGTCTAACATGTACAGATACATATCTTTACAAAAACGCCCACTTGCACTTTTTTTGCTGCGTATGCAATTGTGCATTTGATTTCGGTTTCCAAAAACGGAACACCTGTCGCTTCGTTAGTAAAATTTTTCATTTTCTCCCCCACAGGTTGGCTTCATATTCATCTTCAACCTTATCGTGGGAACTGGAGCTCTAACGCTACCCGGAGTCTTTGCCCGGGCAGGATGGATGCTGTCGCTCATAGTCATTGTCCTGCTGGCCATCATCAGCTATATGACGGTGACCTTCATCATCGAGGCGATGGCCTGTGCCAATGCCATTCGGAATTGGCAAACCCTGCAGGCCCTGCGACAAAGTCGAAGTTCCGCGGAGAACAGTGATAGCGATGATAATGCGGATGAGGTTTCGGTGGCATCAGGAGCCGATCAAGGGGGTGACTTCGAGCGGGTTCCGCTGACCATCCAGAACAGGGAGTTCCACTACTACCAGCTCTCCCACAAATTCGAACTGGGCGAAATGGCCACGCTCTTCTTCAACGAATTCGGACGCATTATGTTCTATCTCTGCCTGATTGTTTATCTGTACGGGGATCTGAGCATTTATTCCGCCGCCGTGGCAAGAAGTCTGCGCGACGTCGTGTGGTGAGTAATTGTATTCGTTGGTATCTAGCGCGTGATATCATACCCTAGCAACATTTTTTGGCTCCTTGTAGTGATCAAACAAACGGAACGGACACCAAAACCCTGATGTATTGGGCAGGAGACTTTGAGAATAATACTTCACGGGCTTGCTGGAAGGAGCATACTATCTCTCGGTTGAGCATGTACAGGGTGATTTTAATTGGATTCACTCTGATCTTTGGTCCATTTGTGTATTTTAACGTACAGAAAACGAAGTATCTTCAGATGCTTACTGCTACCTTTCGATGGATGGGTAAGTTATGATTTATTTTAGGCGTAAAAAATATAAAACGCTTCTTTGTTGCAGCTTTTACCCTTATGATCTGCATATCACTGAAACTACTTATCACCAGGGGACCGAAGGGTCATCCAGAGACCTTTAACGTATACGGCATTCCCTCGCTTTTCGGCGCTTGTGTCTACTCTTTTATGTGCCACCATTCACTGCCCAGTTTGCTGGCTCCCCTCAGGCACAAGTCGATGGTGGCGAAGATTCTCTCCTTCGACTATATTATCATTTGTGCATTTTACATTTTACTAGCCATGACAGGTATTTTTGCCTTTGAGAGAATTGAAGACCTTTACACGCTGGATTTTCTGCCCAACGATGTGGCCTACATAGACTTTTGGTCAGGTCTCTTAATTGGCATTGATTATTTCCTCGCACTTTTCCCCATCTTTACGCTGTCCACCAGCTTTCCCATTGTGGCCATAACTTTGAAGAACAATCTTCAATCGCTTTTCCTCGACATGTCGCAATATGGAAGTTACAGTCTTTTTGTGCGTCTGTGCTTTCCCCTTCTTGCTATAATTCCTCCATTTTGTATCACTTATTTTACGGAGAGCTTGTCCAGTTTGGTGGCATTTACTGGCACCTATGCAGGCACTGGCATCCAATACATAATCCCCGTGTTTTTGGTTTACTTTTCAAGACGCACTTGCTCAGAGCTCTTGGGCAGCGGCGTGGTCAATCGTTTCCAAAGTCCTTTCAGGTCCAGTGCCTGGCTGGTGTTCGTTTTTATTTGGTCCATTTTATGCGTCTGTTTGGTTTCTATTAACTTGTTTAGTTAGGTTAAACTATCTGCAGAAACGTATGTAGGTAATTTAATGGCAAAGAATTTATTACCGGATAATAAAGTTCCTTGTCATATATTTTTACAGAAAGTATAACCATCTTATTTTGTAGCTGTATATACTTAGGAAAATAATTTTATTAAAATAAGAATATAGTTATGTAAGTCAGTATTGAAATCGGCTGTGAAACATAAAATTTGATTGAACTCTTATTATGTGGTCTGGACTGTCAATTTATACGCTCTTCATAAATCCTGCAATTTAATATTCGTGCTTTCATCTTAAAAATTTGTTCAAAAATTATGGTTTATACATCTCAAACGCAAATATTAATGTTAAATCAGTAGGGACATTTTTAAATCTATATGTGAAATATATGAAATGTATTACCTTTTAAGATTGCTCAATATAAATATATACATGCTATTTGTTTAAACGTTAGAAATCAAGAGAGAATTTTTAATGTAAGATAGTAATAAATCCTTTTTTAATCTGGAAAATGTATGTTTGAATTTAATATCCGTTGGTTTTACGGAGAAAAGCGGATAATCAGTGTCAGTGTGACCGAGGCTCAGTTGTCAGAAGAAACTATCGATCTGCCAATCGAAAAATGTCCCACCACTGAATTTTGTTTGTTTATGTTATGTTATTCGCTTTTATATTTCATAAATCAGGGATTGTTTAATAAATCATAGTACAGGAGCTTAAGATGTCTTTGTCGGTAGACAGCAATAAGTCCCTGCTGAGGAAGGGCGACATGAAGCTGGAAAACTATCCCACTTGTGCTGTGGAGGCACTTACTCGACTTGGTAATGTTTAAATTCCCTTATTTCTGCACACTTTACAAACTTAAATTAATAATTGCAGAAACATTAATTGCCAGCCGGAACAAGCAGAATATGGTGATGCAAATCATATCGGAGTACATATTCCTGGAGCGAACCACCAAGGACGGAGATGTGCGCAAGTCGCAGGCGCTACCCATCAGCCAGATGAATCTATTCCAGGAGTTCCAGCTGATCATAGCGCTGATCGAGTACTTCTCGCGGCCAGGAAGAGATGCCACCCGCAACGCCATATTCCTGTCGCTATTCGGGAGCCATCTGACCCCACAGCGATCCAAACTGCTGTCCCGGCTGATCAGCACAGCGGTTTCCGGATCTGTGGCCCCGCTGCTCTCCTCGGCCGGCACGTGGATGCAGCAGGTGGGCTGCAAAACGCCGCTCAGCCTGGAGGTGGCCCAGAACATAGTCAGCGACTTCATCTCGTACTCCAGAAAAACGCCGGAGCAACTGAAGCAGCTGCCCATGGTGGGTCCGCACTTTGCGGCCAACTTTATGGTCGCCGTGGCGGATCTGTATCTCAATGAGCAGCGCTCGCAGACCCTGAATCCCCCGCCAGATGCCCTGCTGGACACCATAACCGAATGGATGACGGAGAATCCCACGCTGTGTCAGGCATCGCAGCAACCTTTGGTCCTGCCCGCCGGCGCCATAGCCATGCCATTTGCCACCCCTTTGGCAGGACTCTTGCGCTGGGTGGTCCTGGCTCCTCTGGTCTCCAATCGGCAGGCCTACAGCAATCTCCACCTATCCCTCCTGCGAGCCCTGCAGCAGCTTGTCAGCAGTGGCGAATCGACAGCTCTGCCCAGCCAAGATCTTATGCAGATCGTGAAATCCCTGCAGAGCTACTGTGCCCGGCTGGGGGAATCCAAAACGGATCCCGACACGGATGCAGCCTATCAGAAGTGCATGGAGCGATTCGCCCAAGCCGTGCAAATCGCGCTGAGCTCAAACTGCATCACCAATCAGATACAACTTCTTTGCCTTCTGGAATCCTTGCCGCCACACAAGCTGATGAAGATCGTTATAGAAGCCCATAAAAAGTAGTAGAATATTTAATTAAATATAAAGCCTTTTTTAAAAGTAAGTTGATCTTTCTGCAATACCCAAGTTTAATCTAATTCATTTATAAAAGATCCGGGAGTGTAACATTTTCGTATTCTAAATTGCTTGAGTATGTTAACCTAGCTTAAATCTATTCAAAGAATTAAAAGTATGTATAGATTGTATTTGATTTTTAAAAGTTTTTCTAAGCCCGCTCACTTTGGGATGCTGCCATACTAAGACAAACAAAGGTTCAGCGCGCATGTCCTTGAGGGAATATAGTGACCTGGTGACGGGAGAAGCAAGGAAGTGTTAAAAATCGATAGTATCCCAGTTTCAAGCTTTCTCCGCGGTGCAAGCTTGTTGAATAGAATCGAAATCGACGGCAGGAACCCTCGACTGGGGAAATAACTGGTAAATCCTGTCGCAATCCAGAGGATTCAATGAATCCCGTACCGAGTCGCGAATTCCTGGAGGTCCATCCGCTGCACCAACATCAGCCGCACTGCAAGCAGCAATGCTTTGTGTTCACGGAGATAGCAGACATCGAACTGCCCGCGGAGATAACCAAGTTTGGTGGTGGGAATGAGAAGATCAGGTGCTCCAACGGGGGCATTCCCACCTACAGTTCCAAGAAGGACTCGTGCAGCGAATCGTCGGGCGAACGACCGGAGAGATCGCGAGGTCGGAAGATTCTGCTGGGCGTCGGTCTAGTGCTCGTGTGCATTGCCATGGCCGGAGGCATTCCGCTGGCCCTTCAGCTGCGCTCCTCGTCGCTCCTGGAGGCCCGTCTCGCCTTCATCCGCCGCCTGCTGACCGAATCGCCTCTGATCGAGGGTTCCTGGAAGCCGCCGAGCACGATGAACCTGAACAGCAGCAATCTCTTCGAGGTGCGACAGAATCACATTGGCGCTGTCCTCTGGCCCATTGCCGTGCCATGTGGAGCCCAGTACCTGGATGCAGTGCAGCTCACTCTGGAGGGGATTGACAAGGCTAAGCGGATTACAGCTGCCACGGATTCCATGCACATTGTGGAGTCAGCGGATGAGATGGAACAGACCCACATCCGTGGTGAAGTGGCCGTTCTCATGGGCATAAGTGGGGGCCATGCCCTGGGCACCAGCACGGCCGTCTTGCGCTCCATCTACCTGTTGGGAGCTCGATTCGTGTCCATTACGAGCCAGGAGTGCACCACTCCTTGGGCGGCGGCAGCCATACGAAGACCAGATTATCTCGTCGAGGAGAACGTGACGAATTCATTCAACGAGTTCGGACAGGTGGGTAGACCTCTGTTGCATACTGTGCGTGTGGCGGCAGACATATCTGTTCATCTGTTGGTATCCTCAGTACATATTATAATGTAATCGACATAATTTTCAGACAATGCTCTTCGAAATGAATCGCCTGGGAATGCTGGTGGAGATTTCGATGCTCAGCGAGGCTGCTATGCTGGCCGTCTTAAAAACCGCCAAGGCGCCCGTTTTACTCACAAACGCGACACCACTTTCTATGTGCAATAGTAGCAGTACGGCTTCCATTCCCGATCATGTTCTCAGGTGAGCATTTCTAAAGATAATATATCTCTGGAACTTGTGCCAACGGATGTATTCCACAGCCTCTTGCCGGAAAATGGCGGAGTTATACTACTCAACCTGGAGCGCTGTGGGGATCGGACACTGGGCGTTCGAGAGGCCATCACTGCCATAAACTATGTTCGCAAGGTGGCCGGCGTGGACCACATTGGACTGGGTGGAGCTCCGAAGAGTTATGCCCTGCTGCTGGCCGAATTGGCCAGGGACAGGGTGTGGGGCAATGCAGCCATCAAGAAGCTGGTCGGCGGCAATGTGATGAGGATCCTGCGCGAGATCGAGACCCTGAAGAACCGGTTGCCCCTGTACGAGGAGTGGATTCCGCACGAGTCCATCGAAAGCAATTCCTATTGCCGCTATCCCGAGTCTTAGGATCAGCCACTTAATTTGGCTCAAGCGTTTGTTCTAAATAATTACTAAAATATTTAAATAAATTATTAAAGTACAATCGACTTGGTGTGAACTGGAGTAACTGGAAGTGGGTGGCCCCAGCAAAGCCCATTCAAAGCCCTATCCTTCGTTTACATTTGTACATAGTTTATATTTAATCAATATCATTCTAGGTAAATACATATCGGTGTATGGTGATACAATATTGTTATGCTTAACATCTACTAGACCTTCAACGACTATTTTACACTGATGCCAGTCCTCACGCCGAGGGTCAGGGAAATCACTTCTTGCTCTGAAGGTAGCTCGCTGGACTCGCGCTTCATGATCTTCTTGGACAAGAGGTCCTCCTCGTCGAGCCTCAACTCGCGCTTCGCCCTCGAGGGTTCGCTCTCGTCGTCGTCCAGCTCGAAGACGTTGTTATCGGTGAGTGCCAAGTGGTTGATTTCACTGAAGAACAGGCTCTTCGCGTTTCGAATGGTCCTGTCGTAGCCCGGGTCACTGAGGGGCGGCAGATAGGTGGCAGGAATACGGCTGGTGCCCCTGTATCCGGAGTCCGGGCAACGTGGATCGATAGATCCCGGATAGCAGTAGACTGGTGTGGTTCCAGCGGTTGGCGTTCTCACAGTGGTCACCGGCAGACACTCGGGATCCGTGGAGCCTGGGAAGCACCTCGGTCTCAGTGTGGTCTGGGGACAACGACTGTCCGTGGAGCCCGGATAGCAGTTGGGCTTGGATGTGGTGACGGGAGCTCTTGTCGTGGGAGGAGCATATGTTGCAGGCTGACACTCAGGATCTGTCGAGCCCGGATAGCACCTGCTTGCTGTGGTCGGCGGAAGATAAGTAGCAGGCTGGCAGGAAGGATCATTTGAGCCCGGATAGCAACGTGGCTTGGGTGTAGTGATAGGAGTCCTCGTTGTTGGAGGCGAGTATGTTGCAGGTTGGCAATCGGGATCGCTGGAGCCCGGATAACACCGTGGCCTAGTCGTAGGAACTGTAGTGCGTACAGTCGCCGGTGGGAGGTAAGTGGCGGGTTGACACTCGGGATTAGGTGAGCCTGGGTAACACCTTGGCTTTTGAGTCGTCACTGGTTCCTGTGGGCAACGCCTATCTGTCGATCCTGGATAACAGTTTGGCTTGGAAGTGGTCACAGGAGTCCTTGTAGTGGGAGGAGAGTAGGTAGCTGGCTGACATTCTGGATCACTTGAGCCAGGATAACATCTCGGCCTCAAAGTGGTTACGGTGGCTCTGGTTGAAGGTTGGCAGTCAGGATCAGGAGATCCCGGGTAGCACCTCGGTGTGGTAACCGGAGTTCTTACAGTTGTTTGCGGACACCTCGGATCTGATGAGCCCGGATAGCAGTTTGGCTTGGGTGCACTTGTGGGCGGGCGATAAGTCGATGGTGGCAAGTAGGTAGCTGGCTGGCATCTTGGATCATCCGAACCCTCAAAACATCCCGCCTTCTTGGTGGTTGGAACCTTCGGACATCTTGGATCAGGAGAGCCCGGGAAACAATTCAGGCACTCCGGATCTGATGAGCCGGGATAGCACCTTGGCTCCTGAGTAGTTGGCGGCTTCTGAGGGCAACGAGTATCAGTGGAGCCCGGGTAACAATTTGGCCTGGATGTGGTAAGAGGAGCTCTGGTTGTCGGCGGTAATGTAGTAGGTGGCTGGCAGTAAGGATCGCTTGAGCCAGGATAACACCTTGGCTTGGTTGTGGGAATAGTTGGTCTTGCGGTGGTTGGTGGAAGATAAGTTGCAGGTTGGCAGGACGGATCTGTAGATCCAGGGAAGCACCTTGGCTTGGGCGTCGTTTGTGGGCACCGACTATCTGTTGATCCCGGATAGCAATTGGGCTTCGATGTGGTTAGGGGTGCTCGAGTTGTTGGGGGCGAGTATGTAGCTGGTTGACAACTGGGATCACTGGAGCCTGGATAACACCTTGGTCTGGTTGTAGGCACCGTTGGGCGTGCGGTTGTAGGTGGCAGGTAAGTAGCGGGCTGGCACTCGGGGTCGGGTGAGCCAGGATAGCACCTGGGCCTAGGTGTCGTTACCGGTTCCTGTGGGCAGCGCTTATCTGTCGAGCCGGGATAACAATTAGGTTTGGATGTGGTCACGGGAATCCTTGAAGTTGGAGGCGCATAAGTTGCCGGCAGACATGCAGGATCCCTTGAGCCAGGATAACATCTGGGCTTAAAAGTAGTGATTTGGGAGCTTGACGTCGGTGGCGAATAAGTTGCTGGTATACATTCGGGGTCATTAGATCCTGGATAGCACCTAGGCCTAGATGTAGTCACAGGAGTCCGAATGGTGGTTGGCAGAGTTGGTTGTGGACAACTGGGGTCGGTTGAGCCTGGATAGCACCTAGGCTTGGCTGTAGTCCTTGATGTGGTTGGCTGCGGACAACTGGGGTCTGGTGAACCTGGATAGCATCTGGGCTTAGGAGCGATTGTGGGCGGACGACGAGATGAAGGAGGAAGGTAGGTGGCCGGCTGACACCTCGGATCATCTGAACCATCAAAGCATCCCGCCTTCTTGGTGGTTGGAACCTTCGGACATCTCGGATCTGGCGAGCCCGGGAAACAGTTCAGACACTCCGGATCTGATGAGCCGGGAATACATTTTGGCTGCGGAGTTGTGGGTGGTTTCTGGGGACAGCGACTATCGGTAGAGCCTGGATAGCAGTTAGGCTTCGATGTGGTCACAGGTAGCCTGGTTGTCGGAGGCGAGTAAGTGGCTGGCTGACATTCTGGGTCTCTGGATCCTGGGTAGCACCTTGGCTTCGAAGTGGGAATTGTAGTTTGCCTCGTTGTAGGTGGAAGATAAGTGGCTGGCTGACATTCGGGGTCTGAAGAGCCTGGATAACATCTGGGCTTCGATGTAGTTATCACTGGCCTTGATGTCGGTGGGGCATACGTTTTCGGTTGGCAATAGGGATCGGTTGATCCAGGATAGCACCTTGGCCTGGTTGTAGGGATAGTTGGCCTCGAAGTTGTTGGAGGCAGATAGGTTGCAGGCTGGCATTCAGGATCAGTAGATCCGGGATAGCACCTTGGTTTTGGGGTCGTAGGCGTTTTCTGGGAGCAACGACTGTCCGTTGATCCTAGGTAACAAACTGGCTTCGATGTAGTAATAGGAGCTCTGGTTGTTGGGGCTGGCTGGCAATCGGGATCGTTAGAGCCTGGATAGCACCTGGGCCTAGCTGTAGGAACCGTTGTGCCACCTGTTGTCGGTGGGAGGTAAGTGGCAGGTTGACATTCAGGATTCGGTGAGCCAGGGTAACATCTGGGCTTTTGTGTCGTCTCTGGCTCTTGTGGGCAGCGCCTGTCTGTCGAGCCAGGGTAACAGTTTGGCTTTGAGGTGGTCACAGGCCTCCTAGTCGTCGGAGGCGTGTAAGTGGCTGGCTGACACTCTGGGTCACTAGATCCCGGATAGCACCTAGGCTTCGGTGTAGTCACAGGAACCCTTATCGTGGTTGGTTGAGTTGGTGGTGGACAACTGGGGTCTGTTGATCCTGGATAACACCTAGGCTTGATTGTGGTTACAGGCCTTCTTGATGTGGTTGGCTGCGGGCAACTGGGGTCTGGTGAACCTGGATAGCATCTGGGCTTAGGAGCGATTGTGGGCGGACGGCGAGATGAAGGAGGAAGGTAGGTGGCCGGCTGACACCTCGGATCATCGGAACCATCAAAGCATCCCGCCTTCTTGGTGGTTGGAACCTTCGGACATCTCGGATCTGGCGAACCAGGATAGCAGTTAAGACACTCCGGGTCTGATGAACCGGGATAGCACTTAGGCTGCGGAGTAGTTTGAGGTTTCTGAGGGCAACGACTGTCGGAAGAGCCTGGATAACAGTTGGGCTTTGACGTAGTCACCGGAATTCTGGTGGTCGGAGGCAAACAATCGGGATCGTTTGAACCCGGATAACATCTTGGCTTGGCCGTAGTAATTGGGACTCGTGTTGTGGGAGGAAGGTAAGTGGCAGGTTGGCACTCGGGGTTAGGTGAGCCAGGGTAGCATCTGGGCTTCTGTGTCGTCACTGGTTCCTTTGGACAGCGTCTGTCTGTTGAGCCGGGAAAACAATCGGGCTTCAATGTAGTCACAGGCCTTCTGGTCGTAGGAACGGTTGGAATGGTTGTTCTAAAAGATGTTGGAGGCAGGTAAGTGGCTGGCTGACACTCGGGATCTGAAGATCCTGGGTAGCATCTTGGCTTGGACGTGGTAATTGGTGGCCTGGTGGCAGTTTGGCACTCGGGTTCCTGCGAGCCTGGATAACATCTTGGCTTGGATGTTGTTACAGGTACTCTTGTGGTAGGAGGCGAGTAAGTAGCTGGCTGACATGAAGGGTCGTTAGATCCTGGATAGCACCGTGGTTTCACTGTCGTAATTGGCCTTCTTGTTGTTGGCTGCGTGGTTTGTGGACATCTTGGATCCGTTGAACCAGGGTAGCACCTTGGCTTGGGTGCAGTTGTGGGAGTTCGATTAGTTGTTGGCGGCAAGTAAGTGGCAGGCTGGCATCTGGGATCATCCGAACCCTCAAAACATCCCGCCTTCTTGGTGGTTGGAACCTTCGGACATCTTGGATCAGGAGAGCCCGGGAAACAATTCAGACACTCCGGATTAGATGAGCCGGGGTAGCACTTTGGCTGTTGCGTAGGTGGTGGCTTCTGAGTTACACGCGTGGCAGGCTGACAGGAGGGATCTGGAGATCCAGGATAACATCTGGGCCTTGGAGTCGTTTGGGGTTTCTGAGGACAACGACTATCAGTGGAGCCTGGATAGCAATTTGGTCTGGATGTGGTGACTGGCGTTCTTGTTGTTGGTGGCTGGCAAGAGGGGTCACTTGAGCCAGGATAGCACCTTGGCTTGGTTGGAGAAACAGTGGTTCTTGCTGTCGAGGGGGGTAGATATGTTGCTGGTTGACAAGAGGGGTCTGTTGATCCCGGATAACATCTCGGTTTTGGAGTCGTTGCCGGTTTCTGTGGGCAGCGACTATCTGTGGAGCCTGGATAACAGTTGGGCCTGGACGTAGTTATGGGCTTTCGAGTTGTCGGAGGCGTAGCTGGCTGACAATCAGGATCACTCGATCCCGGATAGCACCTTGGCTCGGGCGTCGTTCGTACCGTTGGGGGCAGGTACGTGGCAGGCTGACATTCTGGATTGGGCGAGCCTGGGTAGCATCTGGGTTTTGGTGTCGTCACTGGTTCTTGTGGGCACCGCCTGTCTGTCGTGCCGGGGTAACAGTTCGGCTTGGAGGTGGTCACAGGCCTCCTAGTCGTCGGAGGCGTGTAAGTGGCTGGCTGACACTCTGGGTCACTAGATCCCGGATAGCACCTAGGCTTCGGTGTAGTCACAGGAACCCTTATTGTGGTTGGTTGAGTTGGTTGTGGACAACTCGGGTCTGTAGAGCCGGGATAACACCTAGGCTTGGGTGTGGTTACAGGTGTCCTTGACGTCGTTGGCTGCGGACAACTGGGGTCTGGTGAACCTGGATAGCATCTGGGCTTAGGAGCGATTGTGGGCGGACGACGAGATGAAGGAGGAAGGTAGGTGGCCGGCTGACACCTCGGATCATCTGAACCATCAAAGCATCCCGCCTTCTTGGTGGTTGGAACCTTCGGACATCTCGGATCTGGCGAGCCCGGGAAACAGTTCAGACACTCCGGATCAGATGAGCCGGGATAGCACTTTGGCTGTTGAGTTGTTGGTCTCTGCGTTACACGCGTGGCAGGTTGACAGGCTGGATCTGGCGATCCAGGATAACATCTGGGCCGTGGAGTAGTTTGGGGTTTCTGTGGGCAGCGGCTATCCGTTGAGCCTGGATAGCAATTTGGACTTGATGTGGTTATGGGGGCTCTGGTTGTTGGAATTGGAGTTCTCCTGGTGGTCGGAGGAAGGTAGGTAGCTGGTTGACACTCTGGATCGGATGACCCAGGATAGCATCTCGGCTGCGATGTAGTAACGGTCGGCCTGGTTTTGGGTTGGCATTCAGGATCGCTTGATCCCGGATAACAACGTGACCTGGTCGTTGGAGCCGGAGTTCTCCTTGTTGTTGGCGGAAGATAGGTAGCTGGCTGACATTCCGGATCATTTGATCCTGGATAGCACCTTGGCTTTATGGTGGCCGGTGGGCCAACGCGACAACGGGGATCGGTTGAGCCCAGAGGGCAACTAGGCTTGGAGGGTGTCTGAGTGGTTTGCGGACAACTTGGATCGTTGGATCCAGGGTAGCAACGTGGCCTTGGCGTGAATGTTGAGGCTATTGGAATCCTGATTGTGGTCGGTGGCTGGGAGGTGGGCGTGGGACACCCCGGTTCTCTAGATCCCGGATAGCAGCGAGGCTTGGGCGAAATCAGGTGTTCCTGCAGACACTGGGGGTCAGTTGATCCCTCAGGGCATGGACCTGACCTCTCAACGCCGCAGGTGTAGTCCCTTTTGCACGCTCCGTTGCAGAGTTCGATGTCACATTTCAGATACACCTGCGATCTGTCGGGGAACCTGAAGGCCTTCAGTGTGTTGTAGTAAGTGGAGGTCAGGCTGGAGGGCGCTTCGAACTTCCGCCACTCCCCAAAGATTTTCTCCTTGATGGAGCACCCCCTTTTGTCCGACAGTTGCAATCTCTTCGTGGTTCTGGCCTCGAAGTCCATGTCGTCTGAGGCATAACACTGTAGTATATTTATGTCCCACGCCTGTTCAGCGTGCTTTACGTTTATGGTGAACGTAATGTCAGTTCCGAGGGTAAGAGTGCCCTGAATGGGCCTAATGTTCGGCGGACTACCCGTTCCGATCTCCATCCAGCACTCCACAGGACCACTGGGTGTGTCCACCGAGATCACCTCCAGCATGTCCACCACAAATGGCTTGAAGTAGACAGTCTTCTCGCGCTCGTCGCCCCGACTGCACGAGATCTTTCGCGCAATATCGAAGCTGTTCTGAATATCCCTGTCATCCTGGATGATCAGGATGTTCTCTATGGAGGCGCAGACGGAGCACGAGGGCTTGCTGCCGCATCCCTCGTATGGCACTGTGAATGTGAAACTGCGACCGGCTCTGTCGCCCTTCACGTAGCTAATTTAAGATAGTAGTTAGGGAAAAGGTTCGGAGGTATCTATGACACAACTACACACTTGCACTTGGGGTCATTGTAGTATCCCTGACTGTAGATGACGCCCTCGAAGTCCTCGGAGAACTCCACCTCCACCATCATGCCACCGCCTTGGTCGCATTTTACATCGATCTTCTCGATGTGCTTGGCCGACAGAGATGTGTCGCGCGTTAATCTCGGCGAAGAGTCGTCAAAGTCGAGCTCGCTCAAAACCTCGTTCAGCGCCTCATCATCGCTCAGATCAGTGGCCGATGTGGTGACCTTGACATTAAACGAAAAACCATAATCATATATTTGTGATTTCTAGATGGGTATCCGAGACTACGTACCAAGAGCAAGGCCCACACGAAAATGTGGCCGAAGTTGACCATCTTTAATTGAAGTCTTAAGCTTTATTCTGAAATACGGTTAATTAAAAGTTATAAAACGTATTTATGGCATATGCTGGAAGCTGTTTACGGTTTCAGAAATTCGACAGCTTAATTGATGGCTTATTTAGTGGTTAACCAAAAATTTATCTTGTATATTGTATATGGAGGTATTCTTTTGTATTGAAAGTAGGGTCTACTAAAATTTAAAGGCTGCCTCAACTTACGATGCTAAGAATTAAGCAGAAACAATTTATGTTGCTTATCCTAGCCGCACATTTGTTTTAAATGTATTCTGTAATACAGTAAACAACAAGATAATATTTCTGTTTACGATTTTAAAGTTTAACTGTTGATTTGTCTTTAAATTTATGGGTACTTCGGCGGTAATTCAGTCCCCCGATCGACCTTCCTTTGGGGTGAGTCATGGGTGATGAAGCTCAGCGAAGAAGGGCTTCTTCGGCGAGATCTAAAAAACCATATATCAAAGCGTAAAGGTGACGAAAAGGCAAATTCGCCGAAAATCAAGATAGCAGTTTGTCAACCGATCTCTGGCGCTGAGGTGAGATGAGGTAAGATCTTCTTTATCGCTAATTACGGCTGAGTGCAACCTGTCGGGTGTTTACACAGCCGGACCTCTTTTGCCCGACGAACGGAGGGTGCTGCACCGCCACTAAAACGGGTTTGGTTTTTAAATAATACAACTAACCTTTAAAAGAAAAAGAGAAAAAATGCTGCTGATTTCAAAATCCATAAGTTCGAGACTCACACACGGAGCTCGAAGGGAGCAGGGAAACAAATAGTGACGAGTGCCCATTCGACTGTTTGCCTAGCCCCCGTTGATAAAGGCGCTTCGATTTGGGGCCTTTTGTGTGGCATTGGCTTCTGCAGTTTGATGGCTCTCTTGTTTTTGCCACAGCTAGTGATGTTCAGATGGTCAGATGCTGGGCTCTTAGCCCGGATGATTAGGTGCTTTTTCATTGTGGCCCCTTTTGTCTAGGTTATTCCAAGCATTAGGCTAACGAGACGAAAAAGTACCATTTGATGGCGGATGAGTTGGCGTGTGAAGTCTTCTAGATGTTTTTGCGTCACTCTGAGCTCGCATTCAATGATAAACTCATGTTCTGCCTGATGAATAACTCAAGTTCCCTAATTATTGATTCTTCCCTATAATGATCTACACATTTTCCCCTTCTTTTCCAAGATGTTAATCGGTTCCCAGAAACAACATGGTCTCGGTTGTAAAAAAAAAACACCTCGAATTTGGCAAGAGGTCCAGTTGATGGTGATGAAACATCGCCCATTCATACATCCGATTCATATTCAACACGATTAATATGGTATCTCTTTTGCTCCCTGCTTTCCGACGACCCAATTTTTTCGGGTTTTTGCTGGCTCACAGCATTGGCCTGATATCTCAGTTGGCACGTTTGTTTTTTATATGACTGCATAATTATGCCAATTTGATAAAAATTGGTTCACTATGTCAAAAAATTGCTCATTTATTTGACTATTTTTTGCCCGCTCTTAACTATACCTTAACTTTATGTTCGCCAGTTGATAACTTCAAGATATAGTTATTTGCCAACCCAAGATTAATGGTCAGGTCATTTATTTAATTTGCTAGACAAACACCTGAATCGCGTATTTCGATTGAAGTACGATATTTAGAATATGAGCAGGTGTATTTATAGGTAAGCCATCATAATTCTACTAAATCTACGAATAATTATAATTGGGCAATTATAGGTTTGAAAAGCCATTATTGATTTGGGCGATTTGGGTGTCGAAACGCGAAAACCGAAGAATGGGTGTTCCGCCCGCGGGTCCTGAGTGTGTGCCCAGTTCACAAACAATCATCTTCAATTGTATTGGCTAACCATTGAGCGTTAATAAAAACAACTTGGACATTGATGGCTTCACCCTGAACTTCTGACATTTCAGCGCCTCGCATAGGCGTATATCTGGGTATTAATCACGGCGAACAGGTGATTAGACCGCGGGCCCCAATGTGCTATGCATATGTGTTTATTGTGCCATATACTGTAGACCAAATCGGCGATTGATTTAGCCGACTTTGGCTGCCAGGTTCTCATAATTTGGATTGAAATCGTCGACAAATTGGTGAAATGCTACTATCTTGCATTGTGGCTATCTGTTATGGCCGGCTCTTGATTTGTTTTATGGCCAATTTAGGCAAGGCGCCAACTTTGTGAGCTGATCATAGTCATCTTATAAGCAGTCTAATTTACATTTTTGTGTTGCACACTGGTATTTATGGGGTATTTATGGATGCTTTGCATAGATTACCATCCGCAACCAATATTTTTGTTTATTTCACAAACTTTTATGGTTGTTGAACTCAAAAATGGGCTATAAAAACGCCGCGTTCTTAATTTGTGAATTATATTTCGGTGTACTTAGCCGAATCAAAAACAGTTAGCAATATTGACAAATTAACAATGAAATGCAAATGGCATTCGAACACCGGATCTGGAGAACTTGTTTCGCGTTTAAATCGTTACAAAGAAATGCTGAAAACGAGTAAGGCAATTTACAAAAATAATGCTATTTAATAATCCCGAAACGCTAAATCAATTGATCTTCTCCGCAGCACATTTGTGCAAGTATAAAAAATATACGCAGTTAGAAGCCGTGAGATTTTATAATCCAAGGTATTTCGGGTTTAACCCGAAAGTTGGGCTTTTTTATTTCAGTTATACGATTCTGTCATACCTGTAACATTTTTGCATTTGGATTAATAATAATTACTTGCGTCACTGACATTCCACTTTCGACTTTTTCTCAGCACCTTATATGACAACCGGCTAAATGTAAATACAAGGTCAAAACGGCGTGGGCCTTTAATTATATAATAATAATTAAATATGTTTTAAGGGATACATTTCCTATGAAGCTCACCCAGCTTTTTTTATGTATAACTATTTACTATTGTTTTGAAAATAGTTCCAAAAAGTGATTTTACGCTCCATGATAATTTTCCAATACAAATTTAGATACAAATTTAGATATGATTTTTGAAAATCTATAGCTGTGTGATTTTAAAAATTATTATAAGGGGTATTTACGATGATTCATAAATATCAAATGATATTTTATTTATTTTTTTTTTGAGTTGGGTTCCAAAGTATAAAATGTAATTACCCATTTCTGTTATATTTCAATTCTTTTTAAAAAACTTATGTTTTGGTAATCCTTAACTTTGTTCTTTTAACTAAGTGGGCTTTTACGAAGATCCAAAAATATGATATCATTTTTATTGTTATATTGAATAAATCCTTATTTTTGTGTTTTTAACATAAAAGGGTTTAAAAGGGTTTTGCAGTGATCCACAAATATGATAATATATATTTTTGTTGATTTCAATTCCGCAGAATAGTATGTGTATTTGCACTGTCGAATTTGCATTAATTTCAGACAAGTTCTTGAGCAATCACTGAGTTCACTTTGGGACCGTTCACATGCAGTACATTAAATCGCTTCACATTGGTGGCCTTAATGAACGGCGCACGTAAAATCACTTGATGGCCTCTTAGTGGAACACATTGACCAATCAATCGGCCATCTCTCAGAATATCACTGGACCTGGCGGCTGGACTTGGACTTACGGCACTGGCTTGTGGACTCGGCTTGGGGGAAAAGCGCTAGGATGCAGCTGGCGAAGTGGACGTTGCCGCACTAAGCGCCGAAGAGACTCGTCTTCGCTTATATACACACACGGCGTATGATTTAACAAAAATCGTTTCGGATATTGCCTCAAAATCCAAAGACGCGGCAAGTAAAATAAAACAGCAACAGCAACAAAAAAGCGCCAATGCTAGTAGCTCTATACATTTTGTTGTTTATTTTACGTCGCTCGTGGTTTTATACACGCACACTCCACTGGACCCGGGTACTACGATTTATTGGCAAGTTATACTTATTTATTCGCAGCACTAAACGGGTAGCCAACAGCACTGAACATATACAAAAAGAATTCAGATTAGGATTTATCTTCTGAGCAGCCGAAAAAAGGCTAACAGCACCAGCTTTCAAGTGAAGTTTCAAAATGCGAAAGGTCAGGTGATAAAATCTTAATAAATTTCAATTTGTTTGTCAGCGTAAACAAGTTATAGGATTGCCGGGAGCTTACCTGTAAACAATATGCATTTTAATGTATTTTGGGACGTTAATCAAATTCGAAGATATTTGTATTGAAAAGAGTCGTATTGTTGTATATTTTAATTTTTACTAAAAGGTACTATCACTGTAAACTAAATATTTTGATAATCAGTTATTGATAATGATACCCATCAAAGCCATCAACCTTTTTCCCACTTTTTACACGGTCATTAGAGCTCAAGGCCATCATAATATCTGGGATCTGTATCTAAGGGTATCACGATCGGGTTTTTCATGGGCGTTATCGTTGCATCATTTCGCCGTCATTAATATCAAGCCCTCCTAATTGACTGCTCATAGATAGAGCATCCAGTAGCCCAATGCCTGGAGCCAACTAATTTTTCCATTCATGTGCAGTTCGTGGGCAGAGCGACGCGTGAGCAGCGTCCACACGCCGTCTAAGCCGTTTTAGCCATCTGAGTCGCCGTTTTAGCCATCTTGACCCAAGCGCGCGACTGGCACATTTCGTAGCTAGGGGAAAAAATTGAAAACTGAAAACCGACAACCGACAACTGAGCTGAAAAACTGCACCTTCGCCGGTGTGCTTTTAGGGCCAAAGAGTCAAAATCCGTCATTGTAACGACCTATACTAGTGGGGGAGGGGGACTTTGGCCATATGGAGATGGAGCTGGCGATGGAGATGTTGTCATGCAACTACAGCCGGCATAGCGGACAGGTTGACGCTTTGGCTTTGGCTGAGCCAAAGCCTAGTCGATGCCTGGTCATCCCTAACAGGTATTAGTATTCAAAGTTTTGGAAGCCCAGCGTCCGCTTCGTGATGCTGATAGATTTTAGCCAAATGGCAACGGTCATGGCGAGTTGGTAAGGCAGTGGTAAGGCGGCGCTCGGCGCTGTCGCCATGGGAAGAATACGGATGGAGATGGATGGTAAGGTATTCCCTTAACCACACTAAGCCCGAACCCGAAACCATACCCATATGCATGCACGATCGGAACGCGATAGCAGAGGTGCCGAAGCCGCTTCTGCCTTTGACAAACATCACGTAACCTAGACTGCAATTTAATTGTACCCGGTACTCGAAGAGTACTATGAATCAGCTGGAATGAGCCCTTAGATCAACGGATTAACATCTACAAGGACTCCGATATTTTTTATAATAGTACTGTTATATTATGCCATAATATATCTGTTACTCTTAAAAGAAAACGTAGTTAAGTCGAATTATTTTCTATCTTTTTAACTGGTATTTCCCATTCGACTACTTTCCCTCATAGTACCTACTAGATGGTTCCTTCATATTTACAAAAAACCCACCTTTATACATTGCATACAGTTTCGGTTGATTGGGCTTTTCAAGGCATAATGAAATGCTGTGGGCCCAAACATAAAATTTTAAAAATAATGGTTATGATAGAAAATGTGATTTTGGTACCATCAAGGGTGTGACAAAATATCTATGGCGTGGATCAGCGAAGATCACATATTCTTGCATACAGTCGGCGGGTCTGACAAAACAAATTCGCGACCCAGAGCTGAGAGTCTTAGTTATTACCGGACATAGCTGAACATGAAAATAGGCAGAAGTAAAAATCACTTGTTCACCAACAAGTTTTGATGGTTCAAACACACCTTTAAGGCGAATAAAATTAATTTCCATGCCTAGCAAACAAGAAAATAACAATTAGATATTTATGCGCCTGGTTTCTGACGTTTAAGACTGTCCATATATCAATTTAAGCATTGGAAACGGAATAACACTTTTTCAATGCAAGATCCATATTAATAAGTATTTTACCAAAGCTAATTGTGTGATTATTAAATTTAAAACTAATTAAAAAATGAGAAACTCGGTACGAAACCTAAATTAATGAACCCCCTTCTATCAGTCTCGAATTACGACGCTCAGACACCGTTTAGTATAATCGTCATATAACCACATTCCATCTGGAAATGTCGATCAATTGATTGGCAAGCGTAATAACAATCTTCTCAAAGAAAATGGTCATGGCAATTTAATTTCCGGTTATGGAACACAAATACAAGCAAGCTTCTTCATCAACGTTTAGCAGTCCTTAAAAGTATGCTACAATATTTTTTCACAGCTTTATAGTTTTATTTTATCATTGATCAACAATATTAAAATGTATACCTTAAGGCTTTAAGCAATTTAAGCTTAGCTTCTATCTGTCAGAATATGTATTATTATTAAACCTTTGAAATTGTCTAACTTATAACTTTTTTTTTTTATTATTTTTTTTATGCTTTCGATTTTGTTTTTGTTATTCTTTCGATTTGTTAATACCCTGTATTAGGGGTAAACTATATAGTGTAACACTTTTATCGCACTTCAAAAAAGCTCCGCGATAAAAGCTGCTTTCACTGGCTTTCACCGCCGAAGGCAAAAATCGATACAGTCACAGCTGTTTGTGTACAACAAGTGAAAGGGTCCTGTGTGCCGC